>NW_027453815.1:965972-1265972 GCF_040206685.1 Ascaphus truei | reverse complement strand
GAACATATGCAGCGTTGTCCCATGTCACCTCACCTCTTGATGGATCCATAGTATTGGTTGATGAATTCCTTGGCCCGGGGAAGCAGCTCCTCTGGTGTCTTTGGTCCTTGTGGTTGGGGGCATGACATCTGGGACGGTAACATCGCGGAACCCAGGCACCTGGCTCTGGTACAGGCGACATCCTGCAAGTGACACATCACAATCCTGGTCACAATGACATTGTTCCCTCTCGGACTCCCTCTGCAGAAGGTCTCCGAGACACGCAGTAAAGTGACGAATGGCTTACACACTCGCGCAGAACAGCAAACATTGGGCAGTTACAGAAATCCTTTGTACTATTATTTTACTTTTTCTAAACCTGCCCATCTAGAAAACCCATATTTCATAGGTTTCATTTAAAGATATCACGGGTTAAAATGTCACGTACAAAGAGGGATGGTTGGAATCCGCATGTAATTGGAAAATATTAAACGATAACATGGTGCCAGTAGACAAATCCAGTGCAGATCGCCCTGAAAGCTGACCACTTTGAATTAAAACCGTGGCATTTGGGCTGTTTTCACAATAAACGCAAACTGAATTTGTGAGCTTAGTGCTCTTGATTTGTTGATGTTTCTCAGTAGTGGTTTCCGTCTCCGTGGATGCACCAAACAATGCTTCTCAGTCTGTCGTTTCTGTGCCTCCATGGCTGCACCAAACAATGCTTCTCAGTCTGACGTTTCTGTGCCTCCGTGGCTGCACCAAACAATGCTTCTCAGTAGTGGTTTCCGTCTCCGTGGATGCACCAAACAATGCTTCTCAGTCTGTCGTTTCTGTGCCTCCATGGCTGCACCAAACAATGCTTCTCAGTCTGACGTTTCTGTGCCTCCGTGGCTGCACCAAACAATGCTTCTCAGTCTGTCGTTTCTGCGCCTCCGTGGCTGCACCAAACAATGCTTCTCAGTCTGACGTTTCTGTGCCTCCGTGGCTGCACCAAACAATGCTTCTCAGTCTGACGTTTCTGTGCCTCCGTGGCTGCACCAAACAATGCTTCTCAGTCTGACGTTTCTGTGCCTCCGTGGCTGCACCAAACAATGCTTCTCAGTCTGACGTTTCTGTGCCTCCGTGGCTGCACCAAACAATGCTTCTCAGTCTGTCGTTTCTGCGCCTCCATGGCTGCACCAAACAATGCTTCTCAGTCTGACGTTTCTGTGCCTCCGTGGCTGCACCAAACAATGCTTCTCAGTCTGTCGTTTCTGCGCCTCCGTGGCTGCACCAAACAATGCTTCTCAGTCTGACGTTTCTGTGCCTCCGTGGCTGCACCAAACAATGCTTCTCAGTCTGACGTTTCTGTGCCTCCGTGGCTGCACCAAACAATGCTTCTCAGTCTGTCGTTTCTGTGCCTCCGTGGCTGCACCAAACAATGCTTCTCAGTCTGTCGTTTCTGTGCCTCCGTGGCTGCACCAAACAATGCTTCTCAGTCTGACGTTTCTGTGCCTCCGTGGCTGCACCAAACAATGCTTCTCAGTCTGTCGTTTCTGCGCCTCCGTGGCTGCACCAAACAATGCTTCTCAGTCTGTCGTTTCTGCGCCTCCGTGGCTGCACCAAACAATGCTTCTCAGTCTGACGTTTCTGTGCCTCCGTGGCTGCACCAAACAATGCTTCTCAGTCTGTCGTTTCTGTGCCTCCGTGGCTGCACCAAACAATGCTTCTCAGTCTGTCGTTTCTGTGCCTCCGTGGCTGCACCAAACAATGCTTCTCAGTCTGTCGTTTCTGCGCCTCCGTGGCTGCACCAAACAATGCTTCTCAGTCTGACGTTTCTGTGCCTCCGTGGCTGCACCAAACAATGCTTCTCAGTCTGACGTTTCTGCGCCTCCGTGGCTGCACCAAACAATGCTTCTCAGTCTGACGTTTCTGCGCCTCCGTGGCTGCACCAAACAATGCTTCTCAGTCTGTCGTTTCTGTGCCTCCGTGGCTGCACCAAACAATGCTTCTCAGTCTGACGTTTCTGTGCCTCCGTGGCTGCACCAAACAATGCTTCTCAGTCTGACGTTTCTGTGCCTCCGTGGCTGCACCAAACAATGCTTCTCAGTCTGTCGTTTCTGTGCCTCCGTGGCTGCACCAAACAATGCTTCTCAGTCTGTCGTTTCTGCGCCTCCGTGGCTGCACCAAACAATGCTTCTCAGTCTGTCGTTTCTGTGCCTCCGTGGCTGCACCAAACAATGCTTCTCAGTCTGACGTTTCTGTGCCTCCGTGGCTGCACCAAACAATGCTTCTCAGTCTGTCGTTTCTGTGCCTCCGTGGCTGCACCAAACAATGCTTCTCAGTCTGTCGTTTCTGTGCCTCCGTGGCTGCACCAAACAATGCTTCTCAGTCTGTCGTTTCTGCGCCTCCGTGGCTGCACCAAACAATGCTTCTCAGTCTGACGTTTCTGTGCCTCCGTGGCTGCACCAAACAATGCTTCTCAGTCTGTCGTTTCTGTGCCTCCGTGGCTGCACCAAACAATGCTTCTCAGTCTGTCGTTTCTGTGCCTCCGTGGCTGCACCAAACAATGCTTCTCAGTCTGACGTTTCTGTGCCTCCGTGGCTGCACCAAACAATGCTTCTCAGTCTGTCGTTTCTGCGCCTCCGTGGCTGCACCAAACAATGCTTCTCAGTCTGACGTTTCTGTGCCTCCGTGGCTGCACCAAACAATGCTTCTCAGTCTGTCGTTTCTGTGCCTCCGTGGCTGCACCAAACAATGCTTCTCAGTCTGTCATTTCTGTGCCTCCGTGGCTGCACCAAACAATGCTTCTCAGTCTGTCGTTTCTGCGCCTCCGTGGCTGCACCAAACAATGCTTCTCAGTCTGTCGTTTCTGCGCCTCCGTGGCTGCACCAAACAATGCTTCTCAGTCTGTCGTTTCTGCGCCTCCGTGGCTGCACCAAACAATGCTTCTCAGTCTGTCGTTTCTGCGCCCCCGTGGCTGCACCAAACAATGCTTCTCAGTCTGTCGTTTCTGCGCCTCCGTGGCTGCACCAAACAATGCTTCTCAGTCTGACGTTTCTGTGCCCCCGTGGCTGCACCAAACAATGCTTCTCAGTCTGTCGTTTCTGCGCCTCCGTGGCTGCACCAAATAATGCTTCTCAGTCTGACGTTTCTGCGCCTCCGTGGCTGCACCAAACAATGCTTCTCAGTCTGTCGTTTCTGCGCCTCCGTGGCTGCACCAAACAATGCTTCTCAGTCTGTCGTTTCTGCGCCTCCGTGGCTGCACCAAACAATGCTTCTCAGTCTGACGTTTCTGTGCCTCCGTGGCTGCACCAAACAATGCTTCTCGGTCTGTCGTTTATGCGCCTCCGTGGCTGCACCAAACAATGCTTCTCGGTCTGTCGTTTCTGTGCCCCCGTGGCTGCACCAAACATTGCTTCTCAGTCTGACGTTTCTGTGCCCCCGTGGCTGCACCAAACAATGCTTCTCAGTCTGACGTTTCTGTGCCTCCGTGGCTGCACCAAACAATGCTTCTCAGTCTGACGTTTCTGTGCCCCCGTGGCTGCACCAAACAATGCTTCTCAGTCTGACGTTTCTGTGCCTCCGTGGCTGCACCAAACAATGCTTCTCAGTCTGACGTTTCTGCGCCTCCGTGGCTGCACCAAACAATGCTTCTCAGTCTGACGTTTCTGCGCCTCCGTGGCTGCACCAAACAATGCTTCTCAGTCTGACGTTTCTGTGCCTCCGTGGCTGCACCAAACAATGCTTCTCGGTCTGTCGTTTCTGCGCCTCCGTGGCTGCACCAAACAATGCTTCTCAGTCTGACGTTTCTGTGCCTCCGTGGCTGCACCAAACAATGCTTCTCGGTCTGTCGTTTCTGTGCCCCCGTGGCTGCACCAAACAATGCTTCTCAGTCTGACGTTTCTGTGCCCCCGTGGCTGCACCAAACAATGCTTCTCAGTCTGACGTTTCTGTGCCCCCGTGGCTGCACCAAACAATGCTTCTCAGTCTGTCGTTTCTGCGCCTCCGTGGCTGCACCAAACAATGCTTCTCAGTCTGTCGTTTCTGCGCCTCCGTGGCTGCACCAAACAATGCTTCTCAGTCTGACGTTTCTGCGCCTCCGTGGCTGCACCAAACAATGCTTCTCAGTCTGACGTTTCTGTGCCTCCGTGGCTGCACCAAACAATGCTTCTCAGTCTGACGTTTCTGTGCCTCCGTGGCTGCACCAAACAATGCTTCTCAGTCTGACGTTTCTGCGCCTCCGTGGCTGCACCAAACAATGCTTCTCAGTCTGACGTTTCTGTGCCTCCGTGGCTGCACCAAACAATGCTTCTCAGTCTGACGTTTCTGCGCCTCCGTGGCTGCACCAAACAATGCTTCTCAGTCTGACGTTTCTGTGCCTCCGTGGCTGCACCAAACAATGCTTCTCAGTCTGACGTTTCTGTGCCTCCGTGGCTGCACCAAACAATGCTTCTCAGTCTGACGTTTCTGCGCCTCCGTGGCTGCACCAAACAATGCTTCTCAGTCTGTCGTTTCTGTGCCTCCGTGGCTGCACCAAACAATGCTTCTCAGTCTGACGTTTCTGTGCCTCCGTGGCTGCACCAAACAATGCTTCTCAGTCTGACGTTTCTGTGCCTCCGTGGCTGCACCAAACAATGCTTCTCAGTCTGACGTTTCTGCGCCTCCGTGGCTGCACCAAACAATGCTTCTCAGTCTGACGTTTCTGCGCCTCCGTGGCTGCACCAAACAATGCTTCTCAGTCTGACGTTTCTGCGCCTCCGTGGCTGCACCAAACAATGCTTCTCAGTCTGACGTTTCTGGGCCTCCGTGGCTGCACCAAACAATGCTTCTCAGTCTGACGTTTCTGCGCCTCCGTGGCTGCACCAAACAATGCTTCTCAGTCTGACGTTTCTGCGCCTCCGTGGCTGCACCAAACAATGCTTCTCAGTCTGTCGTTTCTGTGCCTCCGTGGCTGCACCAAACAATGCTTCTCAGTCTGACGTTTCTGTGCCTCCGTGGCTGCACCAAACAATGCTTCTCAGTCTGACGTTTCTGCGCCTCCGTGGCTGCACCAAACAATGCTTCTCGGTCTGTCGTTTCTGTGCCCCCGTGGCTGCACCAAACAATGCTTCTCAGTCTGACGTTTCTGTGCCCCCGTGGCTGCACCAAACAATGCTTCTCAGTCTGACGTTTCTGTGCCCCCGTGGCTGCACCAAACAATGCTTCTCAGTCTGTCGTTTCTGCGCCTCCGTGGCTGCACCAAACAATGCTTCTCAGTCTGACGTTTCTGCGCCTCCGTGGCTGCACCAAACAATGCTTCTCAGTCTGACGTTTCTGTGCCTCCGTGGCTGCACCAAACAATGCTTCTCAGTCTGACGTTTCTGTGCCTCCGTGGCTGCACCAAACAATGCTTCTCAGTCTGACGTTTCTGCGCCTCCGTGGCTGCACCAAACAATGCTTCTCAGTCTGACGTTTCTGTGCCTCCGTGGCTGCACCAAACAATGCTTCTCAGTCTGACGTTTCTGCGCCTCCGTGGCTGCACCAAACAATGCTTCTCAGTCTGACGTTTCTGTGCCTCCGTGGCTGCACCAAACAATGCTTCTCAGTCTGACGTTTCTGTGCCTCCGTGGCTGCACCAAACAATGCTTCTCAGTCTGACGTTTCTGCGCCTCCGTGGCTGCACCAAACAATGCTTCTCAGTCTGTCGTTTCTGTGCCTCCGTGGCTGCACCAAACAATGCTTCTCAGTCTGACGTTTCTGTGCCTCCGTGGCTGCACCAAACAATGCTTCTCAGTCTGACGTTTCTGTGCCTCCGTGGCTGCACCAAACAATGCTTCTCAGTCTGACGTTTCTGCGCCTCCGTGGCTGCACCAAACAATGCTTCTCAGTCTGACGTTTCTGCGCCTCCGTGGCTGCACCAAACAATGCTTCTCAGTCTGACGTTTCTGCGCCTCCGTGGCTGCACCAAACAATGCTTCTCAGTCTGACGTTTCTGGGCCTCCGTGGCTGCACCAAACAATGCTTCTCAGTCTGACGTTTCTGCGCCTCCGTGGCTGCACCAAACAATGCTTCTCAGTCTGACGTTTCTGGGCCTCCGTGGCTGCACCAAACAATGCTTCTCAGTCTGACGTTTCTGCGCCTCCGTGGCTGCACCAAACAATGCTTCTCAGTCTGTCGTTTCTGCGCCTCCGTGGCTGCACCAAACAATGCTTCTCAGTCTGTCGTTTCTGTGCCTCCGTGGCTGCACCAAACAATGCTTCTCAGTCTGACGTTTCTGTGCCTCCGTGGCTGCACCAAACAATGCTTCTCAGTCTGACGTTTCTGTGCCTCCGTGGCTGCACCAAACAATGCTTCTCAGTCTGACGTTTCTGCGCCTCCGTGGCTGCACCAAACAATGCTTCTCAGTCTGACGTTTCTGCGCCTCCGTGGCTGCACCAAACAATGCTTCTCAGTCTGACGTTTCTGCGCCTCCGTGGCTGCACCAAACAATGCTTCTCAGTCTGACGTTTCTGGGCCTCCGTGGCTGCACCAAACAATGCTTCTCAGTCTGACGTTTCTGCGCCTCCGTGGCTGCACCAAGCAATGCTTCTCAGTCTGACGTTTCTGTGCCTCCGTGGCTGCACCAAACAATGCTTCTCAGTCTGACGTTTCTGTGCCTCCGTGGCTGCACCAAACAATGCTTCTCAGTCTGACGTTTCTGCGCCTCCGTGGCTGCACCAAACAATGCTTCTCAGTCTGACGTTTCTGTGCCTCCGTGGCTGCACCAAACAATGCTTCTCAGTCTGACGTTTCTGCGCCTCCGTGGCTGCACCAAACAATGCTTCTCAGTCTGACGTTTCTGTGCCTCCGTGGCTGCACCAAACAATGCTTCTCAGTCTGACGTTTCTGTGCCTCCGTGGCTGCACCAAACAATGCTTCTCAGTCTGACGTTTCTGCGCCTCCGTGGCTGCACCAAACAATGCTTCTCAGTCTGTCGTTTCTGCGCCTCCGTGGCTGCACCAAACAATGCTTCTCAGTCTGACGTTTCTGTGCCTCCGTGGCTGCACCAAACAATGCTTCTCAGTCTGACGTTTCTGTGCCTCCGTGGCTGCACCAAACAATGCTTCTCAGTCTGTCGTTTCTGTGCCTCCGTGGCTGCACCAAACAATGCTTCTCAGTCTGACGTTTCTGTGCCTCCGTGGCTGCACCAAACAATGCTTCTCAGTCTGACGTTTCTGTGCCTCCGTGGCTGCACCAAACAATGCTTCTCAGTCTGACGTTTCTGCGCCTCCGTGGCTGCACCAAACAATGCTTCTCAGTCTGACGTTTCTGCGCCTCCGTGGCTGCACCAAACAATGCTTCTCAGTCTGACGTTTCTGCGCCTCCGTGGCTGCACCAAACAATGCTTCTCAGTCTGACGTTTCTGTGCCTCCGTGGCTGCACCAAACAATGCTTCTCAGTCTGACGTTTCTGCGCCTCCGTGGCTGCACCAAACAATGCTTCTCAGTCTGACGTTTCTGGGCCTCCGTGGCTGCACCAAACAATGCTTCTCAGTCTGACGTTTCTGTGCCTCCGTGGCTGCACCAAACAATGCTTCTCAGTCTGACGTTTCTGTGCCTCCGTGGCTGCACCAAACAATGCTTCTCAGTCTGACGTTTCTGCGCCTCCGTGGCTGCACCAAACAATGCTTCTCAGTCTGACGTTTCTGCGCCTCCGTGGCTGCACCAAACAATGCTTCTCAGTCTGACGTTTCTGGGCCTCCGTGGCTGCACCAAACAATGCTTCTCAGTCTGTCGTTTCTGCGCAAATACTATCCTTTTCCCCAGGGGAAAATATTCACTGTAGAGCAGTAAACATGCAGTTCAAGCAATATCCTACATGGTTTTTGTTTTTTAATAAATCAGTTCTGTACTATGAAAAAATACTTGTAGCTTTGTTTTTTTTAAAAATTTTTTTTTTTAATTTTTCATGTATTCTAATGTAACAAGCATTTGTGTTTCTATAGCAACCATTTACAAAGTCACATCCCCTTCATCTTCTGAGACAAGCTCTGGCACACCCCTTTTGCCCTCTCTCTCTCTAGCTGTGCACCAATTGTATCTAGTGCCTGCTTGGTCACATGATCTTCCACACAGAACGTTGCATCTTGGGTAATCTTCTGTAGCACAGTGATATAAAGAACCCCCAAGCCGAATCTTCAGAGATCGGTTACAGGAGAACGGATCGCTCGGCAGCTTGGCTAATCACTGTCAGTGTGCACATTGTACTGATGCACAAACGGCAGCTTGAAGTGCAGCTTGAAGACATTCATTCTTCACATCTCTGCACAATGCCCATGATAGTTTTACTTTATTTTTGGACAATATATTTTCATGTGGTTCGGACTTTTTATTTATAGGCGCAGTAAGGGGTTAGTATGTTTATACCAGTGGAATAATCCTTAGCACACGCGCGCATGCGTACCTGCTCTGCCTGCACATTGAGAGTATCGTAGGACAGGGTGCTGTTCTCCCAGTTCTTGACGCGGATGCACTTCTGGGTCTGAGTTTGGCCGCCACTGGCAGAGCTGTGAAAAGGAAGACGGACAATGTGAGTCTGTGTTAGTGTTAACACATGACAATGTGAGTCTATGTTAGTGTTAACACATGACAATGTGAGTCTGTGTTAGTGTTAACACATGACAATGTGAGTCTGTGTTAGTGTTAACACATGACAATGTGAGTCTGTGTTAGTGTTTCTGTAGCTCCATGCCATCGCGAACTTCTGATCCAGTCAGTGTTTTTCCAACCCACACCCAGCGCATTCTGCTTCTCAATCACCAAATGCCTACAGGTCACCTGTGTGAGTGACCTAAGCCAGGCCAGTACCTCAGCGAACGGAAAAGCAGGACTGGATCTCCCGCAGTGGGGTCCGAAGCTAGAAGTACCCCTTTACCTAGTGTTATTTACATAGTTCCATGGGTCTGCAAACGTACGTCTGAAAAGCCAAGTACACTATAATAATAAGCACAATAACAGTCTGTGCAATAGCTAGCACATGAACCCTATGCGGCTGGAATGCAGGTGGCACGGGAGTAACCCTGGCTATTACATCACGCAGTCACATGATTTCTTGCGTGGCCAGAAATCCTCTGACACAGTCACCCAGGCCAGAACTGCAGGAGATTAGTCAGACCTGCGTGGCTTCCCAATGGGATAAGGGAAATATTTTAAGGGAGACATTAGAAAAATGCTAACGTTTGGAGATAAAGTCAGGGAGTTTCCCTCATAAACAGGGGGAGATGGTCAGTATGGACACGCCCGTGATCTCCCCTGGGGTGGGAGAGTTGGTCAGTATGGACATGCCCGTGATCTCCCCTGGGAGAGAGAGTTAGTCAGTATGGACACTCCTGTGATCTCCCCTTTGGGGGAGATTGTCAGTATGGACATGCCCGTAATCTCCGCTAGTGGGGAGATGGTCAGTATGGACACGCCCGTGATCTCCCCTAGTGGGGAGATGGTCAGTATGGACATGCCCGTGATCTCCCCTAGTGGGGAGATGGTCAGTATGGACACTCCTGTGATCTCCCCTTTGGGGGAGATTGTCAGTATGGACATGCCCGTGATCTCCCCTAGTGGGGAGATGGTCAGTATGGACACGCCCGTGATCTCCCCTAGTGGGGAGATGGTCAGTATGGACATGCCCGTGATCTCCCCTAGTGGGGAGATGGTCAGTATGGACACTCCTGTGATCTCCCCTTTGGGGGAGATTGTCAGTATGGACATGCCCGTAATCTCCCCTAGTGGGGAGATGGTCAGTATGGACACGACCGTGATCTCCCCTAGTGGGGAGATGGTCAGTATGGACACTCCTGTGAACTCCCCTTTGGGGGAGATGGTCAGTATGGACACGCCCGTGATCTCCCCTGGGGTGGGAGAGGTGGTCAGTATGGACACGCCCGTGATCTCCCCTAGTGGGGAGATGGTCAGTATGGACACGACCGTGATCTCCCCTAGTGGGGAGATGGTCAGTATGGACACTCCTGTGATCTCCCCTTTGGGGGAGATGGTCAGTATGGACACGCCCGTGATCTCCCCTGGGGTGGGAGAGTTGGTCAGTATGGACATGCCCGTGATCTCCCCTAGTGGGGAGATGGTCAGTATGGACACTCCTGTGATCTCCCCTTTGGGGGAGATGGTCAGTATGAACACGCCCGTGATCTCCCCTGGGGTGGGAGAGTTGGGCAGTATGGACATGCCCGTGATCTCCCCTGGGAGGGGAGAGTTGGTCAGTATGGACATGCCCGTGATCTCCGCTGGGAGGGGAGAGTTGGTCAGTATGGACACGCCCGTGATCTCCCCTGGGGTGGGAGAGTTGGTCAGTATGGATATGCCCGTGATCTCCCCTGGGGTGGGAGAGTTGGTCAGTATGGACATGCCCGTGATCTCCCCTAGTGCGGAGATGGTCAGTATGGACACGACCGTGATCTCCCCTAGTGGGGAGATGGTCAGTATGGACACGCCCGTGATCTCCCCTGGGAGGGGAGAGTTGGTCAGTATGGACAAGCCCGTGATCACCCCTAGTGCAGAGATGGTCAATATGGACAAGCCCGTGATCACCCCTAGTGGGGAGATGGTCAGTATGGACACTCCTGTGATCTCCCCTTTGGGGGAAATGGTCAGTACGGACATGCCCGTGATCTCCCCTGGGGGGGAGAGTTGGTCAGTATGGACATGCCCGTGATCTCTGTAAGAGATGTGTGCAGAGGTACGCAATCGAGACTGTTTTTAAGGAAATTAAAATAATTGCCTGTTCCTTTAAATAGCACAGCAAACACAAATATACAAAAACAACAAACGCCTATCCCTGTGTAAGGGCTAACTTACTTCCCCAGTCCCTTTCTGCAGGGCTGGAGGGATAATCCCATTACTAGCCTTGTAACAGGGGACTTATCCCTGTTCAAAAATTGCCTCTTATCCAGCAGAGTGGTGGTTAACTGCTGGTAGACAATTAACCAACACCACCTGGCTGATTACAGGTGTCAGAATAAGCCTCTCTGCTCTCCTGGGTCAGCACCTTTGTGTGCTAAGGCAATGTCTGTCCAGGTATTGTGTGCTCCCCTTTGTCTTGCTGTCAGCCTGCGATCTCTTTGCAGCTCAAGACATCTGTCCTCTGGTCAGTCCAGTGTCCACTAAGGAAATCCTGTGGTCTGCCTTTCCTAGGTCAGCTCCAATTGTGAGCTCAGGAATCCTCCTTCCTGTCTCAGAACAGGCTATTTCTGAGAGCGCTCTAATCAGCCAGGAGGATCTTTGGTTAATTGCACACCGGCAATTAACTAGCACACTGCTGGATTAGAGGCACGTTGCTGTCACAGAGATAAGTCCCTGTTACACTGCTATTTTCACATTAAAAAGGCAAAATAGTGATTTTTTTTTTAACAATATAAGCTCTTAAAGGTGAACTTTTAAAAGTTGTCAAAATTGATGTTTGAAATGACTTTTGACGACCTCTGTTTCTTTTTTTTTTGCAGGGGGCTGTAGTGGTGTAGAGGGGGCTGCTGGTGTGTGTTTTGTGGATGTAGAGGTGGCAGAGTCTATTTTTTTGGTGTGTGTGTCTCTGCAGTGTGTTTTGTAGGTGCAGAGGGGGTCTGCAGAGTTGTGTGTGTGTGTGTGTGTGTGTGTGTCTGCAGTGTGTTTTGTGGATGTAGAGCTGGCAGTCCGTTGGTTTGTGTGTCTGCAGTGTGTGTTTTGTGGGGGTAGAGGGGGGGCTGCAGTGTGTGTGTCTTCAGTGTGTGTTTTGTGGGTGGAGGAGGGGTGCAGAGTGTTTTGTGAGTGTCTGCAGTGTGTGGGTTTACATGGGGGCTGCAGTGGGTGTAGAGGGGGCTGCTGGTGTGTGTTTTATGGATGTAGAGGGGGCAGCAGTCTGTTTTGTTGGTGTGTGTCTGCAGTGTGTTTTGTGAGTGTAGAGGGTGGAGGAGGGCTGCAGTGTTTTTTGTACGTGTAGAGGAGGGGGATGCACAGTGTGTAGGGGGGACTGCAGAGTGTGTTTGTGTATATAGAGGGGGGACTGCAGAGTGTGTGTGTGTGTGTGTGTGTGTGTGTGTGTGTGTGTATTTATAGGGGGCTGTGTATATGTACAATTTCCTTTTAATAAACTTGCAGTAAGAACATAAGAATATACACAATCATGCTGATAAAAATCAACATGACTACAAAAATGTATCCTTTTTATGATTTTTTTTTAAAATAAGCTACATTTAGCCTATAGTAGTAATAATCCCCTCAGAACAGGGCATTACTGGCCAATAATGCCCGGGCTGGGTTACCTCGGCTTCGCCTCGGGCCTTCAACTCTTCCTGCCAGGGCATTATTGGCCAGTAATGCCCTGTTCTTACATACAATGAGAGTTATCTCTCGTTCTCACGCATCTCCTGGGCACAGAGTTAAGATGACAAATAATACATAGTTACATAAGTGTACAGGGTATACATTATATACAAGACATTGCGTGCACATATAGCAGGGTCCCCTGGTACCATGTGTTCCCTTACCTCCCGGCGCGGTCACGCCTAGCAGCGGAGGAAGGGACAGGTGCGGGCGGCACTGCGGAGCGGCGAATGGCTCTCCAGAGGCTCCGGCGGCTCCCTCCGCAGGGCACCGCCATATTGGAAATGTCACGCAGGAGACTCACGCATGCGCAGTGATAGCGCAGAGCGGCAGCCATTACAGCAGAGAGCTCTGAGGGAACTACAACTCCCAGCATGCACATGGGCTGTAGCAGCACATGACCACAGCAGCCAATAGGGCCAGAGAGTTCCCCTGCTAGGAGAAAGAGATGCATTTGGTGCGCTGCAGACCACGTTAGTCGGAGCTGGGACAAGGAAGGGGTAGGTTGTATGTGCAGGTGTCTGTGGCACCTGCACTAGGCCAGGCACCCCATATTGGGCCTCAGCTAGGCCCAGACTCATCTCAGTTTGTGGCTGCTATAGGGACAGGCCCCATAGTCAGGGACACTGCCCCGCGTAGCATCCCTAGTGTCAGGGACACAGCAGAAGCTACCCAGCATTTGCGGCCTGTGGTTTGGGACCAGACCACCACAAAAAGGCACAGAGACGGTTTTCATGGTGGGACACGCCAACCGGATATCATACCACGCGAGGCGGACTCATCGCGGACGACGCCATCACTGGAACAGCGGATCCTGTATTCCTTTCTGTCAGCGTGTCCGTGTGCTGGAGCACCCGGCAGGTACCTCATCTCACCAAAGTGCACCAACTATACACGGGCTAGTGGGGCAGCGCTGTCACACACACTGGGTGGGTGGTTCTGTGGACACTGGGATGGTACGGTTCCTGGAGCACCTCAGTACATTGGGGTAACCCCACAGGGGTATGGACATGGCTGTGGGAATACGCGGTGTGGGGTTGTGGCCCTGTGAGGCCTAGTATTGTTGTAGTCGTATCATTGTTTGTTTTTGCATATATGTATACTATAGTAACTTTTTGCAACTACTGTATGTATACTATAGTTTTATTACATCAGTGTGTGTTGTACATATATGGTCCTGCACGGGGTTATCCCACATAGTTAGGCTCCCGCACAGGTGGAGGCGCTGTCACCTATCGAATCATTTACACCCCAGGCTCCCAGCCACAGGTAACGCATAACATACACCGTAGACGCCTTATCTCCCAGGGGGTGGGGGAAAGTGCGCTACACACAGTTAGAGATAATATATGTTATAGGTGTATGTAACAGTTACAGACCAGATTAAAATGTGAGACAGCCTTAGTTATGAAAGAACTTAGACTGGTGGCAGCTGTGAGAGTCTCCGGTAGATTGTTCCAGTTTTGGGGTGCACGGTAAGAGAAGGAGGAGCGGCCGGATACTTTGTTGAACCTTGGGACCATGAACAGTCTTTTGGAGTCAGATCTCAGATGATAGGTGCTGCATGTGGTAGGGGTGAGGAGCTTGTTCAGGTAGCTGGGTAGCTTGCCCAGAAAGTATTTGAAGGCAAGACAGGAAAGGTGAACGTTGCGCCTAGACTCGAGTGATGACCAATCTAGTTCTTTGAGCATTTCACAGTGATGTGTGTTGTAGTTGCATTGGAGAACAAAACGGCAAATTGAATTGTAGAGGGTGTCAAGTTTGCTAAGGTGGGTTTGAGGAGCCGAGCCTTATACTATGTCTCCATAGTCAATTATTGGCATTAGCATCTGCTGTGCGATACGCTTTCTGACCAGGAGACTTAGGGAGGATTTGTTCCTGTAAAGTACCCGTAGTTGGGCATAGGTTTAGGATGTCAGGGTATCAATGTGCATCCCGAATGTTAAGTGGGAGTCAAACCATATGCCCAGGAATTTAAAACTAGTGACAGAGGTTAGGGTGGTGTTAGCGTTGGTTCTGATCTGGAGCTCAGTCACTGGAAGCGTTAAAAATTTAGCCTTGGTCCCAAATACCATTGTTACAGTCTTGTCAGTGTTGAGAAACAGTTTGTTTTGGGAAATCCAGTTTTCAAGTCTCACAGTCAGACTGAAGTATGTGTTCAAGGTTGGTGAGGCTCGGGCTGTGTGCATATAGGATTGTGTCCTCTGCATACATGTGTATTGAACTCTCTTACAAGCTTTAACATCTGTACGCCCGGCCCATCCCATTAACATCTGTTACTCTAACCATAATATAATATGCTATGGTGATCCAACTCTTTGCTGCTCATCAAAATGTATACAACAAGAGACAGGCCCATCCAACCGGACAAATTATTTTGCACATTTCTATGTATTCTTTCTTCACACATATGGGTTATTTAGTTCAAAACATTGGTCAAAATATTTACAGCCCACAACCATGCCACAGTAACCCTATCTCAGCAGGTCCTACACACCCACGCCACGGCAACCCTATCTCAGCAGGTCCTACACACCCACGCCACGGCAACCCTATCTCAGCAGGTCCTACACACCCACGCCACGGCAACCCTATCTCAGCAGGTCCTACACACCCACGTCACGGCAACCCTATCTCAGCAGGTCCTACACACCCACGTCACGGTAACCCTATCTCAGCAGGTCCTACACACCCACGCCACGGTAACCCTATCTCAGCAGGTCCTACACACCCACGCCACAGTAACCCATCTCAGCAAGTCCTACACACCCACGTCGCGGCAACCCTATCTCAGCAGGTCCTACACACCCACGTCACGGTAACCCTATCTCAGCAGGTCCTACACACCCACGTCACAGTAACCCATCTCAGCAAGTCCTACACACCCACGTCGCGGTAACCTATCTCAGCAGGTCCTACACACCCACGCCACGGCAACCCTATCTCAGCAGGTCCTACACACCCACGCCACGGCAACCCTATCTCAGCAGGTCCTACACACCCACGTCACGGTAACCCTATCTCAGCAGGTCCTACACACCCACGTCACAGTGACCCCATCTCAGCAGGTCCTACACACCCACGCCACGGCAACCCTATCTCAGCAGGTCCTACACACCCACGTCACGGTAACCCTATCTCAGCAGGTCCTACACACCCACGCCACGGCAACCCTATCTCAGCAGGTCCTACACACCCACGTCACGGCAACCCTATCTCAGCAGGTCCTACACACCCACGTCACGGTAACCTATCTCAGCAGGTCCTACACACCCACGCCACGGCAACCCTATCTCAGCAGGTCCTACACACCCACGTCACGGCAACCCTATCTCAGCAGGTCCTACACACCCACGTCACGGTAACCTATCTCAGCAGGTCCTACACACCCACGCCACGGTAACCCTATCTCAGCAGGTCCTACACACCCACGCCACGGCAACCCTATCTCAGCAGGTCCTACACACCCACGCCACGGCAACCCTATCTCAGCAGGTCCTACACACCCACGTCACGGTAACCCATCTCAGCAGATCCTACACACCCATGTCACGGTGACCCCATCTCAGATGATCCTACACACCCACGTCACGGTAACCCCATCTCAGATGATCCTACACACCCACGTCACGGTAACCCCATCTCAGCAGGTCCTACACACCTACGTCACAGTGACCCCATCTGAGCAGGTCCTACACACCCACGTCACGGTAACCTATCTCAGCAGGTCCTACACACCCACGTCACTGTAACCCATCTCAGCAGGTCTACACACCCACGTCACAGTGACCCCCATCTGAGCAGGCCCTACACACCCAAGTCACGGTAACCCCATTGCAGCAGGTCCTACACACTCACATCACGGTAACCCCATCTCAGCAATTCCTACACACCCACGTCATGGTAACCCCATCTCAGCAGTTCCTACACACCCACGTCATGGTAACCCCATCTCGGCAGGTCATACACTCCCACATCACGGTAACCCCATCTCGGCAGGTCCTACACTCCCACGTCACGGTAACCCCATCTCGGCAGGTCCTACACACCCACGTCACGGTGACCCATCTCAGCAGGTCCTACACACCCACGTCACAGTAACCCATCTCGGCAGGTCCTACACTCCCACGTCGCGGTAACCCCATCTGAGCAGGTCCTATACTCCGACGTCACGGTAACCCCATCTCGGCAGGTCCTACACACCCACGTCACGGTACCCCATCTCAGCAGGTCCTACACACCCATGTCACGGTGACCCCATCTCAGCAGGTCCTACACACCCACGTCACGGTAACCCCATCTCAGCAGGTCCTACACACCCACCTCACGGTAACCCCATCTCGGCAGGTCCTACACTACCGATATTATACTGTGGTATGACGCTGTGCCTGTGTATGCCGAACGCCTGAAATAAACACGCAGGTTATGGACAGTTATCCGCTGCAGGGTGGCAGTGGCGGGGTTAATATCCCACAGGGAAAGTTGCTCTTTAAGATGCGCCCGTGCGCCTGTCACTTAATCATCTGTTATCGGCTTCCTGCGGAGAACAATGAGCGGCCGCCGACAAACTCGGACAATTCAATGTGTCAATATTAACTCCTCAAACTCTCTCCTCCATCCTGTGTCCCCAACCGGACTTAAAGCTGCAGTAACAACGCCACGGCCGCAGGGAACCACGGCATGGTGTCACAAAGCCACGGCCGCAGGGAACCAGTGGCATGGTGTCACAAAGCCACGGCCGCAGGGAACCACTGCATGGTGTCACAAAGCCACGGCCGCAGGAAACCAGCGTCATGGAGTCACAAAGCCATGGCCACAGGGAACCAGTGGCATAGTGTCACAAAGCCACGGCCGCAGGGAGCCAGCGGCGTGGTGTCAAAGCCACGGCCGCAGTGAACCAGCGGCATGGTGTCACAAAGCCACGGCCGCAGGGAACCAGCGGCATGGTGTCACAAAGCCACGGCCGCAGGGAACCAGCGGCATGGTGTCACAAAGCCACGGCCGCAGGGAACCAGCGGCATGGTGTCACAAAGCCACGGCCGCAGGGAACCAGCGGCATGGTGTCACAAAGCCACGGCCGCAGGGAACCAGCGGCATGGTATCACAAAGCCACGGCTGCAGGGAACCAGCGGAGTGTTGTCACAAAGCCACTGCCACGGAACCAGTGACGTGGTGTAACAAAGCCACGGCCACAGGGAACCAGTGGCATGGTGTAACAGCCACGGTCGCAGGGAACCAGCGGCATAGTATCATAAAGCCACGGCCGCAGGGAACCAGTAGCATGGAGTTCCGAAGCCACGCCCGAAGTCACCGAGTTGCGAGGTGTACCGAAGCCACGCCACAGTGACTGAGCGACATATATTCCCGAAGCCACGGCCGCGGTGACCGAGCGACATATATTACCGAAGCCACGGCCGAGGTGAACGAGCGGTGTGGTGTCCCGAAGCCGCAGTGATGGAGTGGCGTGGTTCTGGTTTAGGCCACCAGTTGGTGCTAGGTACTGCAGCTTCCTTCCTATACACACGTGGAACTAGTTGCATTTTGATGTTGTCAGCCCGTTTAAAAATCACACATGGGGCTCCAGTACCAGTCACCAGTCTGGAAGCTTTGCACGACATGACAGGGATTATGTACGGGAGGTGGACCAGAGGTACCCCACTTATCATAGTAGGAGGGGGGATTATGACTCACATTACCACACAAGGGATAACAGATATCAAAGGAATGAATGGCGAGATAGGAGGGAGAGATCACCAAGATGGGAACGATCACCAAGGTGGGAGAGGTCTCCAAGGAGGTATAGAGAGGAGAGATCAAGGAAGAGGTATGAAGGCAGGAGGGAGAGAGGGGATCATAGAGATATGAGATGGGACCATGCCCCCCAGAGAAGTCCTATCTGGGAACGAGCTGATAGGAATAAAACAGGGGTGTCTTTTTTAGACCAGGCATTGAAGTCACCAATTGTAACGCAGAACAAGTTCTCTATTCTAGACGATCCCGGGATATCGGGAACAGTGGAGGGGAAAGGAAGAAAAAGAAGCAGAGAGGGAAAAGGGGAGGAAGGAAATGCCGGAAGCAAAAGGGCAAAGCATTGAGCAGCATTTTTAACCTCAGCTCGAAAGTGTTAAATGAAGCACAGGAGAAAGTTTTAGCGAAGGGGTTAAATTTTGCACCATCAAGAGGTCCAAGCGGCTTCGATTTGTTTGTGGATGCGCAGAAATACCTACGTCAATTAACTGTTAAACGCTTTTTTCTAAATAAAAACACGGTAATTCAAAAGATAGGGCAGTACTCAGAGGTTAACCCAGAAGTAGAGGACAACCAAATTATATCTGATAGATTTGTCCACTCAAATTTAAAAAATAGGTCAAATTTCTACCCCAGTCACTGTAAGGGACAGTTTTTGGAAGTCTTCAACCAGCTTGTCATGGATGACTTTGAAAAACTGGCCAACAAGAAGAATAGGCACCACGACAATCTTAAAAAGGAAGAAAGGGAAGCCTTAAAAACACTGGCGGAAGACAGTAGTATCACCATAAAACCGGCCGATAAAGGAGGAGGGGTGGTAGTAATGGATACGAGTTATTACCTTACAGAATCTCAACGTATCTTAAATGATGAAATAACTTATGAAAAATTAGAGCAAGACCCTTCGAAAATATATCAGGAAGAGTTGCTAATCATTCTGAATGAGGCCAAAGGTGTAGGAATCTTGGGTGAGAAGGAATACACTTACATGTTAAAGTCTCAACCAGTTAAAGCAGTATTTTACTTTTTACCCAAGATCCATAAGGACCGCCTCAGATCCCCGGGGAGACCAATCATCTCTGGGATTGGGTCTTTAACACAAAACTTTTCAGAGTATGTCGATTTGTATCTTCAAAAATATGCTACCGGTGCTAGATCATACTTAAGAGATACCCTACAAGTTCTAGGTGTTTTATCTGAGATTCAGTGGCAGGAAGAATTTCTATTGGTAACTTGCGATGTGACCTCACTATACACCTCAATCAGACATGAAGATGGTTGTGAGGCAGTGAGAGATGCTCTGGAAGGAGATCCATCGATCCCATATGAGCAAAAAACATTCCTGATGGATGGGATCGAGTTTATCCTGAAACATAACCTCTTCTGGTTGGATGGCTCCATGTTTCTACAAAAATGTGGTACCACTAGGGGGACTAGGTTTGCTCCCAGTTACGCCAACATTTTTATGGCGCATTGGGAAGAGAATAATATCTGGTCGGGTAACCCCTTTGGAGCAAACCTAGTCCAATGGAGAAGATACATCGATGATGTGATCTTCATTTGGCATGGGAGTAAAGAGGATTTGACCCTATTTTTGAGCCATATTAATAACAACCGGGTAAATCTGGTTTTCACGTCTGAGAATAGTTCAACGAGCATCAACTTCCTTGACTTGACTATTTATATTGAGAACAACATCATAAAAACTAAGACTTATTTCAAAGAGGTTGATGCGAATAATTTTCTCCTAAATAACAGTTGCCACCATCCGAAATGGTTAAAAAATATACCTTATGGTCAACTGCGCCGAATTAGGCGGAATTGCACAGAGGTAGAGGTGTTCAGGGAACAAGCTAACCTTTTGAAAGGAAAGTTTGAGGAGAGAGATTACGAACCAGTGATCATTGAGAAGGCTTTATCAAGGACATTAGAATTAACGAGGGAAGAACTCATGAAGCCGAAAGCTAGAGTAGAGAATAAGGAATTCATAGTACCCTTTATTACATGCTATAACAGCGAAGCCAATAGAATTTGTAATATTTTAAAGAAACATTGGCACATTCTACATAAAGATATAGTACTACGAGACTACCTACCAGAAGCCCCACGTGTGATTTTTAAACGGGCTGACAACATCAAAATGCAACTAGTTCCAAGTGTGTATAGGAAGGAAGCTGCAGTACCTAGCAACAACTGGTTGCCTAAACCAGTAGGTTTCTTCAACTGTTTCAATTGCAAGGCCTGCAAATATGCATCACGAGAAAAAATGAATTTTACTTCGACCATAACAAAGAAAGTTTTTAAAACAAAACAATTCATCAACTGCAAAACTACTTTCGTTGTATATTTGCTGGAATGCCCGTGTGGTCTCCAGTATGTGGGCCGGACCTCAAGAAGTCTAAAGGTCCGCATACTGGAACACATAGTCAAGTCCATGGAGGTGACCCTTCAGAACTAATTTACAGGGGAATAGAACTGGTTGCAGAGAGCTGGAGGATGGGGGGGAGTGGGGGATAGACTCAAGCGTCTCCGGCAAAGGGAGACGTTTTGGATCTACCAGTTTAAAACCCCAACCCCCAACGGTCTAAATGTTGACCCCAGATATTGCTGCTTTTGTGTAAATAAGGGCCGGACAGTACCTACATACACATCTTTCTTGGGCTTTCTCTCTTTGGTTTAAGATCTGACCCTAACTAATAAGTGTTTCTGGGGAACACTCTTTACTAATCATCTTTTCTTTTGACTTCCCCCCCCCCCTTTTTTACCCTAGATACGTGGATTATTATCAAACTGAATATTAATAATCATTTTCGATTACATGTGTTTTTATGTCTATGTATAAAGAATGTATATGTTTTTAGTTATAGGGCCGTTTTATAACTTTATAGACAATTTAGTGCAATGAAGTTTTAGTAACATTATACCAGTTAGATTAATGTATTTTTTGGACAACTGTAATGTATTAAATTTTGGAATTGTAGAAAAATGTATATCAATAGATTAGTCCATTTGAAATAGCAGAGTGGATACTATATAGAACCTCTGAAGTTATAGCGGCTTTTTAAGGAACTAGTAAATGAAAAACATCCAATATGGTTTTTAACATACCGTTTTAAATGGATAATGAAAGCGATTACACCAGAATTAACACTATGATAGGACTAAATCAACGTTTTTAATTCAATTAAAGTATGAATGAATAAGATTTTAATTTGAAACGTTTATCACAGTGGAAAGCAGCCCCTCTGTGTATCAGTGAGGCAGTAGAAGTATCACTGTGATTTTAGCACTATAAGGATGACAATACACGATGAATAAACATTAATTATCAATAATAAGCAACACTATGGGTCTATATAAACTGCAGAGACCCTCTCAACCGCACATTTTGAGCCTGAGGAAGCCGTTTTCACGGCGAAACGCGTTGCTCTAATTCATTGTACACTTTTGGACCACGGGGGCTTCCGTAGCTAGTGGAAGCAGTAGCAGTCACAGCCGCGCCGGATAGAAGGCACCATCTCTTCTTACTCCGGACGCGGAGGACAGGCCGGTTGGGCAGCGACTTCTAACCACAGCAACGGTGGTGCACCGGGGATTTGTTATTTTCATGTGAGTGCCTTTGTGGATGTATGTTTAATGTATTTTTAATGTTTAAATAAACGTAGACCATTTTAAAAACCACTGCTGACCCTCTGCTGTCATCTTGCCTCACTCACCCACCCCCGCTTGCTGGACTGGGGAGGGAAGGAGCCCTAGAACGGGAGGGCCGTGAAGGGAAATCCCCATATATCACCCTGCCTGCCAGCAGATGTGTGCGCTGTACCCCTGAAAATCAACTTGGACGGGTTAACTAGTTGGACCCCACAGAAACCTTTCCACAACTGTGCTTACACATGGCCGTGTAAGTATGACATAGTCATTGCCATATTGCATTATGTCTCATCCATCCCATATCTGACACCTATCTGGGAGGATCAGGTTTCCACTTGCAAGATACCCCTACGCACCTCTGCTCACACAGGGCCGTGTGAGTATTACATAGTCATTGCATTATGTCTCATCCATCCCATATCTGACCACCTATCTGGGAGGATCAGGTTTCCACTTGCAAGATACCCCTACGCACCTCTGCTCACACAGGGCCGTGTAAGTATGACATAGTCATTGCATTATGTCTCATCCATCCCATATCTGACCACCTATCTGGGAGGATCAGGTTTCCACTTGCAAGATACCCCTGCGCACCTCTGCTCACACAGGGCCGTGTGAGCATTTGATTATCGATATCCCACTGCACGTCCACCTTGGGGGTCATTGGCCATTTGTGTAAATCATTTACCCCATTACTGTTGTCGTTGGTGTGTTATGCTCTAACCCTCTGCTCGCCCTCTCTTTTTTTCTTTTCCACAATATACGGTATACACCAGGCATGGGCCATGTTTACTAAGCAGCATTCTGCCGGCAGGACGACACCTCGCCGTCCGGTGAAGTCCGCTCGGGGTCTTCTAACTGCTTAGTATACACTATCTGTGCTGAAGGAACTGGCCCAGTGTTACAGCGGCCTGACACGGATTCAAACCATGATCACCCACTTCAAAGGCAGCCACATAACCGGTCCCATCTTGGTATTATTCTGTGTGTAGGACCTGTATTATATGCGTACACAGTGCTGCGTACACTGTCGGTCACTATCTAAATACCATACAATAAACTGCAGGGGAGTCACCCGGTACAATGAGGTGCTGCTCCGTGTGACGGATACCCCATTATAACAGCGCTCCCTGTATAGTACACCAGCACCGGGGCCAGGATTACACAGAGGGGTCTGAGCCAAGCCTGGGTTTGTCCCTTTTATTTCCTGTAACGCGCGAATGACGGAAGGAACCGTCCCCCTGTGCTGCCGCTGTGTATCCCAAGCATTGTGTGGGTATGGCAGGGAGTACCTGTGAGTATTAGTGAGTAACAGGGAGAGATCCGGGCGGTATTACTGCTATTCCTGCTTCTTGGGCAGCACCGGCTATAAGTGTCCCACATCCTAATCCTACCACGGGTTAACTCCTCGGCTGCCAAAGGCCACCAACGCATGGCTTGCAATGTTAACCCATGAGTTGCTAGGGTGGCCTGCAATGCGTGTGGCCAAAATAAGGGATGAATGAGCCCCTCTTTCCAACTGAGGGACAGGAAGGAGTTAATGATGAAAATATTTACGATCTTTATGTACATGTGTAGAAGAGACCTGTGAGGTTTGGGAAGCTCTGTACATGTGAAGAAGAGACCTGTGAGGTTTGGCAAGCTCTGTACATGTGAAGAAGAGACCTGTGAGGTTTGGAAGCTCTGTACATGTGAAGAGACCAGTGAGGTTTGGGAAGCTCTGTACATGTGAAGAAGAGACCAGTGAGGTTTGGGAAGCTCTGTACATGTGAAGAAGAGACCTGTGAGGTTTGGAAAGCTATATACATGTGAAGAAGAGATCTGTGAGGTTTGGAAAGCTCTGTACATGTGTAGAAGAGATCTGTGAGGTTTGGGAAGCTCTGTACATGTGAAGAAGAGACCTGTGAGGTTTGGAAAGCTCTGTACATGTGTAGAAGAGACCTGTGAGGTTGGGAAAGCTCTGTACAGGTGAAGAAGAGACCTGTGAGGTTGGGAAAGCTCTGAACATGTGAAGAAGAGACCTGTGAGGTTTGGAAAGCTCTGTACATGTGTAGAAGAGACCTGTGAGGTTGGGAAAGCTCTGTACATGTGAAGAAGAGACCTGTGAGGTTTGGAAAGCTCTGTACATGTGTAGAAGAGACCTCATTACAGTCCCTATAAGGTTTAAATAGCAGCAACGAATCTGCATTTCTCGAGGACTGATCCAGCATCTAGAGCTTTAACCTCCAGGCCTCGGGGAAGATTTGTAAAGAAGGAAGTGACGGTGAGGAGGAGGGGGCATTGTAAGAGCGGGTGAGGGGTGTATTTAGGTATCTGCCTCGGGCCAGTTATACATTATTTGGCAGGCAAAAAAAATAATCCCATCATTCAATATGTTCATCAATACAATCGGCACACGGGCAAGAGATCGGTTATCTCCTGTAACCGATCGGCAATGTTCCGGCTCGGGAGCGCTTTATATCGCTGCCCGTGCGAGAGTGATCGGTTATCTCCTGTAACCGATCGGCAATGTTCCGGCTCGGGAGCGCTTTATATCGCTGCCCGTGCGAGAGATCGGTTATCTCCTGTAACCGATCGGCAATGTTCCGGCTCGGGAGGGCTTTATATCGCTGCCCGTGCAAGAGATCGTTATCTGCTGTAACCGATCGGCAATGTTCCGGCTCGGGAGCGCTTTATATCGCTGCCCGTGCGAGAGATCGGTTATCTCCTGTAACCGATCGGCAATGTTCCGGCTCGGGAGCGCTTTATATCGCTGCCCGTGCGAGAGATCGGTTATCTCCTGTAACCGATCGGCAATGTTCCGGCTCGGGAGCGCTTTATATCGCTGCCCGTGCGAGAGATCGGTTATCTCCTGTAACCGATCGGCAATGTTCCGGCTCGGGAGTGCTTTATATCGCTGCCCGTGCGAGAGATCGGTTATCTCCTGTAACCGATCGGCAATGTTCCGGCTCGGGAGTGCTTTATATCGCTGCCCGTGCGAGAGATCGGTTATCTCCTGTAACCGATCGGCAATGTTCCGGCTCGGGAGCGCTTTATATCGCTGCCCGTGCGAGAGATCGGTTATCTCCTGTAACCGATCGGCAATGTTCCGGCTCGGGAGTGCTTTATATCGCTGCCCGTGCAAGAGATCGGTTATCTCCTGTAACCGATCGGCAATGTTCCGGCTCGGGAGTGCTTTATATCGCTGCCCGTGCGAGAGATCGGTTATCTCCTGTAACCGATCGGCAATGTTCCGGCTCGGGAGCGCTTTATATCGCTGCCCGTGCGAGAGATCGGTTATCTCCTGTAACCGATCGGCAATGTTCCGGCTCGGGAGCGCTTTATATCACTGCCCGTGCGAGAGATCGGTTATCTCCTGTAACCGATCGGCAATGTTCCGGCTCAGGAGTGCTTTATATCGCTGCCCGTGCAAGAGATCGGTTATCTCCTGTAACCGATCGGCAATGTTCCGGCTCGGGAGTGCTTTATATCGCTGCCCGTGCGAGAGATCGGTTATCTCCTGTAACCGATCGGCAATGTTCCGGCTCGGGAGCGCTTTATATCGCTGCCCGTGCGAGAGATCGGTTATCTCCTGTAACCGATCGGCAATGTTCCGGCTCGGGAGCGCTTTATATCGCTGCCCGTGCGAGAGATCGGTTATCTCCTGTAACCGATCGGCAATGTTCCGGCTCGGGAGCGCTTTATATCGCTGCCCGTGCGAGAGATCGGTTATCTCCTGTAACCGATCGGCAATGTTCCGGCGCGGGAGTGCTTTATATCGCTGCCCGTGCAAGAGATCGTTATCTCCTGTAACCGATCGGCAATGTTCCGGCTCGGGAGCGCTTTATATCGCTGCCCGTGCGAGAGATCGGTTATCTCCTGTAACCGATCGGCAATGTTCCGGCTCGGGAGCGCTTTATATCGCTGCCCGTGCGAGAGATCGGTTATCTCCTGTAACCGATCGGCAATGTTCCGGCTCGGGAGCGCTTTATATCGCTGCCCGTGCGAGAGATCGGTTATCTCCTGTAACCGATCGGCAATGTTCCGGCTCGGGAGTGCTTTATATCGCTGCCCGTGCGAGAGATCGGTTATCTCCTGTAACCGATCGGCAATGTTCCGGCTCGGGAGCGCTTTATATCGCTGCCCGTGCGAGAGATCGGTTATCTCCTGTAACCGATCGGCAATGTTCCGGCTCGGGAGTGCTTTATATCGCTGCCCGTGCGAGAGATCGGTTATCTCCTGTAACCGACCGGCAATGTTCCGGCTCGGGAGGGCTTTATATCGCTGCCCGTGCGAGAGATCGGTTATCTCCTGTAACCGATCGGCAATGTTCCGGCTCGGGAGTGCTTTATATCGCTGCCCGTGCGAGAGATCGGTTATCTCCTGTAACCGACCGGCAATGTTCCGGCTCGGGAGCGCTTTATATCGCTGCCCGTGCGAGAGATCGGTTATCTCCTGTAACCGATCGGCAATGTTCCGGCTCGGGAGTGCTTTATATCGCTGCCCGTGCGAGAGATCGGTTATCTCCTGTAACCGATCGGCAATGTTCCGGCTCGGGAGTGCTTTATATCGCTGCCCGTGCGAGAGATCGGTTATCTCCTGTAACCGATCGGCAATGTTCCGGCTCGGGAGTGCTTTATATCGCTGCCCGTGCGAGAGATCGGTTATCTCCTGTAACCGATCGGCAATGTTCCGGCTCGGGAGTGCTTTATATCGCTGCCCGTGCGAGAGATCGGTTATCTCCTGTAACCGATCGGCAATGTTCCGGCTCGGGAGTGCTTTATATCGCTGCCCGTGCGAGAGATCGGTTATCTCCTGTAACCGATCGGCAATGTTCCGGCTCGGGAGCGTTTTATATCGCTGCCCGTGCGAGAGATCGGTTATCTCCTGTAACCGATCGGCAATGTTCCGGCTCGGGAGCGCTTTATATCGCTGCCCGTGCGAGAGATCGGTTATCTCCTGTAACCGATCGGCAATGTTCCGGCTCGGGAGCGCTTTATATCGCTGCCCGTGCGAGAGATCGGTTATCTCCTGTAACCGATCTGCAATGTTCCGGCTCGGGAGTGCTTTATATCGCTGCCCGTGCGAGAGATCGGTTATCTCCTGTAACCGATCGGCAATGTTCCGGCTCGGGAGCGCTTTATATCGCTGCCCGTGCGAGAGATCGGTTATCTCCTGTAACCGATCGGCAATGTTCCGGCTCGGGAGTGCTTTATATCGCTGCCCGTGCGAGAGATCGGTTATCTCCTGTAACCGATCGGCAATGTTCCGGCTCGGGAGCGCTTTATATCGCTGCCCGTGCGAGAGATCGTTATCTCCTGTAACCGATCGGCAATGTTCCGGCTCGGGAGTGCTTTATATCGCTGCCCGTGCGAGAGATCGGTTATCTCCTGTAACCGATCGGCAATGTTCCGGCTCGGGAGCGCTTAATATCGCTGCCCGTGCGAGAGATCGGTTATCTCCTGTAACCGATCGGCAATGTTCCGGCTCGGGAGCGCTTTATATCGCTGCCCGTGCGAGAGATCGGTTATCTCCTGTAACCGATCGGCAATGTTCCGGCTCGGGAGTGCTTTATATCGCTTCCCGTGCGAGAGATCGGTTATCTCCTGTAACCGATCGGCAATGTTCCGGCTCGGGAGCGCTTTATATCGCTGCCCGTGCAAGAGATCGGTTATCTCCTGTAACCGATCGGCAATGTTCCGGCTCGGGAGTGCTTTATATCGCTGCCCGTGCAAGAGATCGGTTATCTCCTGTAACCGATCGGCAATGTTCCGGCTCGGGAGTGCTTTATATCGCTATCAGTGACCAGGCGGGGGCCGCCGGAGGCCAGGTACTTTTCTCACCTATGTATATATTGCCGGGATCATTCATTCGGCAAAACAGAGAAGTAGAAACAAACTGTAATTTTTTTTCCCGGTAAACCCGCGGACAACAAGAAGAAAACACAACAGCCAGATAAAAGCACACTTACTGGGGGGGAAATCTGGGCTTTCCTAGGTGCAGGGCGCCCACTTGGATGAGCTTACCCTGACCGGGATATACACCCGGATCTCCTGGTCCTCTTTTCGGCTTTAATTTCCAGCCGCGAGCATCCGTTTGATTCTCAGAACTTGGCCGCAAAAGATGAGACTTAGTCTCCGCGAGGCAGACTTCTCTGGCTTCCAAACGAAGCCGGTCGCTCTGCGATTTCCAACATCACACGTCCGGAACATCTCGTACTCTGACTCGGCCGTCTCCTTACATACCCTCCGCTAAGCTATCCCTAGCATGGAGGTAGGAGGAGCGACCAATCAGAGCGTGGGAATCTCTACCCGCTGGCCTATCGGAACGTCTCGTACTCTGACTCGGCCGTCTCCTTACATACCCTCCGCTAAGCTATCCCTAGCATGGAGGTAGGAGGAGCGACCAATCAGAGCGTGGGAATCTCTACCCGCTGGCCTATCGGAACGTCTCGTACTCTGACTCGGCCGTCTCCTTACATACCCTCCGCTAAGCTATCCCTAGCATGGAGGTAGGAGGAGCGACCAATCAGAGCGTGGGAATCCCTTCCCGCTGGCCTATCGGAACGTCTCGTACTCTGACTCGGCCGTCTCCTTACATACCCTCCGCTAAGCTATCCCTAGCATGGAGGTAGGAGGAGCGACCAATCAGAGCGTGGGAATCTCTACCCGCTGGCCTATCGGAACGTCTCGTACTCTGACTCGGCCGTCTCCTTACATACCCTCCGCTAAGCTATCCCTAGCATGGAGGTAGGAGGAGTGACCAATCAGAGCGTGGGAATCTCTACCCGCTGGCCTATCGGAAGGGGGCCCGTCCTTTGGCTGACATCAGAGCAGGGTGCGTGCCAAGCCAGCTCGGGACGCCCCTGTGGGTGGGACATATGAATTGACCAATGGGAGACACATAAAACAAAAAAAGGGCGCAAAAGAGAAAAAACAAAAAGCAAAATCAATTGCAATACAATAATATTTTATACAAATCACAAATCGCACTTTGCCATAAAAAAGGGGAGATCACAAAGATCTGTACACCCACTCGTCAAATACTCACCCCCCCCCCACGGGGAGTGGGAACCGGGGATAAATCAGGAACCCACCAGCTCACCGTCCCAGGTGGAAAACAGGGGTTCAGTCCGCAGTTGTTATTTGCAAACAGCTTAATTTAGGATTTGCGTCCTCGTGGAGGTGGAGGGATGACAACTTACGAGTACCATCGTCACGGTATCACGTCGCTGCGTGATGACCTCACCACAACGCGGTTCACCCCTAAATGGTGCTTCATTGGCTCTTCATCAGGGGGTTGGCCTAAAAGATCATGTTACATGTTTAAATAGTGAAAGGACAGCGCCTATTCACCAATCGGGATCGCACCAGACAATTGTAAAAGAGCCGCCCAATCAGCCTATTAGTATGCTTCACCATACGAAAAAGCACATAAAGATATATAAACACTCCACTATACAAAATGTATACAGCCAACATAAATTAGGACACAGTACAACACTAAACAATGATAACAGACAGTAAAAAAATAATGAAAAACAAAAATAAAAAATGTACTCATTAACATAAACATTAACACAAATACAATCAAAATTATAATCATACAATGGATGTTAGTAAAAACGGGCGCCAGAAATATTACATATACCTATATCCATTAATCTTTCAGCAGATAATCAATTTACAAATATGTGTCTGCCTTTCTTCAAACGTACATTATTGGAACTGCAAGCAGCGTTAGTACTACACAGATATGTAACACGCTGCCCATAGGTACACGCATGTTGGTACACATGTACGAACTCATGTGAAAGCAATTGCTAACATACCTATATGCAGGCTCCTAACGCAAGGCAATGGAAACAAATAACAGCACTACAGTTACCTACATTCATATCATTAGTTAACACTGGGAGCTTGAGCAAAAACAGGACACGGGTACAAGTAATAAATTTATTCACAGCCCGGAGAGACACCGCAAACACTGAGAGCAGGTGATCTCACATCGTTGGGTTTACTTAAGGCAGATATTATTTTAGGAATGGAACCAATTCTATTAGTTCATTTAACCCCCCGCTGCTTTGCTACAAATGGTATAAATCCCAAAATGTTCCTTTTGGAGAATGTTGTCCCCCCCCCCCCCCTTCTAGAATCCCTTGGGACAATTTCGATCCCTCTAACGTGCAGTCCATCTGATTTACCCTCGTAATGGGTTAAAAAATGCTGCACCAAGGGGTGTAACTTTTTCCCTTTGTCCAAATTGTTGCTGAGGGATTGTACAAGTGTCATCTTCTGAAGATAACACTTGAGCTATCACTCAGCAACAATTTATAATTGATAATATTCATTTTATATTGCATCACAATTATTTTCTGTTTGAGTGTCACTTCTATCTCCAGAACACTGGGACGGCCATGGGAACCTGCTTTGCCCCGAATTATGCTGGACTTTTTATGGGGTATTGGGAGCGGGATTACGTCTGGAACCCAAACAAATATAGCAGACATCTTAAATATTATCGGAGATATATAGATGATATTTTAATTGTTAGGGCAGGTACTTTGGAAGATCTGAATAGCTTTATCAGTTATCTAAACAATAACGATAGAAATCTTGTATTAATTGGTGAAAATAACAGCAATGAGATTAACTTCTTGGATCTTAACTTGAAAATTGTAAACAATCATGAAAGTTACAAAAACCTACTTTAAACAAGCTGATGTAAACTCATACCTGGACTATCGGAGAAATCTCTCTAGCCAGTGGCTACTAGCCATATTCCCCACACTCTATAAACTAGACTTAGGGCCTCATGCAGAGAGCAGCGTTATCGGGAAAAGCGCCATTTTTTGGCAAAATCTGCCTTTAGAAAGGCAGGTAATGGCGAGTTTTGAAACAAGCGCCATTTTTTTTTTTCATTTGAAAATCTCGCCGCGCGGCTGGCGAGAACCTAAATCTCTCCAGTGTTAAAAACGTCTGTATTCAGAAAGGCGCGATCGCCATCTAGCGGCTGTTCGCGCCAACAAAATGGCGCGATTTTCAACATTTACCTCCGCCAACAAAAGTTGGCAAGAAGCTGGAGCTCGGCGGCCGGTGGGGGAAAAAAACGCGATTTTTTTACAACAAGTTTCAACAGCGCGCATATCGCCGGTTGAAACTCTCCATATGCAGGCATGATTTTAAATGCAGTTTTATGACTTTTCTGCATATGGAGATTAAATCACGCCAAAAAAGGTACTATTTATTACTATCTCCAATTAATTCCACCGCTGCTCTCTGCATAGGCCCCTTAGACTCCTTGCAACCTTATGTATGACATACTGGACACCTAACAAGCTCCTATTGAACACCCAAAATAACCACAACATATATATAAGCATATGAGTGTCACAGAGGAGTGCTACTGAGCATGGCAATATATATTTAAAACCAGAGACAGAACAGTAAACACAGACAGAGCTCAATGCACGTCCAGTGAAACTCATACACGGTACAGTGCCTAAATATATATGTATAAATATCTATTAAATAAAATGGTCTTTTAGTTTAACATTTTGGCCAAATTGTTGCAAGCCCCTGAGCCACTGCACGGCAGACCACATCTCAAGGGTCCCTAACACTAATATAAATTCTTAATAACCTGTGCAATACCAGGAAGAATGATTTATAATAAATCTGTCAATATTAGTTGCAAAGTTCTAAGTCTGATTTGAAGCTTTTATTAACCTGTACATTACCAGGAAAAGCACTCTGTATTAGATTTGTCACAATCATACTGCAAGCAAGTCCCCCATGAGAGTGGAAGATGCTATGGAGTGAGCTTTTAACCATTTAAATGTGGGAGGGGGTAAGCTTCAATTAGGTAGGAGGTTGCCACCCTCCAATCAGCTAAGACTAGCTGAACAAGAATTGCAAAACATACTGGACACCTAACAAGCTCTTATTGAACCCCCAAAATAATAACACACACACACACACACACACACACACACACACACACACACACACAACACAGCAGCTCTATACACACACACACACACACACACAACACAGCAGCTCTATACACACACACACACACACACACAACACAGCAGCTCTATACACACACACACACACACACACACACACACACACACACACACACACACACACACACACACACACACACACACACACAACACAGCAGCTCTATATACACACACACACACACACAACACAGCAGCTCTATACACACACACACACCCCCTCTGTCCGCCCCCGCCCCCCCATCACGTGCGCTGCCCAGCACTGTCTCCGGACGGGAAGCGCTGCCCTCCTACCCCAGCCGCTCCCTTACCTCCCCGGCGCTACCACCCGCTCAGGTAAGTCACTGCGCGTCCCGCCTCAGCCTCAGGCCCACTGAGCGTCCCGCCTCAGCCTCAGGCCCACTGCGCGTCCCGCCTCAGCCTCAGGCCCACTGCGCGTCCCGCCTCAGCCTCAGGCCCACACAGGGCGCTTCCTACCGCCGCTCAGCCGGACGCCACATCGAGCGGGCGCCGGGGGGGGGGGGAGCGCGAGTCTCAGGCCCACACAGGGCGCTTCCTGCCACCGCCTGCACACCTCACTCAGCAGGACGGCACATCGGGGGACCAAGCGGGCGCCGGGGGGGGGGGGGGAGTCATGGGGAACGGGGGGGGGCCACCAGCCGAACCAGCAGGGGGACGGACGCACGGAGGAGGGGGGGCAAATGCCCATACATAAAGTATGACAATACATATGCCCACTGCTCTACACCCCCCCCACTCCCCTTTCCCCCCCCCACTCCCCTTTCCCCCCCACTCCCCTTTCCCCCCCCACTCCCCTTTCCCCCCCACTCCCCTTTCCCCCCCCGCTCCCCTTTCTCCCCCCCCGCTCCCCTTTCTCCCCCCCCGCTCCCCTTTCTCCCCCCCCGCTCCCTTCTCCCCCCCACTCCCCTTCCTCCCCCCCCGCTCCCCTTCCTCCCCCCCCGCTCCCCTTCCTCCCCCCCGCTCCCCTTTCTCCCCCCCCCCGCCCCCCTTTCTCCCCCCCCACTCCCCTTTCTCCCCCCCCGCCCCGCTCCCCTTTCTCCCCCCCTGCCCCGCTCCCCTTTCTCCCCCCCCGCCCCGCTCCCCTTTCTCCCCCCCGCTCCCCTTTCTCCCCCCCCGCTCCCCTTTCTCCCCCCCGCCCCGCTCCCCTTTCTCCCCCCCCGCCCCGCTCCCCTTTCTCCCCCCCGCCCCGCTCCCCTTTCTCCCCCCCGCCCCGCTCCCCTTTCTCCCCCCCCGCCCCGCTCCCCTTTCTCCCCCCCCGCTCCCCCCGCTCCCCTTTCTCCCCCCCCTTTCTCCCCCCCCCCCCAAACCTTTACAACAAATACTCACCTATTGTTCCACGATTTATAAATAATACTACCTATTACGCATTTACATCCCGGGCAACGCCGGGTCTCTCAGCTAGTTTATTATAAATTATTCTTCCTGGCAATGCACAGGTTATTAAGAATTTATATTAGCGTTAGGGACCCCTGAAATTGTGGTCTGCCGTGCAGTGGCTCAGGGGCTTACAACAATTTGGCCAAAATGTTAAACTAAAAGACCATTTTATTTAATAGATATTTATACATATATATTTAGGCACTGTACCGTGTATGAGTTTCACTGGACGTGCACTGAGCTCTGTCTGTGTTTTATGTTCTGTCTCTGGTTTTAAACCTCATGTATGGTTGGAGTACCCCAGAACCCCTATACTGGGTTCTGAGTGACCTGTGCATTAACTGGAGATCCACTCTTAACCTAGGGACCCCTTGACCATTCCAGGGACACCTCACACCCCTATGCCCCATTTACCTTTCTGTGCTGAAGCAGGGAATCCTAGAGGTGAGTCGCACAAGCGTTTTCAAGGAGGGATTTTGACCGGAGCAGTGTGCCTATATGTATCCAGGAATCTGACCTGATTCCCGGGTACATTTTTGGGGTATCCAGCAACTCTGGACCCTGACTAGCTAGGCACATTCTGACAATACTTTCTCTGCAACCCCCCATCCCCTCCTGAAACTCATAGCCCAGCGATCTCTGCGCGCTGGCACCCCCCCCCCCCCAGCAATCTCTGCTCGCTGGCACTCCCTGCTCGCTGGCACTCCCTGCTCGCTGGCACTCCTGGAAAGGTAAAAACGCATAAATTCTTTATTGTTGCACATTTTAACAGCAAGCATGTACAATCACTGGGCTCAAGAGCTGACACTCCCGAACCCCAATACATGGATCAGAGGTAACCAGACAGGCTTAAACCTTAATTGTGAGCCTGGTTACCCCCTCACCGGCACAGTATGGTGAAGCATACTAATAGGCTGATTGGACGGCTCTGTTACAATAGTCTGGTGCGATCCTGATTGGTGAATAGGCGCTGTCCTTTCACTATTTAAACGTAACAGGATCTTTTAGGCCAACCCCCTGATGAAGCACCATTTAAGCGTGAAATGCGTTATGGTGAGGTCATCACGCAGCGACGCAATACCATGATGACGGTACCCGGAAGCTGCCATACCTCCACCTCCACGAGGACGCAAATCCTAAATTAAGCTGTTTGCAAATAACAACTGCGGACTGAACCCCTGTTTTCCACCTGGGACGGTGAGTTGGTGGGTTCCTGATTTATCCCCGGTTCCCACTCCCCGTGGGGGGGTGAGTATTTGACGAGTGGGTGTACAGATCTTTGTGATCTCCCCTTTTTTATTGTAAAGTGCGATTTGTGATTTGTATAAAATATTATTGTATTGCAATTGATTTTGCTTTTTGTTTTCTCTCGCTCCCTTTCTGTTTTATTTGCTTGGATTGCCCCCGTTGATCACAGGAGAGTAGGCGCAGCAGAGAGATAAACACGATCGTTTGGGAGATTCCAGGGACGGCGCGAACGGAACTTTCATTCTTCCAAAGGGAGACGCGCCGACGTTCTGCCGCTTCCCGTGGTCAACCCATTGCCATCTACTGGGCTGGCTCCACTGAGCCTAGGAAACCAGGGTGTCCTCCCCGCAGGGGGTCTCTGTTCTCCTGCCCCGGCCACTTAGCACCCCGACACCTCTCAACATCCCGTCTCCTCTTTCATCTCTGGACACTATGCGGACTTGCTGGCACCTTCACCAGACGCCCTGGCAGACTGCATAGAGCCTTATAATAACTGTATTAAACATCTTGTAATACACGGGGGACCTTGGGGAGACTCGTGACTGTAAGTGTAATAGGACTGGGATATTGGGGCTCAAAACCCAGGAGTCTGTGGGACGCCGGACAGCCCCGGTGTAATTCTACTCGCGTACCGGCAAATCATGCCTGCTCGCCGGATAGAATTAAGAGGCTACCGGTAGCTCCAGACCCCAAACAAAATAATTGCAATCTTACCCAAATATCCCACCTAAAACTTACACACAGCAAGTTTCATGAGTCTGGGGTAAAGGGAACATGGGAAGTGGAAAAGCCGGGACACTTTAACTTTGCATGTAATGATACCTGGCCCCTGACTTATAGTGCTGGGGAGCTGCCAGGGGCCCCAAGGGCAACCAGGGGGCTTAACCTGTATTATGTATAGATAAAATGGGGAAAACCCTATTTTGGTGCTGCAAACACTAAGTGTGTCAAACAATGTCCATATATTAATCATTTAAAAGAAGACCCCTGAGGTGTAATAATGAAAAGCAAATCCGGAATCATAACGGCTAAGTTAGCGAATGTCCATACAATAGGGCAATTATGTGTGGGATAATGCGGCGGCCGCCTCACCTGGTGTCCATCCCGAGGCAGCAAACAGCGGGGAATGACAGAAAGAAGGGACCGCCCGAGAGCTGAGCCCTGCAGCAACACAGCACCTCTCGCCGGGGGCCCGTGTCTCCTCCCGCTGATCCGCTGTGTGCCGTGAGCACGCCGAGCGCTGCTGCAGGGGCCCACTCACAGCGCAGGGGATCCGCCGGGATCCGGGAAGCGCGCTTCAATACCAGAGAGGTACGCAAAAATAGGAGAGGTAGAAGGTAGCACAGCAAGGCAATGTAAGGGCTGGAGGCAAAAAAATCAAAATAAAGTATTGGGCATGAGAGCCACAAACATCGGACACAACGTTAAAACACCGACGCGTTTCCCGCCGTGGAGGTGCTTTATCAGAGAGTGACACGTTCTCCCACAAACGCGGTTTAAATAGTGGTCTGCCGATAGGTAACGCCCAGATGGTACTTAATGATGGAAATATAGTAACACATATGTGAAGGACAGAAGCCTGGAGATTGGATAAAGCGGTTCATGTAGCGAGCCAATAACAGCATTGATGTGGGACGCATATCATTACCGCGGCGGGAGTCATGCTGAGAATCTGCGTACTGTGGGAAAACAAAGTGCGCAAACAAACACACAGCATCAAGTGTGTAACAAAGCAAGCAAACTACCAGCATATATTACAGAATATAAATAATAATATAAAAGCAAACCAACAAGAACAGTGTGTGAAAGTTTCAGCATTAACCCATCACTGAACAAGCGGAATAATGTTAAGGTAGATATCATAAATAAAGAAATATTAACAATATGAAGTATAAACATAAATCAAACCTATATAACTAGAGGTAACTGATTTATATAATATAATTAAACCTGATAATAATAAATATACTGAAATAACATCACCTTCATACAGTATCAAAAAAAAACCTGTGAACAATTTTAACTACCATATTCAGTCATGTGAAAAAGAAAGTACACCCTCTCTGAATTCCATGGTTTTACATATCAGGGAATAATAACAATCATATGTTCCTCAGCAGGTCTTAAAATCTAGGTAAATACAACCTCAGATGAACAACAACACATGACATATTACACCGTGTGTGTGTGTGTGTGTGTGTGTGTGTGTGTGTGTGTGTGTACACATGACATATTACACCGTGTCATGATTTATTTAACAATAAAGCCAAAATGGAGAAGCCATGTGTGAAAATCTAAGTACACCTTATGATTCAATATCTTGTAGAACCACCTTTAGCAGCAATAACGTGAAGTAATCGTTTTCTGTATGACTTTATCAGTCTCTCACATCGTTGTGGAGGAATTTTGGCCCACTCTTCTTTACAACGTTGCTTCAGTTCATTGTGGTTTGTGGACACTTGTTTATACACAGGTCTCTTAAGGTCCAGCCTTAACCTTAATCGGGTTGAGTTCTGGACTTTGACTGAGCCATTGCAACACCTTGATTCTTTTCTTTTTCAGCCATTCTGTTGTAGATTTGCTGGTGTGCTTGGGATCATTGTCCTGTTGCATGACCCAATTTCGGCCAAGCTTTAGCTGTCGGACAGATGGCCTCACATTTGACTCTAGAATACTTTGGTATACAGAGGAGTTCATGGTCGGCTCAATGACTGCAAGGTTCCCAGTTCCTGTGGCTGCAAAACAAGCCCAAATCATCACCCCTCCACTACGTGCTTGACAGTTGGTATAAGGTGTTTGTGCTGATATGCTGTGTTTGGTTTTCGCCAAACGTGGCGCTGTGCATTATGGCCAAACATCTCCACTTTGGTCTCGTCTGTCCAGAAGTTTTGTGGTTTGTTCAGATGCAACTTTGAAATCCTAATCCATGCTGCCATGTTCTCTTTAGAGAGAAGAGGCTTTCTCCTGGCAACCCTTCCAAACAAATCATACTTGTTCAGTCTTTCTAATTGTTCTGTCATGAACTTTAACATTTAACATGCTAACTGAGGCCTATAGAGCCTGAGATGTAACTCTTGGGTATTTTGCAATTTCTCTGAGCATTGCACGGTCTGACCTTGGGGTGAATTTGCTGGGACGTCCACACCTGGGAAGATTGGCAACTGTCTTGAATGTTTTCCACTTTTGAATAATCTTTCTCACTGTAGAATGATGGACTTTAAATTGTTTGGAAATGGCCTTATAACCCTTCCCAGATTGATGGGCAGCAACAATTGCTTCTCTAAGATCATTGCTGATGTCTTTCCTCCTTGGCATTGTGTTAACACACAAATGAATGCTCCAGACCAGCAAACTGCTAAAACTTTGGCTTTTATTGAGGTGATCACACTTCCTGATGATCAATTAATCAAGGGCATTTGATTAGCAGCACCTGTCTGCTACTTAGCATCTTAGTTCCTATGGAAGCAGTAAGGGAGTACTTAGTTTTCACGCACGGCTTCTCAATTTTGGTTTTATTTTTGTTAAATAAATCATGACGTGGTGTAATATGTCATGTGTACACACACACACACACACACACACACACACACACACACACACACACACACACACACACACACACACACACACACACACACACACACACACACACACACACACACGGTGTAATATGTCATGTGTTGTTGTTCATCTGAGGTTGTATTTACCTAATTTTTAGACCTGCTAAGGAACAGATGATTGTTATTATGTCCTGATATGTAAAACCATTGAATTCAAAGAGGGTGTACTTTTTCACACCACTGTATATGGACTCAGTCTATAGAATGTACGGTATATATTATAAACACACTGACCTATAATATACAAATCTAGAGATAATAATAAAAAACATGCGTAAATAGCACAATGCAAAATCCATTATAATTCTAAGTGAATCAAGCAAAGGGTTTGAAACCCCCCAGAAATTGACAAAGAATATGGCGGGCTTTGAAGAACATCTTTAAAGATGTAACATAATGTAGTCAGATAAACAAATAAGTCATCTCTATAAGGGGCTAACACAGATGCACTCAGTCATCAAATCACAGAAAGTATTTAATACCTGAAGGATGCAATGTATCCAGACTAAAAATCCCAAACATTCCTCGTCTGCTGAGCACGCCCATTCGATCACCCCCACGAAGGGGGCATAAACACGCTCAACCCCAGAAAAAGTACAACTCTCAATGCCACCCTGAGGGCAGTTTGGGAAATGCCTTGACACTGGGTGTAATAAACCACTTTTTTTTTACAGCACGGACATGCTCCATTATCCTCTTTTTAGAGGCCCGATGGTCCGTCCAATGTAGCCCATACCACAACCACATCTCGGCAGGTCCATATGTACCACAACCACATCTCGGCAGGTCCATGTGTACCACAACCACATCTCAGCAGGTCCATGTGTACCACAACCACATCTCGGCAGGTCCATGTGTACCACAACCACATCTCAGCAGGTCCATGTGTACCACAACCACATCTCAGCAGGTCCATGTGTACCACAACCACATCTCGGCAGGTCCATGTGTACCACAACCACATATCAGCAGGTCCATGTGTAAAACAACCACATCTCAGCAGGTCCATATGTACCACAACCACATCTCAGCAGGTCCATGTGTACCACAACCACATCTCGGCAGGTCCATGTGTACCACAACCACATCTCAGCAGGTCCATGTGTAAAACAACCACATCTCAGCAGGTACATGTGTACCACAACCACATCTCAGCAGGTCCATGTGTACCACAACCACATCTCAGCAGGTCCATGTGTACCACAACCACATCTCGGCAGGTCCATGTGTACCACAACCACATCTCGGCAGGTCCATGTGTACCACAACCACATCTCAGCAGGTCCATGTGTACCACAACCACATCTCAGCAGGTCCATGTGTACCACAACCACATCTCGGCAGGTCCATGTGTACCACAACCACATCTCAGCAGGTCCATGTGTACCACAACCACATCTCAGCAGGTCCATGTGTACCACAACCACATCTCAGCAGGTCCATGTGTACCACAACCACATCTCAGCAGGTCCATGTGTAAAACAACCATATCTCAGCAGGTCCATGTGTACCACAACCACATCTCAGCAGGTCCATGTGTACCACAACCACATCTCAGCAGGTCCATGTGTACCACAACCACATCTCGGCAGGTCCATGTGTACCACAACCACATCTCAGCAGGTCCATGTGTAAAACAACCACATCTCAGCAGGTACATGTGTACCACAACCACATCTCAGCAGGTCCATGTGTACCACAACCACATCTCAGCAGGTCCATGTGTACCACAACCACATCTCGGCAGGTCCATGTGTACCACAACCACATCTCGGCAGGTCCATGTGTACCACAACCACATCTCGGCAGGTCCATGTGTACCACAACCACATCTCAGCAGGTCCATGTGTACCACAACCACATCTCAGCAGGTCCATGTGTACCACAACCACATCTCGGCAGGTCCATGTGTACCACAACCACATCTCAGCAGGTCCATGTGTACCACAACCACATCTCGGCAGGTCCATGTGTACCACATCCACATCTCAGCAGGTCCATGTGTAAAACAACCACATCTCAGCAGGTCCATATGTACCACAACCACATCTCAGCAGGTCCATGTGTACCACAACCACATCTCGGCAGGTCCATGTGTACCACAACCACATCTCAGCAGGTCCATGTGTACCACAACCACATCTCAGCAGGTCCATGTGTACCACAACCACATCTCGGCAGGTCCATATGTACCACAACCACATCTCAGCAGGTCCATGTGTTCCACAACCACATCTCAGCAGGTCCATGTGTACCACAACCACATCTCGGCAGGTCCATGTGTACCACAACCACATATCAGCAGGTCCATGTGTAAAACAACCACATCTCAGCAGGTCCATATGTACCACAACCACATCTCAGCAGGTCCATGTGTACCACAACCACATCTCGGCAGGTCCATGTGTAAAACAACCACATCTTAGCAGGTCCATATGTACCACAACCACATCTCAGCAGGTCCATGTGTACCACAACCACATCTCGGCTGGTCCTTGTGTAACTGGGGTTGCAGTTAATAAATGTTTGCATTGACCGCTCAACTTTTGGTTTAACACAATTTATCTTCTTGATCTGATCTTTATTTTGTATAGCCTGGATTCACTTGGCCATCACAGCAGGCACTAGATACAATTGGTGCACTGCTAGAGAGAGGACAAAAGGAGCGTGCCAGAGCCTGTCTCAGAAGAGGAAGGGGATGTGACTTTGTAAATTGTTGCTATAGAAACACAAATGCTTGTTACATTATAACTAATATAGGAAAACTGCTGCACACCAAAATATATAAAATAAATATGATACAAATACCGGTGCTCCTGGTTCAGGATTCTCTGTGATAATCCAATGTAAACGAAAGGTATAAAGAACAGGGCTCCACGGATTTTAAAAATACTATTTATTGCCAACAGAATGACTGGACGTTTCGGCCACACGTGGCCTTTATCAAAAGCAGAATGGCCAGCCTTGTGTTACATTATAATACATTTAAAAAACGCAATGCTAGAAGTATTTTCTCATAGTACAGAACTGATTTATAAAAGAAACACACATGTAGGGTATTACTTGGTCTGCAGCTTTAACCCTTTGCATCTGCAGATGCCTGCAATGTGTCAGCGCTAAATCCACAAAGCTCTCTATTATTGTTTATTTGCAGAGCGCGTTGGTACCAGCAGCGCAGCCCATTCTGAACGCGGATTCTCATCTTTACGTCATGGTACGGTAGCATGATGCTGCGTTATCTTCATATAACGTGAAGGGAAGTACGTGCTAGTGTTGATCAAGACCCCGACATACGTGTTTAATTCCGGCCGACAAAGAGAGGAGAGGGAATAACTAATAATGTCAGTTAAATGACACAGTGGTGTTACACCCACGCAGACCCTGTAAAACCCTATTTCCTGGTCTGGGAGCAATAACCCAAATAACGTAGTCTTACTGTACCCAGTGCATGTCCTACTGAAGAGGACCTGAGCTCCTGCATGTCCCCAGTGCATGTCCTACTGAAGAGGACCTGAGCTCCTGCATGTCCACAGTGCATGTCCTACCGAAGAGGACCTGAGCTCCTGCATGTCCCCAGTGCATGTCCTACTGAAGACGACCTGAGCTCCTGCATGTCCCCAGTGCATGTCCTACCGAAGAGGACCTGAGCTCCTGCATGTCCCCAGTGCATGTTCTATTGAAGAGGACCAGAGCTCCTGCATGTCCCCAGTGCATTTCCTACTGAAGAGGACCTGAGCTCCCGCATGTACAGTACCCAGTGCATGTCCTTCTGAAGAGGACCGGAGCTCCCGCATGTCCCCAGTGCATGCTCTATCGAAGAGGACTTGAGCTCCTGCATGTCCCCAGTGCATGTCCTACTGAAGAGGACCTGAGCTCCTGCATGTCCCCAGTGCATGTCCTACTGAAGAGGACCTGAGCTCCTGCATGTCCCCAGTGCATGTCCTACTGAAGAGAACCTGAGCTCCTGCATGTCCCCAGTGCATGTCCTACTGAAGAGAACCTGAGCTCCTGCATGTCCCCAGTGCATGTTCTATTGAAGAAGATTTGGGCTCCTGCATGTCCCCAGTGCATTTCCTACTGAAGAGGACCTGAGCTCCTGCATGTACCCAGTGCATGTCCTTCTGAAGAGGACCTGAGCTCCCGCATGTCCCCAGTGCATGTTCTACCGAAGAGGACTTGAGCTCCTGCATGTACCCAGTGCATGTCCTACCGAAGAGGACTTGGGCTTCTGCATGTCCCCAGTGCATGTCCCACTGAAGAGGACCTGAGCTCCTGCATGTCCCCAGTGCATGTTCTACTGAAGAGAACCTGAGATCCTGCATGTCCCCAGTGCATGTCTTACTGAAGAGGACTTGAGCTCCTGCATGTCCCCAGTGCATGTCTTACTGAAGAGGACTTGAGCTCCTGCATGTCCCCAGTGCATGTCTTACTGAAGAGAACATGAGCTCCTGCATGTACCCAGTGCATGTCCTACCGAAGAGGACTTGAGCTCCTGCATGTCCCCAGTGCATGTCCTACTGAAGAGAACCCGAGCTCCTGCATGTACCCAGTGCATGTCCTACTGAAGAGAACCTGAGCTTCTGCATGTACCCAGTGCATGTCCTACTGAAGAGGACCTGAGCTCCTGCATGTCCCCAGTGCATGTCCTACTGAAGAGAACCTGAGCTCCTGCATGTCCCCAGTGCATGTCCTACTGAAGAGAACTTGAGCTCCTGCATCTACCCAGTGCATGTCCTACTGAAGAGAACCTGAGCTCCTGCATGTCCCCAGTGCATGTCCTACTGAAGAGAACCTGAGCTCCTGCATGTCCCCAGTGCATGTCCTACTGAAGAGAACCTGAGCTTCTGCATGTACTCAGTGCATGTCCTACTGAAGAGGACCTGAGCTTCTGCATGTACCCAGTGCATGTCCTACTGAAGAGAACTTGAGCTCCTGCATGTACCCAGTGCATGTTCTACTGAAGAGAACCTGAGCTCCTGCATGTACCCAGTGCATTTTCCTGATGTGCAAGTCCTGTTTAAAAAGAATTACCCTCCTGGCTTGTACTATAGATCTCTATTGTTTTGTTTGAATATCAGAAGGTGTTTTTTTTTTTTTTTTTTTAACGCTGTTCTGTTAATTGACCAACTGGAACAAGCTGATTTATTGGGGAGGGTCATGTGACTGCTTTAGCTTTATAAAACCAATACCCCCCCTGCATTTGCAGGAACTGCGTTGGCATGGTATAGTGAGGCATCTTAAAGTGAGCTTATAAGTGAGAAGATATAGTTAGACTATAGTTAAGTGAGCTTTTAAGTGAGAAATATAGTTAGACTATAGTTAAGTGAGCTTTTAAGTGAGAAATATAGTTAGACTATAGTTACGTGAGCTTTTAAGTGAGAAATATAGTTAGACTATAGTTAAGTGAGCTTTTAAGTGAGAAGATATAGTTAGACTATAGTTACGTGAGCTTTTAAGTGAGAAATATAGTTAGACTATAGTTTGACTAGAGGTGACTGGGGACTGCATCCTTCTGCAAACCCTTCTACACATGGCAACAAACGGTGAGCTATTCTGACCACACTATGATCCCTGCTGTTTAGTCTGCGCGCACACACACACACACACACACACACACACACACACACACACACACACACACACACACACACACACACACACACACACACACACACACACACACACTATGACCCCAGCTGTTTAGTCTGCGCACACACACTTGGCTCAACACAGCTTCATGCAGCATTACCTACCTCTGGCATAATGAACCTGCTTTTTACCTCCACTTTGTTCTTTCTCATGGCCTCATTGAAATGTTATTCTCTCTATCCACTACAAACGCCTCCCACCTGGCCCACGCCCACCATCACCATACACCCTGGATTACTCAAAAGCCTGGCGCTATCTACTGAATGTTGGAGGAGAACTGTAAAAACCAGCACACCAACCACTGCTCACTCAAATGGCAAACATCATAAAGTAACAACTTGCAAACAACTACTCAAATTTCTACTCATACTATTACTCTCTTTAGCAGGTGATATTGAATCTAACCCAGGCCCTCCCACTTCAACTCTGTCCCACACCCCCTTCAAATTCCAAAAAGGGCTATCTGTCGCACCCACATAAATATCCGGAGTCTGCTGCCCAAACTGGACGAACTAAGGGCATGGTGCCTTATGCATAAACCCAAAGCCATCGTTCTTACGGAAACATGGCTAACCCCTAAAACCCCTGATGCACATTTTGCCATTAAGGGATACTCCATTTTTAGGAGAGATAGGTCAAAGAGAAGAGGAGGGGTGTTATTTTATATTGCAGACACCTTACAGTTTACACTGTTAAATTGCCCCCCAAGCCCACCCTCTTTTGAAATCCTAGTTGGCAGAATATGCCTCCCCTTTTCTAAGCCCATCTTGCTTACTGGAATCTACCGCCCCCCTAAAGCCCCTCTTCAATCCCTGACTGATATCACCCAGTTTCTTGGCTCAATTTCCTCTCTGAATGAAAAGAGTGAGCTGCTAGTTCTTGGGGATTTCAACTTCAATTGGCTTGACCCTAAAAACCACAAAATCCCCACACATTAAATCGCTTAACCTATCGCAACTCATTTCCCAACCCACACGAACAAACCTGAAATCGCATAACCATTCCTTGCTAGACTGGATTCTCTCCTCAAGTCCCAGCAGAATCCAATCCTCTGGCATCCTTCCTGTCATTTTCAGTGACCATGCAATAGTGTACTGTGTAAGGAAAATTAAACCGCCCCAATCAAGCCCTAAAGTTCTCCTCACTAGAACATTTAGAAACTTTAACCCACAACAGTTTCTGGCTGACCTTACCAATTGCCCTTGGCACAGAATCGATTTAATTCCCGACCCTGATTCTGCGCTTGACTATTTCCAATCCGAGTTCTTAAAACTCTGTGATACCCATGCTCCACTACGCAAAATAAGGGTACGGGGTGCCCACCTTCCATGGGTTACACCTGACCTTATAGCACTCTACCAGTTCAGGGATGCCTTGTGGAAAAGCCACAAAGTAACTGGCACTACCAAGGATCTCAATCACTACAGATGCCTGCGGAACGTGTGCACAAGGCAAACAAGGCACGCAAAAGCACAATATTACTCTGACAATCTCCTCCAGAATATATCAAACCCAGCTAACTTCTGGAAGGTTATCAACCATATATTCCAGCCTTCTAACCATCAACAGCCAAGTAATATCACTAAGGGGGATATTACTCTGACAAACCCCACCGACATTGCAAATACATTCAATGACTACTTTGTGGGGTGTGCTACTAACTTATTAGCGAAATTCAACCCAAACCACAAACCTGAATCTCATCCTGGGAGTGCCCACATAGCCCCACCCCCTCCCAACACTGCCCACAATTTTAAATTTGGCCCAGTATCCGAAGAGGAGATTACACAAGCGCTCCTCAAACTAAAACTAAGCAGCCAATGTGGACCTGACTTACTACAATCTAGGTTCCTAAGACTTGGTGCCTCAGCAATTGCAAAACCAATTGCTTCCATAGTCAACTCTATCCTGTCTGCAGGCCATATCCCTAAGACCTGGAAAACTGCCAGAGTTGTCCCAATCTTCAAAAGTGGGGACAAAAACTCTGTCTCAAACTACAGGCCAATCTCCCTTCTCCCAATCCTATCCAAAGTCATGGAAAAATGTGTCCACTCCCAATTAAGCGATTACTATACCAAGACAAATTTCCCTAGCCAATTCCAATCTGGGTTTCGTCCCAAACACTCCACCGTAACTACCCAGCTAAAAGTTTGCAATGAGATCCAGTGCGGAATGGAACGGGAACAACTCACTGGTGCAGTATTCCTAGATTTTGCAAAGGCTTTTGACACAGTTGATCATGTTATCCTGCTTAACAAACTCCAGAGCTCTGGAATAGGGAAGCATGCTTTAAACTGGTTTCAGTCCTACTGTGACAGGGTAAACAAAAGCCACCAGTTATATGCCTGGAAAACCTATGTCTAGTCTGCAGTGCAGCACTGACTAGGTTAACTTCAGCTGGGAACCTCAGGATAATTAGTTGGATCCCAGCTGCCTAATCAAGGTGTGTTAAAACCCAGGCTGTAGACAGATGGAGGCTGTTGATGAGAGAGGAGTAAGCTGCTAAAGTGATTCCTGAAAACAAGGTCTGAGTAGCAAAGTAGTGAAACTGTGAACTGTCTGTCCCCTGCATAGAAAAAGGGTATCTGCATATATATAAACTGTCTGCTAAAGAGAAACTGTTTTGTTCGGTTTGCAATTTTCGTTTGTTGCAGAAAGAGCTATTTTTGTTTTGTGTGCTGTCTATTTTTCAAGGCAAAATAAAACAGCCTTGTCAAGAAATCCACGTGTGTAGTTGCATGTACCCTGCAACACCTGGCTATCAGGTAGATCCCAACACGTGTCCATCTCAGGCTCTAACTCCAACCCCCTGGCTATCACCTGTGGCGTCCCACAAGGCTCTGTTCTGGGGCCCCTACTCTTCTCAGTGTTCATCAATGATCTTCCCACAGCTTGTAAGGAAGCCTCAATACACATGTATGCAGATGACACAATCCTATATGCACACAGCCATAGCCTCTCCGACCTTGAACACGTACTTCAGTCTGACTTTTTGAGACTCGAAAACTGGATTTCCCAAAACAAACTGTTTTTAAACACTGACAAGACTGTAACAATGGTATTTGGGACCAAGACTAAATTTTTAAAGCTTCCAGCGACTGAGCTCCAGATTAAAACCAACACTAACACCACCCTAACTCCTGTTACTAGTTTTAAATACCTGGGCATGTGGTTGGACTCCCACTTAACATTCGGGATGCACATTGATACCCCGACAACGAAGACCTATGCCAAACTAGGGGTACTTTACAGGAACAAATCCTCCCTAAGTCTCCTGGTCAGAAAGCGTATCGCACAGCAGATGTTAATGCCAATTATTGACTATGGAGACACGGCACCTCAAACCCACCTTAGCAAACTTGACACCCTCTACAATTCAATTTGTCGTTTTGTTCTCCAATGCAACTATAACACACATCACTGCGAAATGCTCAAAGAACTAGATTGGTCATCACTCGAGTCTAGGCGCAAAGTTCACCTTTCCTGTCTTGCCTTCAAATTCTTTATGGGCAAGCTACCCAGCTACCTGAACAAGCTCCTCACCCCTACCACTTGCAGCACTTATCACCTGAGATCAGACTCCAAAAGACTTTTCATGATCCCAAGGATCAACAAAGTATCCGGCCGCTCCTCCTTCTCTTACCGTGCACCCCAAAACTGGAACAACCTACCAGAGACTCTCATATCCACCACCAGAAGGACATGCACTGGGTACATGCAGAAGCTCAGGCCCTCTTCAGTAGGACGTGCAAACCTCATGGACCTCACGATATCGATGGAACCGGATGGAATAGAAGAATGAAGATAAAAATAGTATCAGTGCATTAAATACACATGTGGGGGATGGGGAGGGAAGGGGAGGGGGGGGGGAGGAAAGTACGGATGGGTATGGGAGGAGGATAACGCTGAAAGGGTTGATATTAATTTTCCACTTTATCTAATCAAAGAATACATAAAATTATGGATTCAGTGACTCACACGGGCTTGTGTGGTGTCTCTCCCTCAACGCTGACTGTAGTGGATTATTACAGACTCATATACTCGAGTCTCAATATATATAAAACTCACACGGCCTGATGTGAGTCCTTGTCCTCAGAGGGTGATGTCCTGTATGGATGGTGTCTGGTTGTCTCAGCAGAATTATCCCCCGATGGGTGTAGTGTGTGAGTGTCTCCTCTCCCCATTTCCCAGATGACCAAAAAAAGAGTGTGTGCAAACCAGGGTCAACAATAGAAAGCGTCTTTAATGGGTATACAGTGGAGACATGAGCATAAAAAATGCAAATATGTGGTGGACATAAAAAGTATAAAACAATCTATGACACAATGAATTAAAATGAAAATAAAGCAAACACAAGAAAAACACTTGTTTTTCTGACGAACCTGACGAAGCTTATTGCGAAACGCGTTGTTCCCTGCCGGAGCTCATTGAGAGAGGGACCCAGCACACTGCAGGACATCCGGTACAGATCCCCTCTTCCGGTTCCGCTGCCGGACGCGCCAGTGAGAGCAACAACGGAGGAGGAGACCGTACAGGAGTGTACCGAGCGGCTGAGGCTGGGCAATTTTATTTGCCATCAAGTGTGAGTGTTTTTCTTGTGTTTGCTTTATTTTCATTTTAATTCATTGTGTCATAGATTGTTTTATACTTTTTATGTCCACCACATGTTTGCATTTTTTATGTTTATGTCTCCACTGTATACCCATTAAAGACCCTTTCTATTGTTGACCCTGGTTTGCACACACTCTTTTTTTGGTCATCTTGGAAATGGGGAGAGGAGACACTCACACACTACACCCATCGGGGGATAATTCTGCTGAGACAACCAGACACCATCCATACAGGACATCACCCTCTGAGGACAAGGACTCACATCAGGCCGTGTGAGTTTTATATATATTGAGACTCGAGTATATGAGTCTGTAATAATCCACTACAGTCAGCGTTGAGGGAGAGACACCACACAAGCCCGTGTGAGTCACTGAATCCATAATTTTATGTATTCTTTGATTAGATAAAGTGGAAAATTAATATCAACCCTTTCAGCGTTATCCTCCTCCCATACCCATCCGTACTTTCCTCCCCCCCCCCTCCCCTTCCCTCCCCATCCCCCACATGTGTATTTAATGCACTGATACTATTTTTATCTTCATTCTTCTATTCCATCCGGTTCCATCGATATCGTGAGGTCCATGAGGTTTGCACGTCCTACTGAAGAGGGCCTGAGCTTCTGCATGTACCCAGTGCATGTCCTTCTGAAGAGGGCCTGAGCTTCTGCATGTACCCAGTGCACGTCCTACTGAAGAGGGCCTGAGCTTCTGCATGTACCCAGTGCATGTCCTTCTGAAGAGGACCTGAGCTTCAGCATGTACAGTACCCAGTGCACGTCCTACTGAAGAGGGCCTGAGCTCCTGCATGTACCCAGTGTATGTCCTTATGAAGAGTTGCATGTTCCCAGTGAATGCCCTACTCTGCAAAACTACAAATAATAGTGATAAGGGAAACAGGTAAATAACAACATAAGGCAAAAGGAGCCCCTGCCCTAAAGAGCTTACAATCTAAGTGGTATGTGTGATGGTGGGGGTTGCCAGTCTTCATAATAAAGGCAAAGCCTGACTGGTTACCCCTGAAAACCGTGGGTCCGTGGCGGCTAAGTGGCACCATAAGCCCGGGACACTGCAATGCAAAGCGAAAACATGAGCTGGTTTTGGGCTTTACCTGTTCCCCTTGCCCCAGAGACATACAACTTTGGGAGTGTTAGTTTTAGGTGGGATATTTGGGTTGAAATGTATTCGTTTTATTTTCAGGAGTTCGGAGGACAAAGTTACCAGAGGTCCAGTACCTCTCCCCGATGTGCAGGCATGATTTGTGGGTCCACGAGGTGATAACACCAGGGCTCTCCGGTGTCCCTCAGAATCCTGGTTTTCGAGCCCAACTACCCCAGACCCATTTCCCTCACAGGTATAAGGTTCCTCAAGATGTATACTTTAAAAAAACATGTGTTTATGTTTTGTGCATACTGTATAAATGTCTAAGCAGCCAGCCCGGGCATCCACAACAGGCGCCAGAATGTCTGTATAGACATCGGAGTTCAAAGGAGAGGGGATGTCCAAAGGTGACAAAACCGTCTGCTGGGCGAGGAAGGGCGGATTGCCAGGTCTGGAGAACAAAGGGCACCCTGTGGGGACACCTTTTGAGTCTGCCAGACCTGGTGGAGCCTGCCCAGCGGGTGGCAATAGGTTAGCCGGGGGAAGATGGCGCTCGTAGACGCTTTTCCCATTGGCTAATCCATATTTCCTGCCCATCCGGCTTTTTGAGCTGGCTCCTCCTTTGACGTCAGCCAAGAGACGAGCCGCTGTTTCTATTGGCTAGTGGGAGGGAATTCCCATGCTCTGATTGGTCGCTCCTCCTACTTCCATGTTAGAGATAGCACAGAGGAGGGTATGTAAGGAGATGGCCGAGGCAGAGAATGAGACCATCTTGAGGTTTGAGTCGGTGAAGCGCGGGCGGACTTTTCAGAGTTGCTCTGTTACGAATAGCAGAGCAGCCGGCTTCATTTCTGAGGCTAAGAAAGCCCGCCTAACTGAGGCTAAGTCAGACACCAGGTCCAAGTTCTCATTTTAGAACGTAGCGGTCGCGACAATGGGTTTCTAGCCGAAGAGGACCAGGAGCCTGGAGGGATTTCCCGGTCAGGGTAAGCCTTCCGAAGCAGGCACCCTGCACCTTTTTGAGGCTAGTTTTCGCCCCCAATCCCCCAGTAAGTGTGTATGTTTTACCTGTATTTTGCATTTCATTTGTGTGTACGCAGGTTTACCCGAATAAATCTAATTTTATTCCACTACCTTGTTTTGTCTAGTGAATTGATCCCAGACGGTATAAAGGTGTTAAAAGTCCTGGTCTCCCGTGACAGTATGTTGGAAGGTCTACAGACACAGGAGGAGTAAAAGTGCAGTCGGGGAGGTCAGGGCACCTGGGGGTTGGTAGTGGAGGCGGAGAGAGTTTAATGAGAGGCTTCTTTAAAGAGGTGGATTTCCAGTCGGGCTTTGAATGGGGAAAGTGAAGGTGATTGGCGAATATTGAGTGGGAGAGCGATCCCACAGGTAGGGAGAGATTAGGGGGAGAAGGTTAAGATGGGAGAGGGATGTAGAGGTAAAAGGGGCAAAGATGGGATAACCTTGAGAGTAAGAGACAAGTAACGGTGTAACGAGAGATCAGAGGTGAGATATATGGAGGTGCAGAGGGGTGTAACGACAGATCAGAGGTGAGATATATGGAGGTGCAGAGGGGTGTAACGACAGATCAGAGGTGAGATATATGGAGGTGCAGAGGAGTGTAACGACAGATCAGAGGTGAGATATATGGAGGTGCAGAGGAGTGTAACGAGAGTTTAGAGGTGAGATATATGGAGGTGCAGAGGGATGTAACGAGAGATCAGAGGTGAGATATATGGAGGTGCAGAGGAGAGTAACGAGAGATCAGAGGTGAGATATATGGAGGTGCAGAGGAGAGTAACGAGAGATCAGAGGTGAGATATATGGAGATGCAGAGGGATGTAACGAGAGATCAGAGGTGAGATATATGGAGATGCAGAGGAGAGTAACGAGAGATCAGAGGTGAGATATATGGAGGTGCAGAGGAGAGTAACGAGAGATCAGAGGTGGGATATATGGAGGTGCAGAGGAGTGTAACGAGAGATCAGAGGTGAGATATATGGAGGTGCAGAGGGGTGTAACGACAGATCAGAGGTGAGATATATGGAGGTGCAGAGGGGTGTAACGAGAGATCAGAGGTGAGATATATGGGGGAGCAAAGGGGTGTAACGAGAGATCAGAGGTGAGATATATGGAGGTGCAGAGGAGTGTAACGAGAGATCAGAGGTGAGATATATGGAGGTGCAGAGGGGTGTAATGAGAGATCAGAGGTGAGATATATGGAGGTGCAGAGGGGTGTAACGAGAGATCAGAGGTGAGATATATGGAGGTGCAGAGGGGTGTAACGAGAGATCAGAGGTGAGATATATGGAGGTGCAGAGGGGTGTAACGAGAGATCAGAGGTGAGATATATGGAGGTGCAGAGGGGTGTAACGAGAGATCAGAGGTGAGATATATGGAGGTGCAGAGGTGTGTAACGAGAGATCAGAGGTGACATATATGGAGGTGCAGAGGGGTGTAACGAGAGATCAGAGGTGAGATATATGGAGGTGCAGAGGGGTGTAACGAGAGATCAGAGGTGAGATATATGGAGGTGCAGAGGGGTGTAACGACAGATCAGAGGTGAGATATATGGAGGTGCAGAGGAGAGTAACGAGAGATCAGAGGTGAGATATATGGAGGTGCAGAGGGGTGTAACGAGAGATCAGAGGTGAGATATATGGAGATGCAGAGGAGAGTAACGAGAGATCAGAGGTGAGATATATGGAGGTGCAGAGGGGTGTAACGAGAGATCAGAGGTGAGATATATGGAGGTGCAGAGGGGTGTAACGAGAGATCAGAGGTGAGATATATGGAGGTGCAGAGGGGTGTAACGACAGATCAGAGGTGAGATATATGGAGGTGCAGAGGGGTGTAACGAGAGGTCAGAGGTGAGATATATGGGGCAGCAGAGAAATGTAACGACAGATCAGAGGTGAGATATATGGGGGTGCAGAGGGGTGTAACGAGAGATCAGAGGTGAGATATATGGGGGCGCAGAGGAGTGTAACGAGAGATCAGAGGTGAGATATATGGAGGTGCAGAGGAGTGTAACGACAGATCAGAGGTGAGATATGTGGGGGAGCAGAGGAGTGTAACGAGAGATCAGAGGTTAGATATATGGAGGTGCAGAGGAGTGTAATGACAGATCAGAGGTGAGATATATGGAGGTGCAGAGGAGTGTAATGACAGATCAGAGGTGAGATATATGGAGGTGCAGAGGAGTGTAACGAGAGATCAGAGGTGAGATATATGGAGGTGCAGAGGAGTGTAACGAGAGATCAGAGGTGAGATATATGGAGGTGCAGAGGAGTGTAATGACAGATCAGAGGTGAGATATATGGAGGTGCAGAGGAGTGTAACGAGAGATCAGAGGTGAGATATATGGAGGTGCAGAGGAGTGTAACGAGAGATCAGAGGTGAGATATATGGAGGTGCAGAGGAGTGTAACGACAGATCAGAGGTGAGATATATGGAGGTGCAGAGGGGTGTAACGAGAGGTCAGAGGTGAGATATATGGGGCAGCAGAGAAATGTAACGACAGATCAGAGGTGAGATATATGGGGGTGCAGAGGGGTGTAACGACAGATCAGAGGTGAAATATATGGGGGTGCAGAGGGGTGTAACGAGAGATCAGAGGTGAGATATATGGGGGAGCAGAGGGGTTTAACGAGAGATCAGAGGTGAGATATATGGAGGTGCAGAGGAGTGTAACGACAGATCAGAGGTGAGATATATGGGGGAGCAGAGGAGTGTAATGAGAGATCAGAGGTGAGATATATGGAGGTGCAGAGGAGTGTAACGAGAGATCAGAGGTGAGATATATGGAGGTGCAGAGGAGTGTAACGACAGATCAGAGGTGAGATATATGGAGGTGCAGAGGGGTGTAACGAGAGATCAGAGGTGAGATATATGGGGGAGCAGAGGAGTGTAACGAGAGATGAGAGGTGAGATATATGGAGGTGCAGAGGAGTGTAATGAGAGATCAGAGGTGAGATATATGGAGGTGCAGAGGAGTGTAACGAGAGATCAGAGGTGAGATATGGAGGTGCAAAGGAGTGTAACGACATCAGAGGTGAGATATATGGAGGTGCAGAGGAGTTTAACGACAGATCAGAGGTGAGATATATGGGGAGCAGAGGGGTGTAACGACATCAGAGGTGAGATATATGGAGGTGCAGAGGAGTGTAACGAGAGATCAGAGGTGAGATATATATGGAGGTGCAGAGGAGGGTAATGAGAGATCAGAGGTGAGATATATGGGGGTGCAGAGGGGTGTAACGACAGATCAGAGGTGAGATATATGGAGGTGCAGAGGAGTGTAACGACAGATCAGAGGTGAGATATATGGAGGTGCAGAGGAGTGTAACGACATTAGAGGTGAGACATATGGAGGTGCAGAGGAGTGTAACGACAGATCAGAGGTGAGATATATGGAGGTGCAGAGGAATGTAACGACATCAGAGGTGAGATATATGGAGGTGCAGAGGAGTGTAACGACAGATCAGAGGTGAGATATGTGGGGGAGCAGAGGGGTGTAACGAGAGATCAGAGGTGAGATATATGGAGGTGCAGAGGAGTGTAACGAGAGATCAGAGGTGAGATATATGGAGGTGCAGAGGAGTGTAACGAGAGATCAGAGGTGAGATATGGAGGTGCAAAGGAGTGTAACGACATCAGAGGTGAGATATATGGAGGTGCAGAGGAGTTTAACGACAGATCAGAGGTGAGATATATGGGGGAGCAGAGGGGTGTAACGACATCAGAGGTGAGATATATGGAGGTGCAGAGGCGTGTAACGAGAGATCAGAGGTGAGATATATATGGAGGTGCAGAGGAGGGTAATGAGAGATCAGAGGTGAGATATATGGGGGTGCAGAGGGGTGTAACGACAGATCAGAGGTGAGATATATGGAGGTGCAGAGGAGTGTAACGACAGATCAGAGGTGAGATATATGGAGGTGCAGAGGAGTGTAACGACATTAGAGGTGAGACATATGGAGGTGCAGAGGAGTGTAACGACAGATCAGAGGTGAGATATATGGAGGTGCAGAGGGGTGTAACGACAGATCAGAAGTGAGATATATGGAGGTGCAGAGGAGTGTAACGACATTAGAGGTGAGATATATGGGGGTGCAGAGGAGTGTAACGACAGATCAGAGGTGAGATATATGGAGGTGCAGAGGAGTGTAACGACATTAGAGGTGAGATATATGGGGGTGCAGAGGAGTGTAACGACAGATCAGAGGTGAGATATATGGAGGTGCAGAGGAGTGTAACGACATTAGAGGTGAGACATATGGAGGTGCAGAGGGGTGTAACGAGAGATCAGAGGTGAGATATATGGAGGTGCAGAGGAATGTAACGACATCAGAGGTGAGATATATGGAGGTGCTGAGGGGTGTAACGAGAGATCAGAGGTGAGATATATGGAGGTGCAGAGGAGTGTAACGAGAGATCAGAGGTGAGATATATGGAGGTGCAGAGGGGTGTAACGACAGATCAGAAGTGAGATATATGGGGGAGCAGAGGGGTGTAACGACAGATCAGAGGTGAGATATGTGGGGGAGCAGAGGGGTGTAACGAGAGATCAGAGGTGAGATATATGGAGGTGCAGAGGAGTGTAACGAGAGATCAGAGGTGAGATATATGGAGGTGCAGAGGAGTGTAACGACAGATCAGAGGTGAGATATATGGAGGTGCAGAGGAGTGTAACGGGAGATCAGAGGTGAGATATATGGAGGTGCAAAGGAGTGTAACGACATCAGAGGTGAGATATATGGAGGTGCAGAGAGGTGTAACGACAGATCAGAGGTGAGATATATGGGGGAGCAGAGGGGTGTAACGACATCAGAGGTGAGATATATGGAGGTGCAGAGGAGTGTAACGAGAGATCAGAGGTGAGATATATGGAGGTGCAGAGGAGTGTAACGACAGATCAGAGGTGAGATATGTGGGGGAGCAGAGGGGTGTAACGAGAGATCAGAGGTGAGATATATGGAGGTGCAGAGGTGAGATATATGGGGGTGCAGTGGGGTGTAACGACAGATCAGAGGTGAGATATATGGAGGGACAGAGGGGTGTAACAAGAGATCAGAGGTGAGATATATGGAGGTGCAGAGGAGTGTAACGACAGATCAGAGGTGAGATATATGGAGGTGCAGAGGAGTGTAACGAGAGGTCAGAGGTGAGATATATGGAGGTGCAGACGAGTGTAACGACAGATCAGAGGTGAGATATATGGAGGTAAGAGGAGTGTAATGACAGATCAGAGGTGAGATATATGGAGGTGCAGAGGGGTGTAACGACAGATCAGAGGTGAGATATATGGAGGTGCAGAGGGGTGTAACGACATCAGAGGTGAGATATATGGAGGTGCAGAGGAGTGTAACGAGAGATCAGAGGTGAGATATATGGAGGTGCAGAGGAGTGTAACGAGAGATCAGAGGTGAGATATACTGAGGTGCAGAGGGGTGTAACGACATCAGAGGTGAGATATATGGAGGTGCAGAGGAGTGTAACGAGAGATCAGAGGTGAGATATATGGAGGTGCAGAGGAGTGTAACGAGAGATCAGAGGTGAGATATATGGAGGTGCAGAGGAGTGTAACGAGAGATCAGAGGTGAGATATACTGAGGTGCAGAGGCGTGTAACGACAGATCAGAGGTCAGATATATGGAGGTGCAGAGGGATGTAATGAGAGATCAGAGGTGAGATATATGGAGGTGCAGAGAAGTGTAACGACAGATCAGAGGTGAGATATATGGGGGAGCAGAGGAGTGTAACCAGAGATCAGAGGTGAGATATATGGAAGTGCAGAGGGGTGTAACGACAGATCAGAGGTGAGATATATGGAGGTGCAGAGGGGTGTAACGACAGATCAGAGGTGAGATATACAGTGTATGGAGGTGCAGAGGAGTGTAATGACAGATCAGAGGGGAGATATATGGAGATGCAGAGGAGTGTAACGAGAGATCAGAGGTGAGATATATGGAGGTGCAGAGGAGTGTAACGACAGATCAGAGGTGAGATATATGGAGGTGCAGAGGGATGTGATGAGAGATCAGAGGTGAGAAATATGGAGGTGCAGAGGAGTGTAACGACAGATCAGAGGTGAGATATATGGAGGTGCAGAGGGGTGTAACGAGAGATCAGAGGTGAGATATATGGGGGAGCAGAGGGGTGTAACGACATCAAAGGTGAGATATATGGAGGTGCAGAGGTGTGTAACGACAGATCAGAGGTGAGATATATGGAGGTGCAGAGGGATGTAATGAGAGATCAGAGGTGAGATATATGGAGGTGCAGAGGAGTGTAACGACAGATCAGAGGTGAGATATATGGAGGTGCAGAGGGTGTAACGAGAGATCAGAGGTGAGATATATGGAGGTGCAGAGGGTGTAACGAGAGATCAGAGGTGAGATATATGGAGGTGCAGAGGGGTGTAACGAGAGATCAGAGGTGAGATATATGGAGGTACAGAGGAGTGTAACGACATCAGAGGTGAGATATATGGAGGTGCAGAGGAGTGTAACGAGAGATCAGAGGTGGGATATATGGAGGTGCAGAGGCGTGTAACGAGAGATCAGAGGTGAGATATATGGAGGTGCAGAGGGGTGTAACGACAGATCAGAGGTGAGATATATGGAGGGACAGAGGGGTGTAACAAGAGATCAGAGGTGAGATATATGGAGGTGCAGAGGAGTGTAACGACAGATCAGAGGTGAGATATATGGAGGTGCAGAGGAGTGTAACGAGAGGTCAGAGGTGAGATATATGGAGGTGCAGACGAGTGTAACGACAGATCAGAGGTGAGATATATGGAGGTAAGAGGAGTGTAATGACAGATCAGAGGTGAGATATATGGAGGTGCAGAGGGGTGTAACGACAGATCAGAGGTGAGATATATGGAGGTGCAGAGGGGTGTAACGAGAGATCAGAGGTGAGATATATGGAGGTGCAGAGGGGTGTAACGACAGATCAGAGGTGAGATATATGGAGGTGCAGAGGAGTGTAACGACAGATCAGAGCTGAGATATATGGAGGTGCAGAGGAGTGTAACGAGAGATCAGAGGTGAGATATATGGAGGTGCAGAGGAGTGTAACGACAGATCAGAGCTGAGATATATGGAGGTGCAGAGGAGTGTAACGAGAGATCATAGGTGAGATATATGGAGGTGCAGAGGAGTGTAACGAGAGATCAGAGGTGAGATATATGGGGGAGCAGAGGGGTGTAACGACAGATCAGAGGTGAGATATATGGAGGTGCAGAGGATGGTGTAACGACAGATCAGAGCTGAGATATATGGAGGTGCAGAGGGGTGTATAGCCTTAAAAGTAAGTAGAATAAACGTGTGCAATAAAGTGCTAAATGTTGGTTACCCTGGATCTGGGTGATCTACAGAGCTTGACATATAAAGAACGGATCTGGGTGATCTACAGAGCTTGACATATAAAGAACGGATCTGGGTGATCTACAGAGCTTGACATATAAAGAACGGATCTGGGTGATGTACACAGTGTGGGTGTCACAGGAGACCAGGTACTTTTTACACCATTTATATAGAGGAGTGTAACGAGAGGTCAGAGGTGAGATATATGGAGGTGCAGAGGAGTGTAACGAGAGATCAGAGGTGAGATATATGGAGGTGCAGAGGAGTGTAACGAGAGATCAGAGGTGAGATATATGGAGGTGCAGAGGAGTGTAACGAGAGATCAGAGGTGGGATATATGGAGGTGCAGAGGCGTGTAACGAGAGATCAGAGGTGAGATATATGGAGGTGCAGAGGAGTGTAACGAGAGATCAGAGGTGAGATATATGGAGGGACAGAGGGGTGTAACAAGAGATCAGAGGTGAGATATATGGAGGTGCAGAGGAGTGTAACGACAGATCAGAGGTGAGATATATGGAGGTGCAGAGGAGTGTAACGAGAGGTCAGAGGTGAGATATATGGAGGTGCAGAGGAGTGTAACGAGAGATCAGAGGTGAGATATATGGAGGTGCAGAGGAGTGTAACGAGAGGTCAGAGGTGAGATATATGGAGGTGCAGAGGAGTGTAACGAGAGATCAGAGGTGAGATATATGGAGGTGCAGAGGGGTGTAACGAGAGGTCAGAGGTGAGATATATGGAGGTGAGAGGAGTGTAACGACAGATCAGAGGTGAGATATATGGAGGTGTAGAGGAGTGTAACGACAGATCAGAGGTGAGATATATGGAGGTGTAGAGGAGTGTAACGAGAGATCAGAGGTGAGATATATGGAGGTACAGAGGGGTGTAACGACAGATCAGAGCTGAGATATATGGAGGTGCAGAGGAGTGTAACGAGAGATCAGAGGTGAGATATATGGAGGTGCAGAGGAGTGTAACGAGAGGTCAGAGGTGAGATATATGGAGGTGCAGAGGAGTGTAACGAGAGATCAGAGGTGAGATATATGGAGGTGCAGAGGGGTGTAACGAGAGGTCAGAGGTGAGATATATGGAGGTGAGAGGAGTGTAACGAGAGATCAGAGGTGAGATATATGGAGGTGTAGAGGAGTGTAACGACAGATCAGAGGTGAGATATATGGAGGTGTAGAGGAGTGTAACGACAGATCAGAGGTGAGATATATGGAGGTGTAGAGGAGTGTAACGAGAGATCAGAGGTGAGATATATGGAGGTACAGAGGGGTGTAACGACAGATCAGAGCTGAGATATATGGAGGTGCAGAGGAGTGTAACGACAGATCAGAGCTGAGATATATGGAGGTGCAGAGGAGTGTATAGCCTTAAAAGAAAGTAGAATAAACGTGTGCAATAAAGTGCTAAATGTTGGTTACCCTGGATCTGGGTGATCTACAGAGCTTGACATATAAAGAACGGATCTGAGTGATCTACAGAGCTTGACATATAAAGAACGGATCTGGGTGATCTACAGAGCTTGACATATAAAGAACGGATCTGTGTGATCTACACAGTGTGGGTGTCACAGGAGACCAGGTACTTTTTACACCATTTATATATTACCGGGATCATTCATTAGGCAAAACGAGACAGTACGAACAAATTGCGTTTATTTGGGTAAACCCGCGTACAACAAGAAGAAATACACAAGGAACAGTTACAAACACACTTAATGGGGGTCTGGGGGAAAATCTAGGCTTTCCTAGGTGCAGGGCGCTGGCTTGGATGAGCTTACCCTGACCGGGAGGTACCCCCGTTTCTCCTGGTCCTCTTTTCGGCTTCAGTCCCCAGCCGCGAGCGCTAGTTAAATTCTCAGAACTTGGCCGCAGAAGACGGGACTTAGTCTCTGCGAGGCAAACGTTTCAAACTTCCAAACGCAGTCGGTCGCTCTGCGATTTCCAACACAGCATCTTTGCAAAGCCCGCCGAGCTTCATCGACTCGCCTCATTGGTTGAACACCTCGCTCTCTTGATCAGCACCTTACATACACTCTGCTGGGCTATCTCCAGAACGGAGGGGGAAGGAGCAGCCAATGGGAGCGTGGCAATCCCTCTTTCCCGCGGGAAATATGATTTTAGCCAAGAGGATCAGACTATATGGCAGCATCCTCTCGGGCTAACTCATTGCCACCTGCGGGGCCGGCTACACCAAGTCTGGAAACTGCAAAAGGTGTCCCCGCAGGGAGCCCTTGGTAGCCCGGACATGGCCATTCGCCCTTCCCTCGCCCACCAAACGTATTCACACCTCTGGACATCTTGCTGGCACCGTAACGGGATGCCCGGGCAGACTGCATGGAGCCTTATAATAAATGTATCAAACATATGAAACACTTTTTAATACATGGGGGGACCTTGGGGAGACTTGTTACTGTGCTGGAGATAGGACTGGGATATCGGGGCTCAAAAAGTAGGAGGCTGGGGGACACGGAACAGCCCCGTGTTATTCTACTCGTGTACCGGCAAATAGTGCCTGCTCACCGAGTGGAATTAAGGTAATACCGGTAACTCCGTACCCCGAACTCCTGCAAATAAAAGAATTGCATTCTTACCCAAATATCCCACCCAAATATCCCACCCAAATATCCCACCTAAATATCCCACCCAAATATCCCACCCAAATATCCCACCCAAATATCCCACCCAAATATCCCACCCAAATATCCCACCCAAATATCCCACCTAAATATCCCACCCAAATATCCCACCCAAATATCCCACCTAAATATCCCACCCAAATATCCCACCTTATTATCCCACCCAAATATCCCACCTAAATATCCCCCCTAAATATCCCACCCAAATATCCCACCTAAATATCCCACCCAAATATCCCACCCAAATATCCCCCCTAAATATCCCACCTAAATATCCCACCCAAATATCCCACCCAAATATCCCACCCAAATATCCCACCCAAATATCCCCCCTAAATATCCCACCTAAATATCCCACCCAAATATCCCACCCAAATATCCCACCCAAATATCCCACCCAAATATCCCCCCTAAATATCCCACCCAAATATCCCACCCAAATATCCCACCCAAATATCCCACCTAAATATCCCACCCAAATATCCCACCTAAATATCCCACCCAAATATCCCACCTAAATATCCCACCCAAATATCCCACCTAAAACTTACACTCAGCAAGTTCTAAGAGTCTGGGGTAACGGGAACATGGGAAGTGGAAAAGCCGGGACACTTTATCTTTACATGTACATATACCTGGCCCCCGGCTTATAGTGCTGGGGAGCTGCCAGGGACACACGGGCAACCAGAGGGCGTAACCTTTATTTATGACGCCTGGTTACCCTCGCCCGTCACAGTGGGATCAAAAGAAGAGATCAGTGCAATCTACAGAGCTTGGGATCTGGAGAAAGGATCAGTGTCATGTATATAAAGAAGAAGTGATGGGAGGGGGTAACCAGGCTCTCAAATCAAGGATAAGCCCGGTTTTGGTTACCCCTGATCCGTGTTTAAGGATCCCGGAGAGCTAGCTCTTGGGCCCAGTAACACTGTACCTTTCCATCACGTGTTAAACGAGCATTGTTTGTGATGCAATCAAAAAGGGATTGCTATGGGATGAGTTTCAAGGGGGGGGGGGGGGTTGTGGAGGAACCATTGACAGAATGTGCCTAGGATGTTGGGGTCCGGAGTTGTCGGCTCCCCTATAAATGTACCCAGGAATCATGCCTGATTCTCGGATACCTGTCGGCACATTGTCCCGGCAATATCTCCCCTTGATAACGCAAGTGCGACTCACCGCTAGGGTACCCTGCTTCAGCACAGCCCAGAAAGGAGAATGAGGCACAGGGATAAACATGTATTCCTGTAGCTGAGGGGATCCCTAGGTTAAGGCGGGTACCCCAGCTAGTGCCAAGGTGAACCACGACCACTATAGGGTTTGTGGGTGCCCGAACCATATATAAGGTTGAGGGGGGACTCTGAGTTCAAGGGAAAGTGTGTGGGGAATAAGGCAGAAATAAGGAGACAGCATTGTTCCTTTTCTGTCCCCTGTACCCAGAGACTCAGAAGTGTAGTAAAATATACTTTATTAAATGTAATGTGCTTGTTACATTCGGAACCGATGCCCAAACAGGCTGCCCGAGCTAACCCATAGGCGCAGGTATGTCTGCTGGACATCGGAGTTCAAAGCAGCCAGAGGTGTGAATAGCATTTGGTCAGCGGGGAAAGGTGGAGCACCAGGACTGGAGATCAATGGCCATCCTCCAGGAGTCCCACTTGTTCTGCCAGACCTGGTGGAGACCGCCCAGCGGGTGGCATTGAGATAGCCAGGGAGAGAGGTGGCAGGGAGAGAAGTGGCAGGGAGAGGGGCGGTAGGGAGAGGGGCGGCAGGGAGAGGGGCGGCAGGGAGAGGGGCGGCAGGGAGAGGGGCGGCAGGGAGAGGGGCGGCAGGGAGGGAGGCGGCAGGGAGGGAGGCGGCAGGGAGGGAGGCGGCAGGGGGAGAGGCGGCAGGGGGAGAGGCGGCAGGGGGAGAGGCGGCAGGGGGAGAGGCGGCTGGGAGAGAGGCGGCAGGGAGAGAGGCGGCAGGGAGAGAGGCGGCAGGGAGAGAGGCGGCAGGGAGAGAGGCGGCAGGGAGAGAGGCGGCAGGGAGAGAGGCGGCAGGGAGAGAAGTGGCAGGGAGAGGGGCGGCAGGGAGAGGGGCGGCAGGGAGAGGGGCGGCAGGGAGAGGGGCGGCAGGGAGAGGGGCGGCAGGGAGAGGGGCGGCAGGGAGGGAGGCGGCAGGGAGGGAGGCGGCAGGGAGGGAGGCGGCAGGGGGAGAGGCGGCAGGGGGAGAGGCGGCAGGGGGAGAGGCGGCAGGGGGAGAGGCGGCTGGGAGAGAGGCGGCAGGGAGAGAGGCGGCAGGGAGAGAGGCGGCAGGGAGAGAGGCGGCAGGGAGAGAGGCGGCAGGGAGAGAGGCGGCAGGGAGAGAGGCGGCAGGGAGAGAGGCGGCAGGGAGAGAGGGGGCAGGGAGGGAGGCGGCAGGGAGAGAGGCGGCAGGGGGAGAGGCGGCAGGGAGGGAGGCGGCAGGGAGGGAGGCGGCAGGGAGGGAGGCGGCAGGGAGGGAGGCGGCAGGGGGAGAGGCGGCAGGGGGAGAGGCGGCAGGGGGAGAGGCGGCAGGGGGAGAGGCGGCAGGGAGAGAGGCGGCAGGGAGAGAGGCGGCAGGGAGAGAGGCGGCAGGGAGAGAGGCGGCAGGGAGAGAGGCGGCAGGGAGAGAGGGGGCAGGGAGAGAGGCGGCAGGGAGAGAGGCGGCAGGGAGGGAGGCGGCAGGGAGAGAGGCGGCGGCAGGGGGAGAGGCGGCAGGGAGAGAGGCGGCAGGGAGAGAGGCGGCAGGGGGAGAGGCGGCAGGGGGAGAGGCGGCAGGGGGAGAGGCGGCAGGGAGAGAGGCGGCAGGGGGAGAGGCGGCAGGGGGAGAGGCGGCAGGGGGAGAGGCGGCAGGGGGAGAGGCGGCAGGGAGAGAGGCGGCAGGGAGAGAGGCGGCAGGGAGAGAGGCGGCAGGGAGAGAGGCGGCAGGGAGAGGGGGCAGGGGGAGAGGCGGCAGGGAGGGAGGCGGCAGGGAGGGAGGCGGCAGGGAGAGAGGCGGCAGGGGGAGAGGCGGCAGGGGGAGAGGCGGCAGGGAGAGAGGCGGCAGGGAGAGAGGCGGCAGGGGGAGAGGCGGCAGGGGGAGAGGCGGCAGGGGGAGAGGCGGCAGGGAGAGAGGCGGCAGGGGGAGAGGCGGCAGGGGGAGAGGCGGCAGGGGGAGAGGCGGCAGGGGGAGAGGCGGCAGGGGGAGAGGCGGCAGGGAGAGAGGCGGCAGGGGGAGAGGCGGCAGGGAGAGAGGCGGGAGGGAGAGAGGCGGCAGGGAGAGAGGCGGCAGGGAGAGAGGCGGCAGGGAGAGAGGCGGCAGGGAGAGAGGCGGCAGGGAGAGAGGCGGCGGCAGGGAGAGAGGCGGCAGGGAGGGAGGCGGCAGGGAGGGAGGCGGCAGGGGGAGAGGCGGCAGGGGGAGAGGCGGCAGGGAGAGAGGCGGCAGGGGGAGAGGCGGCAGGGGGAGAGGCGGCAGGGAGGGAGGCGGCAGGGAGGGAGGCGGCAGGGAGGGAGGCGGCAGGGGGAGAGGCGGCAGGGGGAGAGGCGGCAGGGGGAGAGGCGGCAGGGGGAGAGGCGGCAGGGGGAGAGGCGGCAGGGGGAGAGGCGGCAGGGGGAGAGGCGGCAGGGAGAGAGGCGGCAGGGAGAGAGGCGGCAGGGGGAGAGGCGGCAGGGAGGGAGGCGGCAGGGAGAGAGGCGGCAGGGAGAGAGGCGGCAGGGGGAGAGGCGGCAGGGGGAGAGGCGGCAGGGGGAGAGGCGGCAGGGAGAGAGGCGGCGGCAGGGAGAGAGGCGGCAGGGAGAGAGGCGGCAGGGAGGGAGGCGGCAGGGAGAGAGGCGGCAGGGAGGGAGGCGGCAGGGGGAGAGGCGGCAGGGGGAGAGGCGGCAGGGAGAGAGGCGGCAGGGGGAGAGGCGGCAGGGGGAGAGGCGACAGGGAGGGAGGCGGCAGGGAGGGAGGCGGCAGGGAGGGAGGCGGCAGGGGGAGAGGCGGCAGGGGGAGAGGCGGCAGGGGGAGAGGCGGCAGGGGGAGAGGCGGCAGGGGGAGAGGCGGCAGGGGGAGAGGCGGCAGGGGGAGAGGCGGCAGGGAGAGAGGCGGCAGGGAGAGAGGCGGCAGGGGGAGAGGCGGCAGGGGGAGAGGCGGCAGGGGGAGAGGCGGCAGGGAGAGAGGCGGCGGCAGGGAGAGAGGCGGCAGGGAGAGAGGCGGCAGGGAGGGAGGCGGCAGGGAGAGAGGCGGCAGGGAGAGAGGCGGCGGCAGGGAGAGAGGCGGCAGGGAGAGAGGCGGCAGGGAGGGAGGCGGCAGGGAGGGAGGCGGCAGGGGGAGAGGCGGCAGGGGGAGAGGCGGCAGGGGGAGAGGCGGCAGGGGGAGAGGCGGCAGGGGGAGAGGCGGCAGGGGGAGAGGCGGCAGGGGGAGAGGCGGCAGGGGGAGAGGCGGCAGGGAGAGAGGCGGCAGGGAGAGAGGCGGCAGGGAGAGAGGCGGCAGGGGGAGAGGCGGCAGGGGGAGAGGCGGCAGGGGGAGAGGCGGCAGGGAGAGAGGCGGCAGGGAGAGAGGCGGCAGGGAGAGAGGCGGCAGGGAGAGAGGCGGCAGGGAGAGAGGCGGCAGGGAAAGAGGCGGCAGGGAGAGGGGCGGCAGGGAGAGGGGCGGCAGGGAGAGGGGCGGCAGGGAGAGGGGCGGCAGGGAGAGGGGCGGCAGGGAGAGGGGCGGCAGGGAGAGGGGCGTAGGGAGAGAGGCGGCAGGGAGAGAGGCGGCAGGGAGAGAGGCGGCAGGGAGAGAGGCGGCAGGGAGAGAGGCGGCAGGGAGAGAGGCGGCAGGGAGAGGGGCGGCAGGGAGAGAGGCGGCAGGGAGAGAGGCGGCAGGGAGAGAGGCGGCAGGGAGAGGGGCGGCAGGGAGAGGGGACGGCAGGGAGAGGGGCGGCAGGGAGAGGGGCGGCAGGGAGAGAGGCGGCAGGGAGAGAGGCGGCAGGGAGAGGGGCGGCAGGGAGAGGGGCGGCAGGGAGAGGGGCGGCAGGGAGAGGGGCGGCAGGGAGAGAGGCGGCAGGGAGAGAGGCGGCAGGGAGAGGGGCGGCAGGGAGAGAGGCGGCAGGGAGAGGGGCGGCAGGGAGAGGGGGCGGCAGGGAGAGGGGCGGCAGGGAGAGGGGCGGCAGGGAGAGGGGGCGGCAGGGAGAGGGGCGGCAGGGAGAGGGGCGGCAGGCTTGCGCATGTCTATTGGCTATTTCAGATTTCCCACTGGCTCGGCTTTTCTAGCCGGCTTGGCCCTGATTGGCTGCTTGGGAATTTTCACACGCATTGATTGGCTGCTGAGTTTTGTGAATGAAACTCAGAATACTATATGAATCTGTGAGCCAATCAGATTATAGATCCCCCGGTAGTAAGAGCGCGGGCGGCTTTTCAAAGTTGCTTCTGTGCAAATAGCCGAGCGACCGGCTTCGATTTCAAGCCTGAAAAGTCCAAGTCCCGACTTTTGCGCCCAAGTTCTCAGAAACAATCGTAGCGGACGCGGCTGGGGCTTTATGCCGATTTGAGTTCCAGGAGATTGGGAGTAACTCGCGGTCAGGAGGGACCAAGTTCTCAGGAGAGAACGTAGCGGGGGTGTGTGGGATTTTACGCCGATTTGGGTTCCAGGAGATTCCGAGCTAAGTCCCGGTCAGGGTAAAACTCTTCTATAGTGTTCCCTGCACCTAGGAAAGTCTGGTTTTCACCCCCCCCCCCTCTTCCCCCTCCCCAGTCCCAAAGTAAGTGTGTCTTTTTGTCTGTATTTTGTGTATCATTGTGTGTAAGCGAATTTATGCGAATAAACTTGAATTTATTTCATTACCCTGTTTTGCTCAATGAATGATCCTGGTAAAAAGGTGAAAATAACCTGCTCTCTCTCTCCCGTGACAGAAGGCATCTGTGAAAGCTTAGAAATAGAAGAACGGGATCTGTGTGACCTATAGAGTGGCACCCGAAAAAGGGATCAATGTGATCTACAGAGCATAGAATCAGAAAAAGGGATCTGTGTGATCTACAGAGCTAAGAATCAGAAAAAGGGTCAGTGTGATCTACAGAGCTAAGAATCAGAAAAAAAGGTCAGTGTGATCTACAGAGCTAAGAATCAGAAAAAGGGATCAATGTGATCTACAGAGCATAGAATCAGAAAAATGGTCCGTGTGATCTACAGAGCTTAGAATCAGAAAAAGGGTCAGTGTGATCTACAGAGCTTAGAATCAGAAAAAGGGTCCGTGTGATCTACAGAGCTTAGAATCAGAAAAAGGGTCAGTGTGATCTACAGAGCTTAGAATCAGAAAAAGGGTCCGTGTGATCTACAGAGCTTAGAATCAGGAAAAGGGTCAGTGTGATCTACAGAGCTTAGAATCAGAAAAAGGGTCCGTGTGATCTACAGAGCTAAGAATCAGAAAAGGGGATCTGTGTGATCTACAGAGCATAGAGTCAGAAAAAGGGTCAGTGTGATCTACAGAGCTAAGAATCAGAAAAAGGGTCAGTGTGATCTACAGAGCTAAGAATCAGAAAAGGGATCAATGTGATCTACAGAGCATAGAATCAGAAAAAGGGATCTGTGTGATCTACAGAGCTAAGAATCAGAAAAAGGGTCCGTGTGATCTACAGAGCTAAGAATCAGAAAAAGGGATCTGTGTGATCTACAGAGCATAGAGTCAGAAAAAGGGTCAGTGTGATCTACAGAGCTAAGAATCAGAAAAAGGGTCAGTGTGATCTACAGAGCTAAGAATCAGAAAAGGGATCAATGTGATCTACAGAGCATAGAATCAGAAAAAAGGATCTGTGTGATCTACAGAGCTAAGAATCAGAAAAAGGGTCAGTGTGATCTACAGAGCTAAGAATCAGAAAAAGGGTCAGTGTGATCTACAGAGCTAAGAATCAGAAAAAGGGATCAATGTGATCTACAGAGCATAGAATCAGAAAAAGGGATCTGTGTGATCTACAGAGCTAAGAATCAGAAAAAGGGTCAGTGTGATCTACAGAGCTAAGAATCAGAAAAAGGGTCAGTGTGATCTACAGAGCTAAGAATCAGAAAAAGGGATCAAAGTGATCTACAGAGCATAGAATCAGAAAAAGGGGATCTGTGTGATCTACAGAGCTAAGAATCAGAAAAAGGGTCAGTGTGATCTACAGAGCTAAGAATCAGAAAAAAGGTCAGTGTGATCTACAGAGCTAAGAATCAGAAAAAGGGATCAATGTGATCTACAGAGCATAGAATCAGAAAAAGGATCCGTGTGATCTACAGAGCTTAGAATCAGAAAAAGGGTCAGTGTGATCTACAGAGCTTAGAATCAGAAAAAGGGTCCGTGTGATCTACAGAGCTTAGAATCAGAAAAAGGGTCCGTGTGATCTACAGAGCTTAGAATCAGAAAAAGGGTCAGTGTGATCTACAGAGCATAGAATCAGAAAAAGGGTCCGTGTGATCTACAGAGCTTAGAATCAGGAAAAGGGTCAGTGTGATCTACAGAGCTTAGAATCAGAAAAAGGGTCCGTGTGATCTACAGAGCTTAGAATCAGAAAAAGGGTCCGTGTGATCTACAGAGCTTAGAATCAGGAAAAGGGTCAGTGTGATCTATGGACAATTTGATCTAAAGAGGGGATTCGTATGATCTACACAGCTTAGGATCCCTACTTCCTACACTTTGTTTATAAAAAGACGAGATGTTGTTTGGAAGGAGTGGCTCACGTCCTTCTCCTGACTCGGGCCTGTAGGTGAGACGTTCCCTGCAGGTGATACGGCCCTGTAGGTGACTCGGGCCTGTAGGTGAGACGTTCCCTGTAGGTGATACGGCCCTGTAGGTGACTCGGGCCTGTAGGTGACACGTTCCCATTGCTCCTTGGAATGAGGTGAACGTGACACTACGTTTTATCCATACTCTGTGATCGATACGTACAGAACTGCACTGGGTACCATCAGGGACCCACTCGCCCCCGCTAATTGCTCCTTGTAGAATTACTACCCAGCGTCACATCCCGATGTCATCACAAATGAGCACAGCCCAGTCTGTGGGCTTGTTGTTGCTCTCCGGGGTTTTTTTAACCATCGCAGAGCTGGCCGTGCCGACAGGTTAATGTCTAATGATGAAAGCTGGATGTCCTGTCCCCGTGTGTCTAACTGTAAGGACAGCTGCACCCACAGCGCGCGTACACTGGCCGCGCATCCTGCGCTGTATATACTGCAGAAATCAGCACCCTCAGGAGAGCATCTGGATTTTGTAAGAAGGGCCGACACTGGGAATAAAACCTGCTTCAAGCGCGCCAGGGGTGTTCATACCATGAAAATACTCCAGCAGCCCCCCCCCCCTCCTCCGAGGTGTGAGTATTAGAGAAGCCCCCCGAGGTGTGAGTATTAGAGACGTCACCTGTCCCTGAGGTGTGAGTATTAGCGAAGCCCCCTGTCCCTGAGGTGGGAGTATTAGAGAAGCCCCCTGAGTTGTGAGTATTAGAGAAGCCCCCTGAGTTGTGAGTATTAGAGAAGCCCCCTGTCCCTGAGGTGTGAGTATTAGAAAAGCCCCCGGTCCCTGAGGTGTGAGTATTAGAGACGTCCCCGGTCCCTGAGGTGTGAGTATTAGAAAAGCCCCCGGTCTCTGAGGTGTGAGTATTAGAGAAGCCCCCTGTCTCTGAGGTGTGAGTATTAGAGACGTCCCCGGTCCCCGAGGTGTGAGTATTAGAGAAGCCCCCTGTCTCTGAGGTGTGAGTATTAGAGACGTCCCCGGTCCCCGAGGTGTGAGTATTAGAGAAGCCCCCTGTCCCTGAGGTGGGAGTATTAGAGAAGCCCCCTGAGTTGTGAGTATTAGAGAAGCCCCCTGTCCCTGAGGTGTGAGTATTAGAAAAGCCCCCGGTCTCTGAGGTGTGAGTATTAGAGACGTCCCCGGTCCCTGAGGTGTGAGTATTAGAGATGTCCCCGGTCCCTGAGGTGTGAGTATTAGAGAAGCCCCCCGAGGTGTGAGTATTAGAGACGTCCCCGGTCCCTGAGGTGTGAGTATTAGAGAAGCCCCCGTCTCTGAGGTGTGAGTATTAGACAACACCCCTGTCCCTGAGGTGGGAGTATTAGAGAAGCCCTCTGTCCTTGAGGTGTGAGTATTAGAGAATCCCCCTGCCTCTGAGGTGTGAGTATTAGAGACGTCCCCGGTCCCTGAGGTGTGAATATTAGAGAACACCCCTGTCCCCGAAGTGTGAGTATTAGAGAAGCCCCCTGTCCCTGAGGTGTGAGTATTAGAGACGCCCCCTGTCCCTGAGGTGTGAGTATTAGAGAAGCCCCCTGCCTCTGAGGTGTGAGTATTAGAGACGTCCCCGGTCCCTGAGGTGTGAATATTAGAGAACACCCCTGTCCCTGAGGTGTGAGTATTAGAGAAGCCCCCTGTCCCTGAGGTGTATTAGAGAAGCCCCCTGTCCCTGAGGTGTGAGTATTAGAGACTCCCCCTGTCCCTAAAGTTGGAGTATTAGAGATGTCCCCTGTCTCTGAGGTGTGAGTATTAGAGAATCCCTCTGTCCTTGAGGTGTGAGTATTAGAGAAGCCCCCTGTCCCTGAGGTGTGAGTATTAGAGAAGCCCCCTGTCCCTGAGGTGTATTAGAGAAGCCCCCTGTCCCTAAAGTTGGAGTATTAGAGATGTCCCCTGTCTCTGAGGTGTGAGTATTAGAGAAGCCCCCTGTCCCTGAGGTGTATTAGAGAAGCCCCCTGTCCCTAAAGTTGGAGTATTAGAGATGTCCCCTGTCTCTGAGGTGTGAGTATTAGAGAAGCCCCCTGCCTCTGAGATGTGAGTATTAGAGACGTCCCCGGTCCCTGAGGTGTGAGTATTAGAGAAGCCCCCTGTCCCTGAGGTGTGAGTATTAGAGAACACCCCTGTCCCTGAGGTGTGAGTATTAGAGAAGCCCCCTGTCCCTGAGGCGTGAGTATTAGACAAGCCCCCTGTCCCTGAGGTTGGAGTATTAGAGAGGTCGCCTGTCCCTGAGGTGTGAGTATTAGAGAAGCCCCCTGTCCCTAAAGTTGGAGTATTAGAGATGTCCCCTGTCTCTGAGGTGTGAGTATTAGAGAAGCCCCCTATCCCTGAGGTGTGAGTATTAGAGAAGCCACCTGTCCCTGAGGTGTGAGTATTAGGGATGCCCCATGTCTCTAAGTTGGGAGTATTAAAGAAGCCCCCTGTCTCTGAGGTGTGAGTATTAGAGAATCCCCCTGTCTCTGAGGTGTGAGTATTAGAGAATCCCCCTGTCCCTGAGGTTGGAGTATTAGAGAGGTCCCCTGTCTCTGAGGTGTAAGTATTAGAGAAGCCCCCTGTCCCTGAGGTGTGAGTATTAGAGAATCCCCCTGCCTCTGAGGTGTGAGTAATAGAGAAGCCCCCTGTCCCTGAGGTGTGAGTATTAGACAAGCCCCCTGTCCCTGAGGTGTATTAGAGAAGCCCCCTGTCCCTAAAGTTGGAGTATTAGAGATGTCCCCTGTCTCTGAGGTGTGAGTATTAGAGAAGCCCCCTGTCCCTGAGGTGTATTAGAGAAGCCCCCTGTCCCTAAAGTTGGAGTATTAGAGATGTCCCCTGTCTCTGAGGTGTGAGTATTAGAGAAGCTCCCTATCCCTGAGGTGTGAGTATTAGAGAAGCCACCTGTCCCTGAGGTGTGAGTATTAGGGATGCCCCATGTCTCTAAGTTGGGAGTATTAGAGAGGTCCCCTGTCTCTGAGGTGTAAGTATTAGAGAATCCCCCTGCCTCTGAGGTGTGAGTAATAGAGAAGCCCCCTGTCCCTGAGGTTGAAGTATTAGAGAGATCCCCTATCTCTGAGGTGTGAGTATTAGGGAAGCCCCCTGTCCCTGAGGTTGGAGTATTAGAGAGGTCCCCTGTCCCTGAGGTGTGAGTATTAGACAAGCCCCCTGTCCCTGAGGTTGGAGTATTAGAGAGGTCGCCTGTCCCTGAGGTGTGAGTATTAGACAAGCCCCCTGTCCCTGAGGTTGAAGTATTAGAGAGATCCCCTATCTCTGAGGTGTGAGTATTAGGGAAGCCCCCTGTCCCTGAGGTTGGAGTATTAGAGAGGTCCCCTGTCCCTGAGGTGTGAGTATTAGACAAGCCCCCTGTCCCTGAGGTTGGAGTATTAGAGAGGTCGCCCATCCCTGAGTTGTGAGTATTAGACAAGCCCCCTGTCCCTGAGGTTGGAGTATTAGAGAGGTCGCCCGTCCCTGAGGTGTGAGTATTAGACAAGCCCCCTGTCCCTGAGGTTGGAGTATTAGAGAGGTCGCCCGTCCCTGAGGTGTGAGTATTAGACAAGCCCCCTGTCCCTGAGGTTGTAGTATTAGAGAGGTCCCCTGTCCCTGAGGTGTGAGTATTAGGGAAGCCACCTGTCCCTGAGGTTGGAGTATTAGAGAGGTCCCCTGTCCCTGAGGTGTGAGTATTAGGGAAGCCACCTGTCCCTGAGGTTGGAGTATTTGAGAGGTCCCCTGTCCCCGAGGTGTGAGTATTAGGGAAGCCCCCTGTCCCTGAGGTGTGAGTATTAGGGAAGCCCCCTGTCTCTGAGGTGTTGAAGATAGAACGTGGCTGCAGACTGGTCGTGCCGTGACGTGGCTGCATACTGGTCATGCCGTGACGTGGCTGCATACTGGTCATGCCGTGACGTGGCTGCAGACTGGTCATGCCGTGACGTGGCTACATACTGGTCATGCCGTGACGTGGCTGCATACTGGTCATGCCGTGACGTGGCTGCATACTGGTCATGCCGTGACGTGGCTGCATACTGGTCATGCCGTGACGTGGCTGCAGGCTTATAAGGCTTTGGCCAAAGGGTTTAACTAAATGACCCTTACTCATGAGCAGATTAGCACTGAGGTATTGCACTTTGTATGTTGTGTCACTTTGTATGTTGTGTCACTTTGTATGTTGTGTCACTTTGTATGTCGTGTCACTTTGTATGCTGCGCTGGCCCTTCTGTGTCTGCTTGTATATTCAGCATGCAATTAGTTAAAATAAGGGATATAGCATTATGTCAGACATTGTATGGGGTAGTGAAACGTAGTTACTCAGTACAATAATACAATAGGGACCAGTCTTATAAGATAAGGAACACAGTTAATGGTACAGTTACTTAGTGACAGAACAATGGCTTCTTAATTCAGAGCAAAGCGATACGGATGTGAAGGAATATTGGTTTAAACATTAATGATTGACTGAAGACATACGAGCCAAAAGCCAGTAACATAGTATATAAGTCAGCATGAGAAATGTATATACAGAATCATTATCCCCAAACTGCAGCTGAATCATTTAACAGCAGCCATGGTATGGGTTGCCCGCTCTGTACCCCACTTCCACACGCCTGATAACCCGGGTAACCCCCTGAATGAGGCTGTAAGAGAGTTGGATTTGTCTCTGAATACATTGACACTGAGAGGCGGGACATTTATTTACACCCATCTAATGAAGCAAGTCTTCAGGTGTGAGTATTAGAGAAGCCCCTGCGGTGTGAGTATTAGAGAGGTCCCCTGTCCCTGTATATTAGAGAAGCCCTCTGTCTCTGAGCTCTGTATATTAGAGAAGCCCCTGTCTCTGAGCTCTGTATATTAGAGAAGCCCCCTGTCTCTGAGGTATGAGTATTAGAGAAGCCCCCAGGCGTTACCTTAGTCCCTTTAGCCTGTAGGGCCTGTCCATCCTGGGCACCGGGCAGCAGGTGTATGAGGAGATTCAGGTGAGAGGTGCAAGTCCGAGGCAGTCACCTGGCAGCAGGTGACAGTGACAGGGACCCCCGCTCCATTAGGGGCCCTTCCCTGGCCCCTGAAATATCTGAGTCCTACAAATAAGGTGTGAGATGTGCCCTGTACCCCTCTCCACTGTCCCCCCTTACACTGTCCCCCCTTACACTGTCCCCCTTTACACTGTCCCCCCTTACACTGTCCCCCCTTACACACGCACTCCCTACACTGAGTGTGCTAATGTCTGTACGTGTTATCTGCTCTGACTCCCTCACTCATATCTATGTGTCCGTCCATCTATCTCTACCTATGTATCTACCTATGTATCTACCTATGTATCTACCTATGTATCTACCTATGTATCTTTCTGTGCAGAACTACTTATCTAGATAACCAACCCCCTCCTAATATAAATATAGATAGAAATATTACTGTGTCTCTATCTCTCTATATATCTTTGTGTCTTATTTATCGTCTGTGTCCAGCACCCTCTACCAGTCTACCTGATCTTTAGTACTCTTCTTCTCTCACTTTTTTGCTTGTTTTTCCTGTCTGTGTCCATCTTTCTCCTGGTGTCTCTCTGATTTCCCTGACAGTCCTTCCCCTGTCCTGTGCTGGCTGTCACACTCTCTCCTGGTGTCTCTCTGATTTCCCTGACAGTCCTTCCCCTGTCCTGTGCTGGCTGTCACACACTCTCCTGGTGTCTCTCTGATTTCCCTGACAGTCCTTCCCCTGTCCTGTGCTGGCTGTCACACACTCTCCTGGTGTCTCTCTGATTTCCCTGACAGTCCTTCCCCTGTCCTGTGCTGGCTGTCACACTCAGTCCTTCCCCTGTCCTGTGCTGGCTGTCACACTCAGTCCTTCCCCTGTCCTGTGCTGGCTGTCACACTCAGTTCTTCCCCTGTCCTGTGCTGGCTGTCACACTCAGTCCTTCCCCTGTGCTGGCTGTCACACTCAGTCCTTCCCCTGTGCTGGCTGTCACACTCAGTCCTTCCCCTGTGCTGTGCTGGGTGTCACACTCTCTCCTGGTGTCTCTCTGATTTCCCTGACACTCAGTCCTTCCCCTGTGCTGGCTGTCACACTCAGTCCTTCCCCTGTGCTGGCTGTCACACTCAGTCCTTCCCCTGTCCTGTGCTGGCTGTCACACTCTCTCCTGGTGTCTCTCTGATTTCAACACAGGGGAGGGTTAAGGGGTAACCCAAAAGAGATCCTATTTGCACTCCCTTATACTATTAAATGGCTGGGAAGAATTCAATCCCTGGGTTAAAAACCCATACACCATTTAGTGAAATATCATAAAAACACTTTTATTAAACACTTGTGCAAAGACTTCTACAAATATTAAAAGAAACGGTTAGTGAGAGCAGGGAGTGGAATGAGCAATATAAACCTGTATAGTTCGCTGTAAACACACAGTTAGCAACTATAATTACTATTGATAAATCCTGGCAGTCCTATGCATAGACCTTTATAGCATGTATTAGATCAAGCACACTAGATGGGGTGTGTATGACACAAAAACACAAACACAAACTGGACTTGTAACACGTCCTCATTCAGTATTGTAAAGGACTTAACCCGTGATGTCCCTCCTAGGGGAGTTTGTGCTGCAAAGCATCAGTGGCTAGAGTGTGTATCTGCCAGAATTCATGAATATACAGAGGCACACCATTACTGTCACACTCACTCCTTCCCCTGTCCTGTGCTGGCTGTCACACTCTCTCCTGGTGTGTATCTGATTTCCCTGACACTCAGTCCTTCCCCTGTCCTGTGCTGGCTGTCACACTCTCTCCTGGTGTCTCTCTGATTTCCCTGACACTCAGTTCTTCCCCTGTCCTGTGCTGGCTGTCACACTCTCTCCTGGTGTGTCTCTGATTTCCCTGACACTCAGTCCTTCCCCTGTCCTGTGCTGGCTGTCACACTCTCTCCTGGCGTGTCTCTGATTTCCCTGACACTCAGTCCTTCCCCTGTCCTGTGCTGGTTTTCACACTCTCTCCTGGTGTGTCTCTGATTTCTCTGACAGTCCTTCCCCTGTCCTGTGCTGGCTGTCACACTCAGTCCTTCCCCTGTCCTGTGCTGGGTGTCACACTCAGTTCTTCCCCTGTCCTGTGCTGGCTGTCACACTCAGTCCTTCCCCTGTGCTGGCTGTCATACTCAGTCCTTCCCCTGTGCTGGCTGTCACACTCAGTCCTTCCCCTGTGCTGGCTGTCACCCTCAGTCCTTCCCCTGTCCTGTGCTGGCTGTCACCCTCTCTCCTGGTGTCTCTCTGATTTCCCTGACACTCAGTCCTTCCCCTGTCCTGTGCTGGCTGTCACACTCAGTCCTTCCCCTGTTCTGTGCTGGCTGTCACACTCAGTCCTTCCCCTGTGCTGGCTGTCACACTCAGTCCTTCCCCTGTGCTGGCTGTCACCCTCAGTCCTTCCCCTGTCCTGTGCTGGCTGTCACCCTCTCTCCTGGTGTCTCTCTGATTTCCCTGACACTCAGTTCTTCCCCTGTGCTGGCTGTCACACTCAGTCCTTCCCCTGTCCTGTGCTGGCTGTCACCCTCTCTCCTGGTGTCTCTCTGATTTCCCTGACACTCAGTCCTTCCCCTGTCCTGTGCTGGCTGTCACACTCAGTCCTTCCTCTCAGCCCTTCCCATGTCCTGTGCTGGTTGTCACCCTCAGTCCTTCCCCTGTCCTGTGCTGGCTGTCACCCTCTCTCCTGGTGTCTCTCTGATTTCCCTGACACTCAGTCCTTCCCCTGTCCTGTGCTGGCTGTCACACTCAGTCCTTCCCCTGTCCTGTGCTGGCTGTCACACTCAGTCCTTCCCCTGTCCTGTGCTGGCTGTCACACTCAGTCCTTCCTCTGTCCTGTGCTGGCTGTCACACTCAGTCCTTCCCCTGTCCTGTGCTGGCTGTCACACTCAGTCCTTCCCCTGTCCTGTGCTGGCTGTCACACTCAGTCCTTCCCCTGTCCTGTGCTGGCTGTCACACTCAGTCCTTCCCCTGTCCTGTGCTGGCTGTCACACTCAGTCCTTCCCATGTCCTGTGCTGGTTGTCACACTCAGTCCTTCCCCTGTCCTGTGCTGGCTGTCACCCTCTCTCCTGGTGTCTCTCTGATTTCCCTGACACTCAGTCCTTCCCCTGTCCTGTGCTGGCTGTCACCCTCTCTCCTGGTGTCTCTCTGATTTCCCTGACACTCAGTCCTTCCCCTGTACTGGCTGTCACACTCAGTCCTTCCCCTGTCCTGTGTTGGCTGTCACCCTCTCTCCTGGTGTCTCTCTGATTTCCCTGACACTCAGTCCTTCCCCTGTCCTGTGCTGGCTGTCACCCTCTCTCCTGGTGTCTCTCTGATTTCCCTGACACTCAGTCCTTCCCCTGTGCTGGCTGTCACACTCAGTCCTTCCCCTGTGCTGGCTGTCACACTCAGTCCTTCCCCTGTCCTGTGCTGGCTGTCACACTCAGTCCTTCCCCTGTCTTGTGCTGGCTGTCACACTCAGTCCTTCTCCTGTGCTGGCTGTCACACTCAGTTCTTCCCCTGTCCTGTCCTGGCTGTCACTCTCAGCCCTTCCTATGTCCTGTGTCTGCTGTCACACTTTCTCCTGACCTTTTTCATTACTGAGCTATGTAAAGCTTAGCCCGGACACCTGATCTGTGAATGATGAGAAGGATGTATCCAGAGCTATATCTAGTGCTAGTGTGGTCACGGGTCTCATGTTCACACTTCCACTCCCCCATGTGTGCAAAACTGCACATCTCCTCAGTGTCCACGCCCCACCCACGGGACTGCACCGGACCGGCCACACTGATCACCTTTACACAGTGAGGGTGAGACAGAGATGGACAGAACAATACATAAACAGATAGAGAGGCACAAAGATAGATAAACAGACAGATAGAGAGACACATAGAGGCACAAAGATAGACAGACAGATAGATAGAGGCACATAGAGGCACAAAGATAGATAGACAGACAGATAGAGAGACAGACAGACAGAGAGGCACATAGAGGCACAAAGATAGACAGACAGATAGATAGAGGCACATAGAGGCACAAAGATAGATAGACAGACAGATAGAGAGACAGACAGACAGAGAGGCACATAGAGGCACAAAGATAGACAGACAGATAGATAGAGGCACATAGAGGCACAAAGATAGATAGACAGACAGATAGAGAGACAGACAGACAGACAGAGAGGCACATAGAGGCACAAAGATAGATAGACAGACAGATAGACAGAGAGGCACATAGAGGCACAAAGATAGATAGACAGACAGATAGAGAGACAGACAGACAGAGAGGCACATAGAGGCACAAAGATAGACAGACAGATAGATAGAGGCACATAGAGGCACAAAGATAGACAGACAGATAGATAGAGGCACATAGAGGCACACAGATAGACAGACAGATAGAGAGACAGACAGACAGAAGCACATAGACAGAGAAACAGACAGAATCAGATAGAGAGATAGACAGACAGACAGAGGCACATAGAGAGACAGAGAGACAGGTAAATCCGTTGTGCACTGTCTGTCTATCACTACTCTATGACCCATAATCATAGTTACATAGTTACATATAGTTACATAGTTACATAGTTACATAGTAGATGGGGTTGAAAAAAGACTTCCGTCCATCAAGTTCATCCTATGCTAAATTTAGACAACAGATACTTTATCCTATATCTATACTTACTTATTGATCCAGAGGAAGGCAAACAAAAAACCCCAGAGTCATATCATCCAATGACATCTCATAAGGGGAAAATAAATTCCTTCCCGACTCCAAGAATTGGCAATCGGATTAATCCCTGGATCAACATCCTTCCCATGTATACTTATTTGGTATATCCCTGTATACCTGTCCTTTCTGAATCAATATGCTGCAGATACAGAAACCCCTGAGCTGTTAGGGGGTGGGAGAAACACATGCTGGGACGGGCGCTGCTTACCGGATAGTGAATTAACACTCCAAGCGCAACCAATGGAAAAGAAGATTTACTTTAGAAAAGTGGGTATACCCCGTACATAAGCGCAGCCCTGACGCGTTTCGTTCCTTGCGGGGAACTTTGTCAAAGACTATCTGGCCAAGTGCCCATGAGAACCTTAAATAGCTACTCCTGGTCTCTGATTGGACCAGTGATTACAGGTGCCTCAGAACATGCACACCTGACGAATACAGCATTTAACTTGGACTCCAATCTCACATCCCAGAGAAGGAGAGAAGCTTTATTCCAGGGTCTCTGTTGCAGGGCACATGCAACCACACGCGGGGTTTCTGGATAAGGCTTATTTACTGAGACTTAAAAATATATCACACAAAAACAAAAGCTTCTTTTCAGCATACAAAAACGCAAAACAGCTTCTTTTCAGCATACAAAACAAAAGCTTCTTTTCAGCATACAAAAACCCAAAACAGTTCATCAACATGCATTTGGAAGACAGACCTTATAGCAGTAATCTGCTTCAGCGTTTCAGTCCAATCTCTTGACCAGCCAGCCTCCTGTGTGCATAGCCTGGGGTTTTAAAACACTTTGATTATGCAGCTGGGACTCTAATTGTCAAGAGCTTCCCAGCTGAAAATTAACCTCGTCACCGCTGCACTGCATACCTACACATACGTCTGCCAGGCATAGTAATAGCAATGACGTTCATTCACCCTGTCACAGTCTCATTGGGAACTACGAACACATGTACGCAACAATACAAATGTAACAGGCATAGTTACTGTAACAAATATTCATCATGTGGCCGCCAACCACTAAATAGCAACGATGTGCGGACATTGAAACTAAACATAAAACCAATGAACGTGGCAATGTGTAAAGAAATAAGCAACAAGTATTACTGTATCAAACTCTGCACGGAAATAACCCTTTCAGGTCATTCTCCTGGGATATGGGATAGAAAAGTCTAATAACAAAGTACATTCCCACCTTTCTGCTCTGCTTTTGTAACGCCCGCTTCCAGCTTGGGCTGGGCTCAGCTTTTATCTCGGGTTAGAGACATGCGAGGTTCGCCCTCCGGATTAAACATCTATACACCTTGTTTGGGGTTTGAACATTTGTTAATCATTAAGAGAACATGGAGTTGTCCAATATAGCAATTTGGAGACACGTACAAATGAAACACGTTGCAGAATCTGACCCACGTGAGTCCCTGGATAACAGAGCGTATAGCTCCTGCAAAAATAAAAATCATATGTGTGTGTATATATATATATATATATATGTATGTGTGTGCGTGTGTGTGTATATATATATGTATATGTTTAGCAATACTAAGGGCTTAGTTGTCCTATTTATATACAATCCATATTAATAGTTTAGGTCAATGTAAACCTGCAATTGCACTAAGTTTGCAGAAATAGGAAGGGCGTTATAGATGGAGGGGTGCTCTGTTATTTGGGAAAAGCAGAACAATCCTCTATAAGCGTAAGCTCTTTGGAAAGTACTTCTGAAAGCCCTCTTCAGAAGACATCTCACACGGGTAAGGCTTCACTCAATTTATCCTATCTCCACTTGTGCTAGAGAAACTGGCCAGGGGGGAGTTGTCACCACATCTAGTGGCTTTATCTAAAAATCCTAATTTGTTGGTAGAATATTTTTTTTCTATAATTAAAGATATCACAACAATGACAATTCCCCAGAGCAGTGGGATATCATACAGTTACACCCTCTGAAGGCAGTGAGAATACCCAGTGTGTAAGATAATTGGCATCGAGACGCACAATAGCTCCAGCATGACGCCTAATAAACCTTCTATTTATTTATTTATAAAATATTTTACCAGGAAGTAATACATTGAGAGTTACCTCTCGTTTTCAAGTATGTCCTGGGCATAGAGTAAAACAAATAGTACATGATTACAAGTACAGTTACATAAATGAACAGGGTATACATTATATACAAGACATTGCGTGCACAGTTAAAGAAAATATATATTATGGGCGTATGAAACAGTTACAGACCAGGTTAAAATGTGAGACAGCCTTAGATTTGAAAGAACTTAAACTGGTGGTGGATGTGAGAGTCTCTGGTAGGTTGTTCCAGTTTTGGGGTGCACGGTAAGAGAAGGAGGAACGTCCGGATACTTTGTTGAGCCTTGGGACCATGAATAGTCTTTTGGAGTCTGATCTCAGGTGATAGGTGCTGCATGTGGTAGGGGTGAGGAGCTTGTTCAGATAGCTGGGTAGCTTGCCCAGAAAGTATTTGAGGGTGAGACAGGAAAGGTGAACTTTGCACCTAGACTCCAGTGATGACCAATCTAGTTCTTTGAGCATTTCACAGTGATGTGTGTTGTAGTTGCATTGGAGAACAAAACGACAAATTGAATTGTAGAGGGTTTGAGGTGCCGAGCCGTATACTATGTCTCCATAGTCAATAATTGGCATTAGCATCTGCTGTGCGATACGCTTTCTGACCAGGAGACTTAGGGAGGATTTGTTCCTGTAAAGTACCCCTAGTTTGGCATAGGTCTTGGTTGTCAGGGTATCAATGTGCATCCCGAATGTTAAGTGGGAGTCAAACCATAAGCCCAGGTATTTAAAACTAGTGACAGGTGTTAGGGTGGTGTTAGCGTTGGTTCTAATCAGGAGCTCAGTCACTGGAAGCTTTACAAATTTAGTCTTGGTCCCAAATACCATTGTTACAGTCTTGTCAGTGTTTAAAAACAGTTTGTTTTGGGAAATCCAGTTTTCGAGTCTCAAAAATCAGACTGAAGTATGTGTTGAAGGTCAGAGAGGCTATGGCTGTGTGCATATAGGATTGTGTCATCTGCATACATGTGTATTGAGGCTTCCTTACAAGCTGTGGGAAGATCATTAATGAACACTGAGAAGAGTAGGGGCCCCAGAACAGAGCCTTGCGGGACACCACAGGTGATATCCAGGGGGTTGGAGTTAGAGCCTGAGACGGACACATGTTGGGATCTTCCTGATAGGTAGGACTGAAACCAGTTTTAAGCATGCTTCCCTATTCCAGAGTTCTGGAGTTTGTTAAGCAGGATAACATGATCAACTGTATCAAAAGCCTTTGCAAGATCTAGGAATACTGCACCAGTGAGTTGTCCCCGTTCCATTCCACACTGGATTTCATTGCAAACTTTTAGCAGGGTAGTTACGGTGGAGCGTTTGGGACGAAACCCAGACTGGAATTGGCTAGGGAAATTTGTCTTGGTGTAGAAATCGCTTAATTGGGAGTGGACACATTTTTCCATGACTTTGGATAGAATTGGGAGAAGTGAGATTGGCCTGTAGTTTGAGACAGTGTTTTTGTCCCCACTTTTGAAGATTGGGACAACTCTGGCAGTTTTCCAGGTCTTAGGGATATGGCCTGCAGACAGGATAGAGCTGACTATGGACGCAATTGGTTTGGCAATGGCTGGGGCACCCAGTCGTAGGAACCTAGATTGTAGTAAGTCGGGTCCACATTGGCTGCTTAGTTTTAGTTTGAGGAGCGCTTGTGTAATCTCCTCTTCAGATACTGGGCCAAATTGAAAATTGTGGGCAGTGTTGGGAGGGGGTGGGACTGTAGGGATACTCCCAGAATGAGATTCATGTTTGGGGATTGTGCTGCGTTTCGCTAATCAGTTAGTGGCACACCCCACAAAGTAATCATTGAATGCATTTGCAATGTCAGTGGGGTTTGTCAGAGTAATATCCCCCTTAGTGATATTACTTGGTTGTTGATGGTTAGGAGGCTGGAATATATTGTTGATAACCTTCCAGAATTTAGCTGTGTTTGATGTATTTTGGTGGAGATTGTCAGAGTAATATTGTGCTTTTGCATGCCTTGTTTGCCTTGTGCACACGTTCCGCAGGCATCTGTAGTGATTGAGATCCTTGGTAGTGCCAGTTACTTTGTAGCTTTTCCACAAGGTATCCCTGAACTGGTAGAGTGCAATAAGGTCAGTTGTAACCCATGGAAGGTGGGCACTCCGTACCCTTATTTTGCGTAGTGGAGCATGGGTATCGCAGAGTTTTAAGAACTCGGATTGGAAATAGTCGAGCGCAGAATCGGGGTCGGGAATTAAATCGAATCTGTGCCATGGGCAGTTGGTAAGGTCATCCAGAAACTGTTGTGGGTTAAAGTTTTTAAATGTTCTAGTGAGGAGAACTTTAGGGCTTGATTGGGGCGGTTTAATTTTCCTAATTTTCTATAGTACACTGACTAGGGGCAAAATGTATCCCTGCTCATGGGAGTGTTAGCGTGTTCTATGAAAGACAAAGTATGGCGTAGCCTGCTCATGGGAGTGTTAGCGTGTTCTATGAAAGACAAAGTATGGCGTAGCCTGCTCATGGGAGTGTTAGCGTGTTCTATGAATGACAAAGTATGGCGTAGCCTGCTCATGGGAGTGTTAGCGTGTTCTATGAAAGACAAAGTATGGCGTAGCCTGCTCATGGGAGTGTTAGCGTGTTCTATGAATGACACAGTATGGCATAGCCTTCTCATGGGAGTGTTAGCGTGTTCTATGAAAGACAAAGTATGGCATAGTCTGCTCATGGGAGAGTTAGCGTGTTCTATGAATGACAAAGTATGGCGTAGCCTGCTCATGGGAATGTTAGCGTGTTCTATGAATGACAAAGTATGGTATAGCCTGCTCATGGGAGTGTTAGCGTGTTCTATGAATGACAAAGTATGGTATAGCCTGCTCATGGGAGTGTTAGCATGTTCTATGAAAGACAAAGTATGGTATAGCCTGCTCATGGGAGTGTTAGCGTGTTCTATGAAAGACAAAGTATGGTATAGCCAAATCCCAAGGTGATTTTCACTCCTTACCCTACTTGATCGTTCTGTTACTTTCCATACTCTTGACCACTCGCTCCTCCTTCAGATTCTCCCTCCCCTCGTTCCCTCTAACACAGCTCTCATCTCTGCCTGGTTATACCTTTCCCAGCATCCCTGGCCTGTCCGTTTGTCTAACATACCTTCATTCCTTGTTGGTATTTCAGTGGGCGGTGTTTCACTGGGGCATTCAGGGTCCACCGGGAACCCGATTGTAGGGCCCCAATGACCTCTTACCACCACAGCTGTTGAGCAGGGAGGTGAGGATCATCAGAGAGAGAGGGGTCTCAGGGTGTCAAGAGAAGGGACTGCGCTACCGACTAGTGGGGGATGTGAGTGCGGCAGAGCCTGGCAAAGGAAGACGGCCCGACCTGGTCAGTCAGCAGGCCCCAAACTCTGCTGGACCTGGCTCTTCCCAGCTGTCATTGTTCCTTGGACTGATGGGGGAGGGGGGGATTTCCCCAGCTGCCCCATCTTACCCTCTCTTTTGGCACAGTATACTCAGGGCTCTGTTATAACACTTCTCCTTTTCTCTCTCTACAAACTATCACTTGGCGACCTCAAATCCTTTGGCCTTAGGAAAAATCTCTCTGATATATACATATATATATGATATCTATACACACACACACACGCACGCACGCACGCACGCACGCACGCACGCACGCGCGCGTGCGTGCGTGCGTGCGTGCGTGTGTGTGTGTGTGTGTGTGTGTAGATATCATATATATATGTATATATCAGAGAGATTTATATATATATATATATATATATATATATATATATATATATATATCCACCCCTACCCTCACTCCTGCAATCCAGTCCCTAGTCTCTGATTGCCTCCTGGTTATATCCTAGTTGATGGTGCTCCGACACCTTAAACTTAATATGTCTAAAACTGAGCTCCTCATATTTCCTCCTAAACATTGTCCAATATCCCCTTTTTCCATCCCAGTAACCGGTACTACCCTCTATTCTGTCACCAAAGCACGTTGCCTAGGTGTGACATTTGACTCCTCCATTCCTTTCATTCAGATTCACGCTCTGGCATGTTCCTCCGTTATGTTTCCAAGATCCTCCCTTTCCTCTGTCAATCTACTGCTAAAACAGTAATACATGACCATATCCCCTCTCACCTGGATTATTGTAACATACTGGTAAACCTGTAATGTATGTATATATATCTTTATTTATATAGCACCCATTTACTTTCATAGTGCTTCACAGCAGTAATACATGTGACATAATAAAATAACACATGATGGGAATAAGCACTTCAGATATACAAGTAACATTAGGAAAATTAGTCCTTGCCCCGAAGAGCTTACAATCTAATTGGTAAGATGTAAGAACATACAGAGACAGTAGGAAGGTGTTCTGGTAAGTGCATCTGCAAGGGGCCAAGGTTGATGTATGAAGTGGATAGTATCAGCCAAGGAGCTACTCATATGCTTCCTTAAGGAGGTGGGTTTTAATATGGGTCTTAAAGATGGCTAGAGAGGGTGCCAGTCATATATTGAGGAAAAGGGCATTCCAAAGGCTTGGGGCAGTGTAAGGAATCCGCTCCTGGCTTTGATTCTAGCCTTGCAGACCTCTGCAGTTTTCAAAGGCTTCCTCTGGCAATCAATGGCACATGTGCTGCCTCTCATTGCTACTTCAGCCCTGTGCTCCAACATTGGAGGAATGCTCACACACCTCCTCCCTGTGATTGGATCTCCGCCCTTTATATACTAAGCTTTAGCACTGACTCAGTGCCGAGCATAATCATTCTCTGGACGTTACTGTGTTCAGCCACAAGCCTCCTGGCTTGTCTCGTTTGTGTACTAACCTTTCTAGTTCTCATTATTAGTTCCCAGAGGCCTGCTGCTACTCTCCATGCAGAGGCCAGAGTTCCTGTGTTCCTAAGGTCTGCTGCTACACTCCACTCAGAGGCCTGTGCCGGACTCCTGTGCTGGAGCATTGGTTTGCCAGCTTTGGTTCCTGGTACCTGCTGCATTCTCCCCTAGCAGAGGTTACCTTTCGTTTCCTGAGGCCTGCTGTTACTCTCCACGCGGAGGCCTGTTTTGGACCCCTGTGCTGAAGGGCTGGTTTTCCCTGGCGCTGCCCTGCGGTGTTCCTCGTCCATCCTGCTGTCTTCTCCTACAGACACCGGCATCATGGTCCGAAGCCGCTCCTCACGCAGAGGCCACTCCCGCGCTCACGCTCCTACGCTGAAGCGGGGAGCTCCTGTCTACCCGTTGCCGAACTCCTGCTTGAATAACGATGATGCTACCTTCTCCAATCCTGACCCTGCTATGTATGACTATGAACTGCGCACTCTGGATCAGTCTGCGCGGACTAAGGTCGGTGATTATATAACCCCACCTCAGCCCCGCGGTCCGGTCTCGGTTTGTGACAAGCACAACCATAACAGGCAGTCAGTGAGAGAGGTTTAAGGTGGGAAAGGTCTTCAGATACAAAATGCATAGAGAGAAGACATCCCTGAGCAGTCAGATAGTGCTGCCAACAGTAATGTAGAGGGGGGAAGAAGAGCCAGGCTTGGGAGGAAATATGAGGAGCTCCATTTTTGATATGTTAAGTTTGTGTTGGCGGAGGGCCATCCAGGATGATATAGCGGAGAGACTTTCAGAGACTTTGGTCTGTACAGAAGGTGTAAACCCAGGAGTTGAAATGTAAATGTGTGTCATTAGCATAGAGGTGATATTTGATCCCAAGACGTGATAAGGTCACCTAGAGGGAGTGTGTAAATAGAAAAGAGAAGAGGTGCCTAGTGAGGGCTGTTTCTGTGGAGTGAGCAGTGCGGAAGTCAGATTGTAGAGGGTCTAAGAGTGAATAGGTTGTGAGAAAATGGAGCAAGCGAGAGAATACAAGATGTTCATGGAGTTTATAGGCAGAAGGCAGGAGGGAGACAGGGTGATAATTAAAGAGACAGGTATGGGGTCAAACTTGCTTTTTCTGAGCAAGGGTATAACTGTTGCGTGTTTGAAGGAGGATGGAAAGATACCAGAAAAGAGGTAGGAGTTGAAAGCATGTATGAGCGTGGGGATTAAAGTAAGAGTGAGAGGTTTGAAGAGATGGGAGGGAATGGGATCAAAAGGGCTTGTGGTAGAGGGAGAAAAGGAGATCAGCAGCGACACATCCTCTGTGACAGCGGAAAAAGAGTTGAGGAAGTCAGGAGGAGAGATGGGAAGAGGTGTAGGATTGGAGGACGATACAGGGGGATGTCTTGATAAATGGAATCCACCTTTCACTTGAAATAGTCAGCTAAATCCTGACGTGAAATGGAGGTAGAAAAACAGGTAACAGATGGTGGTCTGAGTAGAGAGTTAAAGACAGAGAAGAGTCGGCGTGGGTTAGACTTGTGCGTGTTGATTAGTCATGAAAATTAGGTTTGTTTAGCATGGGAGAGGGCAGAGTTGAAAAAGGATAGGATAAATTTGTAGTGAAGGAAGTCTGTAAGAGTAAGATTTCCTCCAAAGACGTTGGGATGAACGAGTGCAGGAATGCAGCATGCGTGTGGCAGTTTAGCCAGGTTCTGGGGTTCGTAGGGCGAGAACGGCAGAGAGAAAGAGGGGCATGTTGATCAAGAGATGAGGACAGGGAAGAGTTGTAGTTCCTGAGCAGATTGTCATTGTCTGGAGCAGAGAAGAGAGCTGGTAGGTTAATTGAGTGCAGGTCTACAGGGGGGAGGTGGAGAAGGAGAGAAGTGAGAGAGAATTTTTTTTAAGGCACACCCTTATTCTCTCCCACTTGGATAATTGCAGCCTACTAACAGACCTCCTTGCCTCACCGCTTTTTTCTTTGTAATCTATACAACATTGTGCAGCTTTTGTAAAATAATGTAACTTTTTCCCCAGAACAGCCCCTGCTCACCTCCACCTTAAATCCCTCTCCTGACTTCCCATCAACATCCAGATTACCTACGAAGTTCTCCTCCTTACCTTTAAAGCTCTCCACTCAGCTATTCCTCCCTACATATCAACTTTGATCTCTCGCTATGCCCCTGCTCGTATCCTGCGCTCTACTCATAAATGTCTCCTTTCCACCCATTTCACCTTTACAGCTCTCTCTCGCCTCAAACCCTTTTCTCTCAAAGTTACCTGTGGGACGCCTTCACACTCAGTATACGCCAAGCACCTTCTCTCCCCACCTTCAAGTCAAACCTTAAAACTCACTGCCATGAAAAGATCAGGAGATATTATGTATTTTAATCAATTTGGTGCTTCAGGGGTTAATGTAGCATCAGTTTGCATTTAAAAACACAATATATCGGGTTTATGACAGGTAAAGACTTTTCCTGTGTCTGTGCTGGTCTTCAAAGAGGACTTAATTGGGGTGGGGGGGAGGGGGCTATCACGGATGGCCCATTACAAGAGTGTGTTGTTTGGAGGGTAAATAAACACTAACCAGAGACTATTCTGTCAGCCTCAAAAAAACAAAACGTTGGTAAATACTTACTGGTGCGTCCCACAGAGGTGACGCGCATGTTATGCTTTCGTTGGAGGACTTTATTAAAAATGAGAATATCATGTGATGTCATCTACGGTATATACTAAGAGTTACAAGTGAGTGTTCGTGGCACAGAGTGGCATGTAATAAGACCACACACTGCGTGGGTAAGGGGTGCCAAGGGCAGCTATCCATGTGTCACTCATTAGAAGCAAGACGTCGTGATAAGTCTTGTTGTGTCCGTCATAACTGCCTGAATCCATTGATGTGACTCACGTGTTTCGAAGTATTAGAGGAAGGAAGTTATGAGTGCGGTTATATATTGAGGCAAAAACATAAATGTCGCTTGGTAGAAGTTTTTTTCCTCTGTCTTAAAACCGTCGATCTGTTTTACGACAGGGTGGGCTTATTTTTTTTAAATGGGGAAAAAACTGTACAACAGACTTAGCGAGGTATTATGAAATTCAGATTTCAACAGCGGTGTGTTTTTGACCAAACATATGATTTCTCATAATTACTGCGCCAGTGACCTCTCTGGGAGGAAATCCTGACATATGGTAATGTAATGTATAGGGATTTCTGTTTTATATATTTATTGTAATTGTATGTTCTTGTAATGATCTTTTTCTGTAATGTCAAGCACTGTCCCTTTTGTATATATTAAACAATTCTTTAATAAGTGATGCTTTGGGGCTCTGAATGAACTGTTGCACGCTGTGGAGAGAGTATTTACGTTTCCGGACACATTTTACAACAACAGATTTTTGTTAAGTGCATATGTTTTTCTATTATAAACAGAGACCTTGGGCCCTCGCAAATATTAATTTACATATGTTTGCATAATTCTTGGATGGTAGCAGCATGTAGATATGATTGCAATTGAGTACAGGGTTAATATTAACTCAACCTTGCGGAGGAGAAAGCTGAGTTGGCTAGAGTAGCCATGTGTATTAACCCTGGCTGCATATCTAAGTCGCGTGCCCACTTGTGTGCGATGCGTGACAGTGGGAATATGAGGACGGATTGAGTAGAGATATTGTTAATTTGAGTGGAAGTAAAGAGTGGGCCAGCTAGAGAGCTGTGTATTAACCCTTGTCCCGTATGCAGGACACATGCTCACAGGTGTGACGTACGTAACACTCACCTCATATATTAATCATTTAAATAATCTGGATTCATGGCTTCTGTCCCACTCCTACCAACCATCAAGGCCAGGCACTGCCATCTACTGCACTTATTCCCTCACCACCTGTCTCTGTAAGTCTCCCAACATACCACTTAGATAGTAAGCTCTCCGGGGCACGGATCTCCTTATATTGTCTTATTTATATTTATTGCACTGTTGTTATTATTATAATTCCCCGTAGCGTATCTTTTATACAGCTCGGAGTAAGCTGCTGGAGCTATATAAATAATAAATATATACACATCACTCAGATTTAACCCCTAAAACGTGTCCCTGCCATTGGTTCACATTGCACCTAGTTGAGAGTCCATTTTTCACAGACAGGAGGAGTAACTATGAAGACCCGTGTGTGCGTCAGTACCGAGTACCCGGGAGGAGTAACTATGAAACCCCTTGTGCATCAGTACTCAGCAGCCAGGTGCAGTAACTATGAAGTTGTATGTGCGTCAGTACTCAGCATTCCCTCAGCATTCCCTCCCATCTCCTAAAACCTCTTGCTCCTACTATAACCCCTACGCTCACGCACATTTTTAACTCCTCCCTCTGCTCTGGAACCTCTCCATCCTGCTTCAAACATGCAAAAGTCATACCATTACTCAAAAACAGCAAGCTTGACCCTACCTGTCTTTCTAACTATCGGCCTGTCTCCCTCCTGCCTTTTGTCTCTAAACTCCTTGAACGTCTTGTATTCTCTCGCCTGCTCCATTTTCTCAACACCTATTCTCTCCTAGACCCTCTACAATCTGGCTTCCGCACTGCTCACTCCATGGAAACAGCCCTCACTAAAATAACTGAGGACCTCCATGCTGCCAAAGACAGAGTCATTACACTCTGCTCATATTGCTCAACCTCTCTGCAGCATTTGACACAGTGGACCACCCTCTTCTCCTTCACATTCTCCATACTCTTGGCATTCGGAACAAAGCTCTATCCTGGATCTCATCCTACCTCTCCCATCATACTTTCAGTGTCTCTTCTGCCAACACCTCCTCCTCCTCTATTGATCTCTCTGTGGGGGTACCCCAGGGCTCTGTCCTGGGACCTCTTCTCTTTTCTCTGTATACACTCTCTCTAGGTGACCTAATAACATCTTTTGGGTTTAATTATCACCTCTATGCTGATGACACACAAATATATTTCTCAACACCCGACCTTACACCTTCTGTACAAACCAAAGTTTCTGAATGTCTCTCTGCTATATCATCCTGGATGGCCCTCCGCCGCCTTAAACTCAACATGGCTAAAACAGAGCTCCTCATACTTCCTCCCAAACCTGGCCCTACTACCTCCTTCCACATTACTGTTGGAACTACGATCATTCACCCTGTAGCCCAAGCACGCTGCCTAGGGGTCACACTCGACTCCTCTCTCACATTTGCCCCTCACATTCAAAACATTTCTAAAACCTGTCACTGTTTCCTCCGCAATATAACAAAGATACGCCCTTTCCTCTGTTGCTCGACTGCTAAAACTCTGACTCAGGCCCTCATTCTCTCCCGTCTTGATTACTGTAACTTCCTGCTGTCCGGCCTTCCTGCCTCTCACCTGTCTCCCCTACAATCTATCCTAAACGCTGCTGCCAGAATCACTCTACTCTTTCCTAGATCTGTCTCAGCGTCTCCCCTCCTGAAATCCCTCTCCTGGCTTCCGATCAAATCCCGCATCTCACACTCCATTCTTCTCCTCACTTTTAAAGCTTTACATTCTTCTGCCCCTCCTTACATCTCAGCCCTAATTTCTCGCTATGCACCATCCAGACTCTTGCGTTCTTCTCAAGGATGTCTTCTTTCTACCCCCTTTGTATCTAAAGCCCTCTCCCGCCTTAAACCTTTTTCACTGACTGCCCCGCACCTCTGGAATGCCCTTCCCCTCAATACCCGACTAGCACCCTCTCTATCCACCTTTAAGACCCACCTTAAGACACACTTGCTTAAAGAAGCATATGAATAGCACTGTGAATATTCTGAACACATGGCACATAAAGCTTGGCCCCCTGCAGACGCACTTACCAGAACTCCCTCCTGTCTCTGTACGTTCTCCCTACCTACCAATTAGACTGTAAGCTCCTCGGAGCAGGGACTCCTCTTCCTTAATGTCTAAAGCACTTATTCCCATGATCTGTTATTTATATTATCTGTTATTTATTGGATTACCACGTGTATTACTGCTGTGAAGCGCTATGTACATTAACGGCGCTATATAAATAAAGACATAAAATACAATACAATACTATGAAGCCGTGTGTGCGTCAGTACTCAGCACCCGGGAGGAGTAACTATGAAGCCGTGTGTGCGTCAGTACTCAGCAGCCGGGAGGAGTAATTGTGAAGCTGTGTGTGCGTCAGTACTCAGTACCCGGGAGGAGTAACTATGAAGCCCCATGTGTGCGCCAGTACTAAGCACCCAGGAGGAGTAACTATGAAGCTGTGTCAGTACTCTGTACCCGGGAGGAGTAACTATGAAGCCGTGTCAGTACTCTGTACCCGGGAGGAGTAACTATGAAGCCGTGTCAGTACTCTGTACCCGGGAGGAGTAACTATGAAGCCGTGTCAGTACTCAGTACCCGGGAGGAGTAACTATGAAGCCGTGTCAGTACTCAGTACCCGGGAGGAGTAACTATGAAGCCGTGTCAGTACTCAGTACCCGGGAGGAGTAACTATGATGCCGTGTCAGTACTCAGCAGCCGGGAGGAGTAACTATGAAGCCGTGTCAGTACTCAGTACCCGGGAGGAGTAACTATGAAGCCGTGTCAGTACTCAGTACCCGGGAGGAGTAACTATGAAGCCGTGTCAGTACTCAGCAGCCGGGAGGAGTAACTATGAAGCCGTGTCAGTACTCAGTACCCGGGAGGAGTAACTATGAAGCCATGTCAGTACTCAGTACCCGGGAGGAGTAACTATGAAGCCGTGTCAGTACTCAGTACCCGGGAGGAGTAACTATGAAGCCGTGTCAGTACTCTGTACCCGGGAGGAGTAACTATGAAGCCGTGTCAGTACTCAGTACCCGGGAGGAGTAACTATGAAGCCGTGTCAGTACTCAGTACCCGGGAGGAGTAACTATGAAGCCGTGTCAGTACTCAGCAGCCGGGAGGAGTAACTATGAAGCCGTGTCAGTACTCAGTACCCGGGAGGAGTAACTATGAAGCCGTGTCAGTACTCAGCAGCCGGGAGGAGTAACTATGAAGCCGTGTCAGTACTCAGTACCCGGGAGGAGTAACTATGAAGCCGTGTCAGTACTCAGTACCCGGGAGGAGTAACTATGAAGCCGTGTCAGTACTCAGCAGCCGGGAGGAGTAACTATGAAGCCGTGTCAGTACTCAGTACCCGGGAGGAGTAACTATGAAGCCATGTCAGTACTCAGTACCCGGGAGGAGTAACTATGAAGCCGTGTCAGTACTCAGTACCCGGGAGGAGTAACTATGAAGCCGTGTCAGTACTCTGTACCCGGGAGGAGTAACTATGAAGCCGTGTCAGTACTCAGTACCCGGGAGGAGTAACTATGAAGCCGTGTCAGTACTCAGTACCCGGGAGGAGTAACTATGAAGCCGTGTCAGTACTCAGCAGCCGGGAGGAGTAACTATGAAGCCGTGTCAGTACTCAGTACCCGGGAGGAGTAACTATGAAGCCGTGTCAGTACTCAGCAGCCGGGAGGAGTAACTATGAAGCCGTGTCAGTACTCAGTACCCGGGAGGAGTAACTATGAAGCCGTGTCAGTACTCAGCAGCCGGGAGGAGTAACTATGAAGCCGTGTCAGTACTCAGTACCCGGGAGGAGTAACTATGAAGCCATGTCAGTACTCAGTACCCGGGAGGAGTAACTATGAAGCCGTGTCAGTACTCAGTACCCGGGAGGAGTAACTATGAAGCCGTGTCAGTACTCTGTACCCGGGAGGAGTAACTATGAAGCCGTGTCAGTACTCAGTACCCGGGAGGAGTAACTATGAAGCCGTGTCAGTACTCAGTACCCGGGAGGAGTAACTATGAAGCCGTGTCAGTACTCAGCAGCCGGGAGGAGTAACTATGAAGCCGTGTCAGTACTCAGTACCCGGGAGGAGTAACTATGAAGCCGTGTCAGTACTCAGCAGCCGGGAGGAGTAACTATGAAGCCGTGTCAGTACTCAGTACCCGGGAGGAGTAACTATGAAGCCGTGTCAGTACTCAGTACCCGGGAGGAGTAACTATGAAGCCGTGTCAGTACTCAGTACCCGGGAGGAGTAACTATGAAGCCGTGTCAGTACTCAGTACCCGGGAGGAGTAACTATGAAGCCGTGTCAGTACTCAGTACCCGGGAGGAGTAACTATGGAGCAGCAGCCGGGAGAGGCGGATGTGTGGGTGTGAGGGAGGGGCAGGCACTGGTCATTGTGTCAGTACTCAGTACCCGGGAGGAGTAACTATGAAGCCGTGTCAGTACTCAGTACCCGGGAGGAGTAACTATGGAGCAGCAGCCGGGAGAGGCGGATGTGGGGGTGTGAGGGAGGGGCAGGCACTGGTCATTGTGCCGGTTTCGGGCCATTAAACGCTTCCTTTAGCGATCCCCGCACACCATAGAGGAAGGATCCAGGAAATACTCCTGTACGTTATACAGGAGCCGCGGTTACCGGGCGGATCAGGGGTAACCCCTTCATGGCCAAACTGCGGCCATTATCCAGCCTGTGTTTTATCAACTGGACACAGCTACACAAACCTATTTCCTACAGCAGGGGGCTCAGCTCCCGTCCTCCCCCCCCCAAACAGGTCAGGTTTTCACAATAGCCCTGCTTCAGCACAGGTGACTCAATCAGTCCCAGCTTCAGCACAGGTGGCTCAATCACTCCCTGCTTCAGCACAGGTGGCTCAGTCATTGCTTCAGCACAGGTGGCTCAATCAGTCCCAGCTTCAGCACAAGTGGCTCAATCTGTCCATGCTTCAGCACAGGTGGCTCAATCAGTCCCAGCTTCAGCACAGGTGGCTCAATCAGTCCCAGCTTCAGCACAGGTGGCTCAATCAGTCCCAGCTTCAGCACAGGTGGCTCAATCAGTCCCAGCTACAGCACAGGTGGCTCAATCAGTCCCAGCTTCAGCACAGGTGGCTCAATCTGTCCCTGCTTCAGCACAGGTGGCTCAATCTGTCCCTGCTTCAGCACAGGTGGCTCAATCAGTCCCAGCTTCAGCACAGGTGGCTCAATCTGTCCCTGCTTCAGCACAGGTGGCTCAATCTGTCCCAGCTTCAGCACAGGTGGCTCAATCAGTCCCAGCTTCAGCACAAGTGGCTCAATCTGTCCCTGCTTCAGCACAGGTGGCTCAATCAGTCCCAGCTTCAGCACAGGTGGCTCAATCAGTCCCAGCTTCAGCACAGGTGGCTCAATCAGTCCCAGCTTCAGCACAGGTGGCTCAATCAGTCCCAGCTTCAGCACAGGTGGCTCAATCAGTCCCTGCTTCAGCACAGGTGGCTCAATCAGTCCCTGCTTCAGCACAGGTGGCCCAATCAGTCCCAGCTTCAGCACAGGTGGCTCAATCAGTCATTGCTTCAGCACAGGTGGCCCAATCAGTCCCAGCTTCAGCACAGGTGGCTCAATCTGTCCCTGCTTCAGCACAGGTGGCTCAATCTGTCCCAGCTTCAGCACAGGTGGCTCAATCAGTCCCAGCTTCAGCACAAGTGGCTCAATCTGTCCCTGCTTCAGCACAGGTGGCTCAATCAGTCCCAGCTTCAGCACAGGTGGCTCAATCAGTCCCAGCTTCAGCACAGGTGGCTCAATCAGTCCCAGCTTCAGCACAGGTGGCTCAATCAGTCCCTGCTTCAGCACAGGTGGCTCAATCTGTCCCTGCTTCAGCACAGGTGGCTCAATCTGTCCCGGCTTCAGCACAGGTGGCTCAATCAGTCCCAGCTTCAGCACAGGTGGCTCAATCTGTCCCTGCTTCAGCACAGGTGGCTCAATCTGTCCCAGCATCAGCACAGGTGGCTCAATCTGTCCCTGCTTCAGCACAGGTGGCTCAATCTGTCCCTGCTTCAGCACAGGTGGCTCAATCAGTCCCAGCTTCAGCACAGGTGGCTCAATCTGTCCCTGCTTCAGCACAGGTGGCTCAATCTGTCCCAGCTTCAGCACAGGTGGCTCAATCAGTCCCTGCTTCAGCACAGGTGGCTCAATCTGTCCCTGCTTCAGCACAGGTGGCTCAATCTGTCCCTGCTTCAGCACAGGTGGCCCAATCAGTCCCTGCTTCAGCACAGGTGGCTCAATCAGTCATTGCTTCAGCATAGGTGGCCCAATCAGTCCCAGCTTCAGCACAGGTGGCCCAATCAGTCCCTGCTTCAGCACAGGTGGCCCAATCAGTCCCAGCTTCAGCACAGGTGGCCCAATCAGTCCCTGCTTCAGCACAGGTGGCTCAATCAGTCCGTGCTTCAGCACAGGTGGCTCAATCAGTCCGTGCTTCAGCACAGGCAGCTCAATCAGTCCCAGCTTCAGCACAGGTGGCCCAATCAGTCCCATCTTCAGCACAGGTGGCCCAATCAGTCCCAGCTTCAGCACAGGTGGCCCAATCAGTCCCAGCTTCAGCACAGGCGGCTCAATCAGTCCCAGCTTCAGCACAGGTGGCTCAATCAGTCCCAGCTTCAGCACAGATGGCTCAATCAGTCCGTGCTTCAGCACAGGTGGCTCAATCAGTCCGTGCTTCAGCACAGGTGGCTCAATCAGTCCCAGATTCAGCACAGGTGGCTCAATCAGTCCCAGCTTCAGCACAGGTGGCTCAATCAGTCCCTGCTTCAGCACAGGTGACTCAATCAGTCCCTGCTTCAGCACAGGTGGCCCAATCAGTCCCAGCTTCAGCACAGGTGGCTCAATCAGTCCCTGCTTCAGCACAGGTGGCTCAATCAGTCCCAGCTTCAGCACAGGTGGCCCAATCAGTCCCAGCTTAAGCACAGGTGGCTCAATCTGTCCCTGCTTCAGCACAGGTGGCTCAATCAGACCCAGCTTCAGCACAGGTGGCCCAATCAGTCCCAGCTTCAGCACAGGTGGCTCAATCAGTCCCTGCTTCAGCACAGGTGGCTCAATCAGAAGCTCAATCTTTGACTGAGCCTGTGATTGAACCACCTGTGCTGAAGCAGGGATATCCTGAAAACCTGACCTGTTGGGGGGGCTTGAAGACGGGAGTTGAGCCCCTTGTCCTGGTGAGATATTAAACGACAAGCTTGGGATTGGGGGAGGAGGGTTATTTGGTGCTGGGGGAGGAGGGTTACCCGGTGCTGGGGGAGGAGGGTTACCCGGCGCTTGGGGAGGAGGGTTACCCGGCGCTGGGGGAGGAGGGTTACCCGGCGCTGCGGGAGGAGGGTTACCCGGCGCTGGGGGAGGAGGGTTACCCGGCGCTGGGGAGGAGGGTTACCCGGCGCTGGGGGAGGAGGGTTACCCGGCACTGGGGGAGGAGGGTTACCCGGCGCTGGGGGGAGGAGGGTTACCCAGCGCTGGGGGAGGAGGGTTACCCAGCGCTGGGGGAGGAGGGTTACCCGGCGCTGGGGGAGGAGGGTTACCCGGCGCTGGGGGAGGAGGGTTACCCGGCGCTGGGGGAGGAGGGTTACCCGGCGCTGGGGGAGGAGGGTTACCCGGTGCAGGTGGGGAGGGTTACCCGGCGCTGGGGAGAGGAGGGTTACCCGGCGCTGGGGGAGGAGGGTTACCCGGCGCTGGGGGAGGAGGGTTACCCGGCGCTGGGGGAGGAGGGTTACCCGGCGCTGGGGGAGGAGGGTTACCCGGCGCTGGGGGAGGAGGGTTACCCGGCGCTGGGGGAGGAGGGTTACCCGGCACTGGGGGAGGAGGGTTACCCGGTGCTGGGGGAGGAGGGTTACCCGGCGCTGGGGGAGGAGGGTTACCCGGCGCTGGGGGAGGACGGTTACCCGGCGCTGGGGGAGGAGGGTTACCCGGCGCTGGGGGAGGAGGGTTATTTGGCGCTGGGGGAGGAGGGTTACCTGGTGCAGGTGGGGAGGGTTACCCGGCGCTGGGGGAGGAGGGTTACCCGGCGCTGGGGGAGGAGGGTTACCCGGTGCTGGGGGAGGAGGGTTACCCGGCGCTGGGGGAGGAGGGTTACCCGGCGCTGGGGGAGGAGGGTTACCCGGCGCTGGGGGAGGAGGGTTACCCGGCGCTGGGGGAGGAGGGTTACCCGGCGCTGGGGGAGGAGGGTTACCCGGCGCTGGGGGAGGAGGGTTATTTGGCGCTGGGGGAGGAGGGTTACCCGGCGCTGGGGGAGGAGGGTTACCCGGCGCTGGGGGAGGAGGGTTACCCGGCGCTGGGGGAGGAGGGTTACCCGGCGCTGGGGGGAGGAGGGTTACCCGGTGCTGGGGGAGGAGGGTTACCCGGCGCTGGGGGAGGAGGGTTACCCGGCGCTAGGGGAGGAGGGTTACCCGGCCCTGGGGGGAGGAGGGTTACCCGGCGCTGGGGGAGGAGGGTTACCCGGCGCTGGGGGAGGAGGGTTACCCGGCGCTGGGGGAGGAGGGTTACCCGGCGCCGGGGAGAGGAGGGTTACCCAGCCCTGGGGGAGGAGGGTTACCCGGTGCTGGGGGAGGAGGGTTACCCGGTGCTGGGGGAGGAGGGTTACCCGGCGCTGGGGGAGGAGGGTTACCCGGCGCTGGGGGAGGAGGGTTACCCGGCGCTGGGGGATGAGGGTTACCCGGCGCTGGGGGAGGAGGGTTACCCGGCGCTGGGGGAGGAGGGTTACCCGGCGCTGGGGGAGGAGGGTTACCCGGCGCTGGGGGAGGAGGGTTACCCGGCGCTGGGGGAGGAGGGTTACCCGGTGCTGGGGGAGGAGGGTTACCCGGCGCTGGGGGAGGAGGGTTACCCGGCGCTGGGGGAGGAGGGTTATTTGGCGCTGGGGGAGGAGGGTTACCCGGCACTGGGGGAGGAGGGTTACCCGGCGCTGGGGGAGGAGGGTTACCCGGCGCTGGGGGAGGAGGGTTACCCAGCGCTGGGGGAGGAGGGTTACCCGGCGCTGGGGGAGGAGGGTTACCCGGTGCTGGGGGAGGAGGGTTACCCGGCGCTGGGGGGAGGATGGTTACCCGGTGCTGGGGGAGGAGGGTTACCCGGCGCTGGGGGGAGGATGGTTACCCGGTGCTGGGGGAGGAGGGTTACCCGGCGCTGGGGGAGGAGGGTTACCCGGCGCTAGGGGAGGAGGGTTACCCGGCCCTGGGGGGAGGAGGGTTACCCGGCGCTGGGGGAGGAGGGTTACCCGGCGCTGGGGGAGGAGGGTTACCCGGCGCCGGGGAGAGGAGGGTTACCCAGCCCTGGGGGAGGAGGGTTACCCGGTGCTGGGGGAGGAGGGTTACCCGGTGCTGGGGGAGGAGGGTTACCCGGTGCTGGGGGAGGAGGGTTACCCGGTGCTGGGGGAGGAGGGTTACCTGGCGCCGGGGAGGGGAGGGTTACCCAGCCCTGGGGGAGGAGGGTTATCCGGTGCTGGGGGAGGAGGGTTACCCGGCGCTGGGGGGAGGATGGTTACCCGGTGCTGGGGGAGGAGGGTTACCCGGCGCTGGGGGAGGAGGGTTACCCGGCGCTAGGGGAGGAGGGTTACCCGGCCCTGGGGGGAGGAGGGTTACCCGGCGCTGGGGGAGGAGGGTTACCCGGCGCTGGGGGAGGAGGGTTACCCGGCGCCGGGGAGAGGAGGGTTACCCAGCCCTGGGGGAGGAGGGTTACCCGGTGCTGGGGGAGGAGGGTTACCCGGTGCTGGGGGAGGAGGGTTACCCGGTGCTGGGGGAGGAGGGTTACCCGGTGCTGGGGGAGGAGGGTTACCTGGCGCCGGGGAGGGGAGGGTTACCCAGCCCTGGGGGAGGAGGGTTACCCGGCGCTGGGGGAGGAGGGTTACCCGGCGCTGGGGGAGGAGGGTTACCCGGCGCTGGGGGAGGAGGGTTACCCGGTGCTGGGGGAGGAGGGTTACCCGGCCCTGGGGGAGGAGGGTTACCCGGCGCTGGGGGAGGAGGGTTACCCGGCGCTGGGGGAGGAGGGTTACCCGGCACTGGGGGAGGAGGGTTACCCGGCGCTGGGGGAGGAGGGTTACCCGGCGCTGGGGGAGGAGGGTTACCCGGCGCTGGGGGAGGAGGGTTACCCGGCGCTGGGGGAGGAGGGTTATTTGGCGCTGGGGGAGGAGGGTTACCCGGCGCTGGGGGAGGAGGGTTACCCGGCGCTGGGGGAGGAGGGTTACCCGGTGCCGGGGAGAGGAGGGTTACCCGGCGCTGGGGGAGGAGGGTTACCCAGTGCTGGGGGAGGAGGGTTACCCGGCGCTGGGGGAGGAGGGTTACCCGGCGCTGGGGGAGGAGTGTTATCCGGTGCTGGGGGAGGAGGGTTACCCGGCGCTGGGGGAGGAGGGTTACCCTGTGCTGGGGGAGGAGGGTTACCCGGCGCTGGGGGAGGAGGGTTACCCGGCGCTTTGGGAGGAGGGTTATCCGGTGCTGGGGGAGGAGGGTTACCCGGCGCTTGGGGAGGAGGGTTACCCGGCGCTGGGGGAGGTGGGTTACCCGGCGCTGGGGGAGGAGGGTTACCCGGCGCTTGGGGAGGAGGGTTACCCGGCGCTTGGGGAGGAGGGTTACCCGGCGCTGGGGGAGGAGGGTTACCCGGCGCTGGGGGAGGAGGGTTATCCGGTGCTGGGGGAGGAGGGTTACCCGGCGCTTGGGGAGGAGGGTTATTTGGCGCTGGGGGAGGAGGGTTACCCGGCGCTGGGGGAGGAGGGTTACCCGGCGCTGGGGGAGGAGGGTTACCCGGTGCCGGGGAGAGGAGGGTTACCCGGCGCTGGGGGAGGAGGGTTACCCGGTGCTGGGGGAGGAGGGTTACCCGGCGCTGGGGGAGAAGGGTTACCCGGTGCTGGGGGAGGAGGGTTATCCGGTGCTGGGGGAGGAGGGTTACCCGGCGCTTGGGGAGGAGGGTTATCCGGTGCTGGGGGAGGAGGGTTACCCGGCGCTGGGGGAGGAGGGTTACCCGGCGCTGGGGGAGGAGGGTTACCTGGCGCTGGGGGATGAGGGTTACCCGGCGCTGGGGGAGGAGGGTTTCCCGGCGCTGGGGGAGGAGGGTTACCCGGCGCTGGGGGAGGAGGGTTACCCGGCGCTGGGGGAGGAGGGTTACCCGGTGCTGGGGGAGGAGGGTTACCCGGCGCTGGGGGAGGAGGGTTACCCGGCGCTGGGGGAGGAGGGTTATTTGGCGCTGGGGGAGGAGGGTTACCCGGCACTGGGGGAGGAGGGTTACCCGGCGCTGGGGGAGGAGGGTTACCCGGCGCTGGGGGAGGAGGGTTACCCGGCGCTGGGGGGAGGATGGTTACCCGGTGCTGGGGGAGGAGGGTTACCCGGCGCTGGGGGAGGAGGGTTACCCGGCGCTAGGGGAGGAGGGTTACCCGGCCCTGGGGGGAGGAGGGTTACCCGGCGCTGGGGGAGGAGGGTTACCCGGCGCTGGGGGAGGAGGGTTACCCGGCGCCGGGGAGAGGAGGGTTACCCAGCCCTGGGGGAGGAGGGTTACCCGGTGCTGGGGGAGGAGGGTTACCCGGTGCTGGGGGAGGAGGGTTACCCGGTGCTGGGGGAGGAGGGTTACCCGGTGCTGGGGGAGGAGGGTTACCTGGCGCCGGGGAGAGGAGGGTTACCCAGCCCTGGGGGAGGAGGGTTACCCGGCGCTGGGGGAGGAGGGTTACCCGGCACTGGGGGAGGAGGGTTACCCGGCGCTGGGGGAGGAGGGTTACCCGGCGCTGGGGGAGGAGGGTTACCCGGCGCTGGGGGAGGAGGGTTACCCGGCGCTGGGGGAGGAGGGTTATTTGGCGCTGGGGGAGGAGGGTTACCCGGCGCTGGGGGAGGAGGGTTACCCGGCGCTGGGGGAGGAGGGTTACCCGGTGCTGGGGGAGGAGGGTTACCCGGCGCTGGGGGAGGAGGGTTACCCGGCGCTGGGGGAGGAGTGTTATCCGGTGCTGGGGGAGGAGGGTTACCCGGCGCTGGGGGAGGAGGGTTACCCTGTGCTGGGGGAGGAGGGTTACCCGGCGCTGGGGGAGGAGGGTTACCCGGCGCTTTGGGAGGAGGGTTATCCGGTGCTGGGGGAGGAGGGTTACCCGGCACTTGGGGAGGAGGGTTACCCGGCGCTGGGGGAGGTGGGTTACCCGGCGCTGGGGGAGGAGGGTTACCCGGCGCTTGGGGAGGAGGGTTACCCGGCGCTGGGGGAGGAGGGTTACCCGGCGCTGGGGGAGGAGGGTTACCCGGCGCTGGGGGAGGAGGGTTACCCGGTGCCGGGGAGAGGAGGGTTACCCGGCGCTGGGGGAGGAGGGTTACCCGGTGCTGGGGGAGGAGGGTTACCCGGCGCTGGGGGAGGAGGGTTACCTGGCGCTGGGGGAGGAGGGTTATCCGGTGCTGGGGGAGGAGGGTTACCCGGCGCTTGGGGAGGAGGGTTATCCGGTGCTGGGGGAGGAGGGTTACCCGGCGCTGGGGGAGGAGGGTTACCCGGCGCTGGGGGAGGAGGGTTACCCGGTGCTGGGGGAGGAGGGTTACCCGGCGCTGGGGGAGGAGGGTTACCCGGCGCTGGGGGAGGAGGGTTACCCGGCGCTTGGGGAGGAGGGTTACCCGGCGCTTGGGGAGGAGGGTTACCCGGCGCTGGGGGAGGAGGGTTACCCGGCGCTGGGGGAGGTGGGTTACCCGGCGCTGGGGGAGGAGAGTTACCCGGCGCTGGGGGAGGAGGGTTACCCGGCGCTGGGGGAGGAGGGTTACCCGGCGCTGGGAGAGGAGGGTTACCTGGTGCTGGGGGAGGAGGGTTACCCAGCCCTGGGGGAGGAGGGTTACCCAGCCCTGGGGGAGGAGGGTTACCCGGCGCTGGGGGAGGAGGGTTACCCGGCACTGGGGGAGGAGGGTTACCCGGCGCTGGGGGAGGAGGGTTACCCGGCGCTGGGGGAGGAGGGTTAACCAGCCCTGGGGGAGGAGGGTTACCCGGCGCTGGGGGAGGAGGGTTACCCAGCCCTGGGGGAGGAGGGTTACCCGGCGCTGGGGGAGGAGGGTTACCCGGCGCTGGGATAGGAGGGTTACCCGGCACTGGGAGAGGAGGGTTATCCGGCGCTGGGGGAGGAGGGTTACCCGGCGCTGGGGGAGGAGGGTTACCCGGCGCTGGGGGAGGAGGGTTACCCGGCGCTGGGGGAGGAGGGTTACCCGGCGCTGGGATAGGAGGGTTACCCGGCACTGGGAGAGGAGGGTTATCCGGCGCTGGGGGAGGAGGGTTACCAATAAGTGCTTCAGACATAAAAGTGACATTTTGGAAGAGGAGTCCCTGCCCCGAAGAGCTTGCACTCTAATTGGTAGGTAGGGGAACATATAGAGACAGTAGGAGGGAGTTCTGGTAAGTGCGTCTGCAGGGGGCCAAGCTTTATGTATCATGTGTATAGTATCAGCCACAGTGCTATTCATATGCTTCTTTAAGCAAGTGTGTCTTAAGGTGGGTCTTAAGGTGGATAGAGAGGGTGCTAGTCGGGTACTGAGGGGAAGGGCATTCCAGAGGTGCGGGGCAGTCAGTGAGAAAGGTTTAAGGCGGGAGAGGGCTTTAGATACAAAGGGTGTAGAGAGAAGACATCCTTGAGTAGAACCCAAGAGTCGGGATGGTGCATAGCGAGAAATAAGGGCTCGGCACCCCAAACCCACCTTAGCAAACTTGACACCCTCTACAATTCAATATGTCGTTTTGTTCTCCAATGCAACTACAACACACATCACTGCGAAATGCTCAAAGAACTAGATTGCTCATCACTCGAGTCTAGGCGCAAAGTTCACCTTTCCTGTCTTGCCTTTAAATACTTTCTGGCCAAGCTACCCAGCTACCTGAACAAGCTCCTCACCCCTACCACATGCAGCACTTATCATCTGAGATCTGACTCCAAAAGACTGTTCATGGTCCCAAGGCTCCACAAAGTATCCGGCCGTTCCTCCTTCTCTTACCGTGCACCCCAAAACTGGAACAACCTACCGGAAACTCTCACAGCCGTCACCAGTTTAAGTTCTTTCAAATCTAAGGTTGTCTCACATTTTAATCTGGTCTGTAACAGTTTCATACGCCCATAATATATATTACCTGTAACTGTTACATACGCCTATAATATATATTACCTGTAACTGTTACATACGCCTATAATATATATTATCTGTAACTGTTACATACGCCTATAATATATTATCTGTAACTGTTACATACGCCTATAATATATATTACCTGTAACGGTTACATACGCCTATAATATATATTACCTGTAACTGTTACATACGCCTATAATATATATTATCTGTAACTGTTACATACGCCTATAATATATATTACCTGTAACTGTTACATACGCCTATAATATATATTACAGTACCTGTAACTGTTACATACGCCTATAATATATATTATCTGTAACTGTTACATACGCCTATAATATATATTACCTGTAACTGTTACATACGCCTATAATATATATTATCTGTAACTGTTACATACGCCCATAATATATATTATCTGTAACTGTTACATACGCCCATAATATATATTACCTGTAACTGTTACATACTCCTATAATATATATTACCTGTAACTGTTACATACGCCTATAATATATATTACCTGTAACTGTTACATACGCCTATAATATATATTACCTGTAACTGTTACATACGCCTATAATATATATTATCTGTAACTGTTACATACGCCTATAATATATATTATCTGTAACTGTTACATACGCCTATAATATATATTATCTGTAACTGTTACATACGCCTATAATATATATTATCTGTAACTGTTACATGCGCCTATAATATATATTATCTGTAACTGTTACATACGCCTATAATATATATTATCTGTAACTGTTACATACGCCTATAATATATATTACCTGTAACTGTTACACACGCCTATAATATATATTATCTGTAACTGTTACATACGCCTATAATATATATTATCTGTAACTGTTACATACGCCTATAATATATATTACCTGTAACTGTTACACACGCCTATAATATATATTATCTGTAACTGTTACATACGCCTATAATATATATTATCTGTAACTGTTATATACGCCTATAATATATATTACCTGTAACTGTACATACGCCTATAATATATATTACCTGTAACTGTTACACACGCCTATAATATATATTACCTGTAACTGTTACACACGCCTATAATATATATTATCTGTAACTGTTACATACGCCCATAATATATATTATCTGTAACTGTTACATACGCCTATAATATATATTACCTGTAACTGTTACACACGCCTATAATATATATTACCTGTAACTGTTACACACGCCTATAATATATATTACCTGTAACTGTTACACACGCCTATAATATATATTATCTGTAACTGTTACATACGCCCATAATACATATTATATCTTACTGTGCATGCAATGTCTTGTATATAATGTATACCCTGTTCATTTATGTAACTGTACTTGTAACCATGTATTATTTGTCTTAACTCTGTGCCCAGGACATACTTGAAAACGAGAGGTAACTCTCACTGTATTACTTCCTGGTAACACATTTTTGAAAATAAATAAATAAAATAAATAAATAAGGTGCTCCAGGACTTAGAAATAAATCTCGATTATTGCAAAACTATCAAGGTTTCGGCTCTTTAGGGTCCTTTCTCAAGATGTGTGTGTATATATATATATACAAACATACAGTACATACATACGTTTCTGTAAAACTGGTCTGGAAACCCTTGTATCAGACTGGACGAGGAATCACACCTGGGTTACTGCCAAAGATTACAGGTGGGTTTATTACTGAATCGTCCAACGTTTCGGTCCCATGAGGGACCTTTGTCTAAGTTATACAAACATGACATAGTCCGAGTATTTATACACACAAAGTATCTGAACCCTCGCACCACGCCTCCTGGGACAGCCCTCTGTCTCTGTGCGTCGCTCGCTCCTCTCACCGCGACACGTCACATTATTATCATCTCCACGCGTAGTGTTAGGGAACATGCGACGTGGAACTGACTCTTTCATCACCAGGCTGTACAATGCCCTCCATTCTCCTCTGGCAGTGAAAGGGTTAGATCACCGAGAGTTACATGGGTTGCCAGGACTTGTCTATAAACGATACCAACATAGACTGTGGCGCTGTTCAATAGCAAACCCCATACACAATGTTACCAGGTGATATACTGTATATACGGTGTGAGGGGCACTCACATCTCCTTAGGCCACGCGTATAGTGCCCGCGACGGGACGGGTGACGTCCCCCATCGCTGTGAGCGAAAGTTATATTTCGCTTTGCCGCAGTGTCGTGGGCATACTGGCATTTGATTGGTTCAGGGGCTGTCACATGAGGCGACAGCCCTTGAAAAATCAAATATTGCCAGCTACCAAAGTTCGCGATGTCGCATTGCCGCCGTCACTCTTAATATAAATAAGCGCGATAGCCAGTAGCGGGCATTATACGCACTATATGCACGGCCTAACACACATTGTGTATTAAGTACCTTTTGTTTCACAGACACACGATTCCACTGCCATTTGGCTGAGAAAGCGACTTGTTTTACGCGCTGCGCGTCGCGTTCTGTTCTCACGGCAAAAATAGGACGTCACTGAGATAGCACTGAAATTGTAAACACGTCTCACATTCCCCTGTATTGTGTCTGCCGCGTTATCTCCCTGTATACAGATAAAACATGCGTATACCCGCATCCTTAATAATGCCCACGTCCAACACATGAAACACACTGTACATACTGTACCCCACATACTGTACCCCACATACTGTACCCCACATACTGTACCACCACATACTGTACATAGAGTACCCCCACATACTGTACCCCACATACTGTACCTCCACATACTGTACCACACATACTGTACCCCACATACTGTACCCCCACATACTGTACATACAGTACCCCCACATACTGTACATACAGTACCCCCACATACTGTACATACCCCCATATCCATAATATTATCCCACGTCCAACACATAAATATATACTGTACATACCCCCATATCCATAATATTATCCCACGTCCAACACATAAATACATACTGTACATACCCTCATACCCATAATATTATCCCACGTCCAACGCATAAATACATACTGTACATACCCCCATACCCATAATATTATCCCACGTCCAACGCATAAATACATACTGTACATACCCCCATACCCATAATATTATCCCACGTCCAACACATAAATACATACTGTACATACCCCCATACCCATAATATTATCCCACGTCCAACGCATAAATACATACTGTACATACCCCCATACCCATAATATTATCCCACGTCCAACACATAAATACATACTGTACATACCCCCATACCCATAATATTATCCCACGTCCAACACATAAATACATACTGTACATACCCCCATATCCATAATATTATCCCACGTCCAACACATAAATACATACTGTACATACCCCCATATCCATAATATTATCCCACGTCCAACACATAAATACATACTGTATATACCCCCATACCCATAATATTATCCCACGTCCAACACATAAATACATACTGTACATACCCCCATATCCATAATATTATCCCACGTCCAACACATAAATACATACTGTACATACCCCCATACCCATAATATTATCCCACGTCCAACACATAAATACATACTGTACATACCCCATATCCATAATATTATCCCACGTCCAACACATAAATACATACTGTACATACCCCCATATCCATAATATTATCCCACGTCCAACACATAAATACATACTGTACATACCCCCATACCCATAATATTATCCCACGTCCAACACATAAATACATACTGTACATACCCCCATATCCATAATATTATCCCACGTCCAACACATAAATACATACTGTACATACCCCCGTATCCATAATATTATCCCACGTCCAACACATAAATACATACTGTACCCCATATCCATAATATTATCCCACGTCCAACGCATAAATACATACTGTACATACCCCCATACCCATAATATTATCCCACGTCCAACACATAAATACATACTGTACATACCCCCATATCCATAATATTATCCCACGTCCAACACATAAATACATACTGTACATACCCCATACCCATAATATTATCCCACGTCCAACACATAAATATATACTGTACATACTCCCATACCCATAATATTATCCCACGTCCAACACATAAATACATACTGTACCCCCATATCCATAATATTATCCCACGTCCAACACATAAATACATACTGTACCCCATATCCATAATATTATCCCACGTCCAACGCATAAATACATACTGTACATACCCCCATATCCATAATATTATCCCACGTCCAACACATAAATACATACTGTATATACCCCTATATCCATAATATTATCCCACGTCCAACGCATAAATACATACTGTACATACCCGATATCCATAACATTATCCCACGTCCAAAGCATAAATACATACTGTACATACCCCATATCCATAATATTATCCCACGTCCAACACAAAAATACATACTGTACATACCCCCATATCCATAATATTATCCCACACCCAACACATAAATACATACTGTACATACCCCCATACCCATAATATTATCCCACGTCCAACACATAAATACATACTCTACATACCCCATACCCATAATATTATCCCACGTCCAACACATAAATACATACTGTACATACCCCATACCCATAATATTATCCCACGTCCAACGCATAAATACATACTGTACATACTCCCATACACATAATATTATCCCACGTCCAACGCATAAATACATACTGTACATACCCCCATATCCATAATATTATCCCACGTCCAACACATAAATACATACTGTACACACCCCATATCCATAATATTATCCCACGTCCAACGCATAAATACATACTGTACATACCCCCATATCCATAAAATTATCCCACGTCAAACGCATAAATACATACTGTACATACCCCATATCCATAATATTATCCCACGTCCAACACATAAATACATACTGTACACACCCCATATCCATAATATTATCCCACGTCCAACACATAAATACATACTGTACATACCCCCATATCCATAAAATTATCCCACGTCAAACGCATAAATACATACTGTACATACCCCATATCCATAATATTATCCCACGTCCAACACATAAATACATACTGTACATACTCCCATATCCATAATATTATCCCACGTCCAACACATAAATACATACTGTACATACCCCCATATCCATAATATTATCCCACGTCCAACACATAAATACATACTGTACATACCCCCGTATCCATAATATTATCCCACGTCCAACACATAAATACATACTGTACATACCCCCGTATCATAATATTATCCCACGTCCAACACATAAATACATACTGTACATACCACCATATCCATAATATTATCCCACGTCCAACACATAAATACATACTGTACATGCTCCCATAACCATAATATTATCCCACGTCCAACACATAAATACATACTGTACATACCCCCATATCCATAATATTATCCCACGTCCAACACATAAATACATACTGTACATACCCCATATCCATAATATTATCACACGTCCAACACATAAATACATACTGTACATACCCCCATACCCATAATATTATCCCACGTCCAACACATAAATACATACTTTACCCCCATATCCATAATATTATCCCACGTCCAACGCATAAATACATACTGTACATACCCCCGTATCCATAATATTATCCCACGTCCAACACATAAAAACATACTGTACATACCCCATACCCATAATATTATCCCACGTCCAACACATAAATACATACTGTACATACCCCCATATCCATAATATTATCCCACGTCCAACACATAAATACATACTGTACATAACCCCATATCCATAATATTATCCCACGTCCAACGCATAAATACATACTGTACATACCCCCATATCCATAATATTATCCCACGTCCAACACATAAATACATACTGTACATACCCCATACCCATAATATTATCCCACGTCCAACACATAAATACATACTGTACATACCCCCATATCCATAATATTATCCCACGTCCAACACATAAATACATACTGTACATACCACATACCCATAATATTATCCCACGTCCAACACATAAATACATACTGTACATACCCCCATATCCATAATATTATCCCACGTCCAACACATAAATACATACTGTACATACACCATATCCATAATATTATCCCACGTCCAACACATAAATACATACGGTACATACCCCCATATCCATAATATTATCCCACGTCCAATACATAAACACATACTGTACATACCCCCATATCCATAATATTATCCCACGTCCAACACATAAATACATACTGTACATACCCCCATATCCATAATATTATCCCACGTCCAACACATAAATACAAACTGTACATACCCCCATATCCATAATATTATCCCACGTCCAATGCATAAATACATACTGTACATACTCCCATAACCATAATATTATCCCACGTCCAACACATAAATACATACTGTACATACCCCCATACCCATAATATTATCCCACGTCCAACACATAAATACATACTGTACATACCCCCATATCCATAATATTATCCCACGTCCAACACATAAATACATACTGTACATACCCCCATAACCATAATATTATCCCACGTCCAACACATAAATACATACTGTACATACCCCCATATCCATAATTTTATCCCACGTCCAACCCATAAATACATACTGTACATACCCCCATACCCATAATATTATCCCACGTCCAACACATAAATACATTCTGTACATACCCCATATCCATAATATTATCCCACGTCCAACACATAAATACATACTGTACATACCCCATACCCATAATATTATCCCACGTCCAACACATAAATACACACTGTACATACCCCCATATCCATAATATTATCCCACGTCCAACGCATAAATAAATACTGTACATACCCCCATATCCATAATATTATCCCACGTCCAACACATAAATACATACTGTACATACCCCCATACCCATAATATTATCCAACGTCCAACGCATAAATACATACTGTACATACCCCCATATCCATAATATTATCCCACGTCCAGCGCATAAATACATACTGTACATACCCCCATATCCATAATATTATCCCACGTCCAACACATAAATACATACTGTACATAACCCCATATCCATAATATTATCCCACGTCCAACGCATAAATACATACTGTACATACCCCCATATCCATAATATTATCCCACGTCAACACATAAATACATACTGTATATACCCCATACCCATAATATTATCCCACGTCCAACACATAAATACATACTGTACATACCCCCATACCCATAATATTATCCCACGTCCAACACATAAATACATACTGTACATTCCCCCATACCCATAATATTATCCCACGTCCAACACATAAATACATACTGTACATACCCCATATCCATAATATTATCCCACGTCCAACACATAAATACATACTGTATATACCCCCATACCCATAATATTATCCCACGTCCAACGCATAAATACATACAGTACATACCCCCATATCCATAATATTATCCCACGTCAAACACATAAATACATACAGTACATACCCCCATATCTATAATATTATCCCACGTCCAACACATAAATACATACTGTACATACCCCATATCCATAATATTATCCCACGTCCAACACATAAATACATACTGTACATACCCCCATATCCATAATATTATCCCACGTCCAACACATAAATACATACTGTACATACCCCCATACCCATAATATTATCCCACGTCCAACACATAAATACATACTGTACATACCCCCATATCCATAATATTATCCCTCGTCCAACACATAAATACATACTGTACATACCCCCATATCTATAATATTATCCCACGTCCAACACATAAATACATACTGTACATACCCCCATACCCATAATATTATCCCACGTCCAACACATAAATACATACTGTACATACCCCCATACCCATAATATTATCCCACGTCCCACACATAAATACATACTGTACATACCCCATACCCATAATATTATCCCACGTCCAACACATAAATACATACTGTACATACCCCCATATCTATAATATTATCCCACGTCAAACACATAAATACATACTGTACATACTCCCATATCCATAATATTATCCCACGTTCAACGCATAAATACATACTGTACATACCCCATATCCATAATATTATCCCACGTCCAACACATAAATACATACTGTACATACTCCCATATCCATAATATTATCCCTCGTCCAACACATAAATACATACTGTACATACTCCCATATCCATAATATTATCCCACGTCCAACACATAAATACATACTGTACATACCCCCATATCCATAATATTATCCCACGTCCAACGCATAAATACATACTGTACATACTCCCATATCCATAATATTATCCCACGTCCAACGCATAAATACATACTGTACATACTTCCATACCCATAGTATTATCCCATGTCCAACACATAAATACATACTGTACATACCCCCATACCCATAATATTATCCCACGTCCAACACATAAATACATACTGTACATACCCCCATATCCATAATATTATCCCACGTCCAACACATAAATACATACTGTACATACCCCCATATCCATAATATTATCCCACGTCCAACACATAAATACATACTGTACCCCCTATCCATAATATTATCCCACGTCCAACACATAAATACATACTGTACATACCCCATACCCATAATATTATCCCACGTCCAACGCATAAATACATACTGTATATACCCCCATACCCATAATATTATCCCACGTCCAACACATAAATACATACTGTACATACCCCATATCCATAATATTATCCCACGTCCAACACATAAATACATACTGTACATACCCCCATACCCATAATATTATCCCACGTCCAACACATAAATACATACTGTACATACCCCCATATCCATAATATTATCCCACGTCCAACACATAAATACATACTGTACATACCCCCATATCCATAATATTATCCCACGTCCAACATATAAATACATACTGTACATACCCCATATCCATAATATTATCCCACGTCCAACGCATAAATACATACTGTACATACCCCCATACCCATAATATTATCCCACGTCCAACGCATAAATACATACTGTACATACTCCCATAACCATAATATTATCCCACGTCCAACACATAAATACATACTGTATATACCCCCGTACCCATAATAATGTCCCACGTACACTTTCCATTCCCCTGCTCAGTAAGTACTTAGGGTAGCCAGGTGGCTTCTCCAAAAATACTACACACAATGGTGAAAGGTGCGTCAGGTCACAATGTCCAGGGGGGATAATACCGGACACCCACATGTCCAGTATTACAGTACCTCTCATTTCTTACTGGACAGAGTATCCAAATACAGAACAGTCCGGTTCAATACCGGACACCTGGACACCCTATAAGTGCCACTGCGTGTATATAGAGGCTCCCCGACTTACCTGCTGCTCCCTTTCTCAGTGAGTGTAACTTCGTCTTCCCCCAGCACCCCCTGCTTGTGGCAGAAGGAGAAGGACGGCTGCAGCAGGCGGCTGGTGGCGTTACCCATGGGTGCCTCTCCTCGCTCCCTCTCTGACCCTCAGCAGGATGGGATTCTCATGTCCTCAGTGTAGCACAGGAACTGGCGTCTTCCTTTCCCCAAAGTAACAATACTAAGGAGGAGTCCTGCCCGAAACTGCAGTCTCCCATGTGACGGGGAGTCCCCCTGCGTTAGCTGCGGGGCACCTGCTTCTCTGTATTCCAATGCCCGGGCTTCTGTAACCACAGGAGTTGCGTGATCGCCCGTTTCCTCACTGCATAACGGCTGGGACCCTGAAGCAAGATTTATTACCGTGCTCTCTGATTTAACTCATTCCATGCCAGAGGGGAGGAAAAGTGCATGCAAGAATGAAAAGCAGGGCGAAGGGGTCTCTGTCCCAAAGAGCTAGCACTCTAAGGGGCAGATTACGAGTTAAATCATCTCCCACTCATGTCCATGTGATGTATTCAATATGTACGCCTTAAAAACTGAGCGGGGACAAAATATGTTCAAATGAAACCCCTTCAGGGGACCTGTTTGTAAATTAAAAAGCAGTGGTACCGGTTACTCTGTAATCCCGGCTCATGTGATCCCTACCAATCAGTTACCTGTTCCCATATACAATGTCTGTATGTTATTTGCTATTGTATTATCTATATCGCTCTCCTTTAAGAAGAGGTCATGGCGATGGGGGATGACAGGCTGGGATTTCCCTCTGGTTTGGATGGGTCAGCGCTGGGATTTCCCTCTGGTTTGGATGGGTCAGCGCTGGGATTTCCCTGTGGTTTGGATGGGTCAGCGCTGGGATTTCCCTCTGGTTTGGATGGGTCAGCGCTGGGATTTCCCTCTGGCTTGGATGGGTCAGCGCTGGGATTTCCCTCTGGTTTGGATGGGTCAGCGCTGGGATTTCCCTGTGGTTTGGATGGGTCAGCGCTGGGATTTCCCTGTGGTTTGGATGGGTCAGCGCTGGGAATTCCCTGTGGTTTGTATGGGTCAGCGCTGGGATGTCCCTGTGGTTTGGATGGGTCAGCGCTGGGATTTCCCTCTGGTTTGGATGGGTCAGCGCTGGGATTTCCCTCTGGTTTGGATGGGTCAGTGCTGGGATTTCCCTGTGGTTTGGATGGGTCAGCGCTGGGATTTCCCTCTGGTTTGGATGGGTCAGCGCTGGGATTTCCCTGTGGTTTGGATGGGTCAGCGCTGGGATTTCCCTGTGGTTTGGATGGGTCAGCGCTGGGATGTCCCTGTGGTTTGGATGGGTCAGCGCTGGGATTTCCCTGTGGTTTGGATGGGTCAGCGCTGGGATTTCCCTCTGGTTTGGATGGGTCAGCGCTGGGATTTCTCTGTGGTTTGGATGGGTCAGCGCTGGGATTTCCCTGTGGTTTGGATGGGTCAGCGCTGGGATTTCCCTGTGGTTTGGATGGGTCAGCGCTGGGATTTCCCTGTGGTTTGGATGGGTCAGCGCTGGGATTTCCCTGTGGTTTGGATGGGTCAGCGCTGGGATTTCCCTCTGGTTTGGATGGGTCAGCGCTGGGATTTCCCTCTGGTTTGGATGGGTCAGCGCTGGGATTTCCCTGTGGTTTGGATGGGTCAGCGCTGGGATTTCCCTGTGGTTTGGATGGGTCAGCGCTGGGATTTCACAGTGGTTTGGATGGGTCAGCGCTGCAGTTTCCCTCTGGTTTGGATGGGTCAGCGCTGGGATTTCTCTCTGGTTTGGATGGGTCAGCGCTGGGATTTCCCTGTGGTTTGGATGGGTCAGCGCTGGGTATTCCCTGTGGTTTGGATGGGTCAGCGCTGGGATTTCCCTCTGGTTTGGATGGGTCAGCGCTGGGATTTCCCTCTGGTTTGGATGGGTCAGCGCTGGGATTTCCCTCTGGCTTGGATGGGTCAGCGCTGGGATTTCCCTGTGGTTTGGATGGGTCAGCGCTGGGATTTCCCTGTGGTTTGGATGGGTCAGCGCTGGGATTTCCCTGTGGTTTGGATGGGTCAGCGCTGGGATTTCCCTGTGGTTTGGATGGGTCAGCGCTGGGATTTCCCTGTGGTTTGCATGGGTCAGCGCTGGGATTTCCCTCTGGTTTGGATGGGTCAGCGCTGGGATTTCCCTCTGGTTTGGATGGGTCAGCACTGGGATTTCCCTGTGGTTTGGATGGGTCAGCGCTGGGATGTCCCTGTGGTTTGGATGGGTCAGCGCTGGGATTTCCCTGTGGTTTGGATGGGTCAGCGCTGGGATTTCCCTCTGGTTTGGATGGGTCAGCGCTGGGATTTCTCTGTGGTTTGGATGGGTCAGCGCTGGGATTTCCCTGTGGTTTGGATGGGTCAGCGCTGGGATTTCCCTGTGGTTTGGATGGGTCAGCGCTGGGATTTCCCTGTGGTTTGGATGGGTCAGCGCTGGGATTTCCCTGTGGTTTGGATGGGTCAGCGCTGGGAATTCCCTGTGGTTTGTATGGGTCAGCGCTGGGATGTCCCTGTGGTTTGGATGGGTCAGCGCTGGGATTTCCCTCTGGTTTGGATGGGTCAGCGCTGGGATTTCCCTCTGGTTTGGATGGGTCAGCGCTGGGATTTCCCTGTGGTTTGGATGGGTCAGCGCTGGGATTTCCCTGTGGTTTGGATGGGTCAGCGCTGGGATTTCCCTCTGGTTTGGATGGGTCAGTGCTGCAGTTTCCCTTTGGTTTGGATGGGTCAGCGCTGGGATTTCTCTCTGGTTTGGATGGGTCAGCGCTGGGATTTCCCTGTGGTTTGGATGGGTCAGCGCTGGGATTTCCCTGTGGTTTGGATGGGTCAGCGCTGGGATTTCCCTCTGGTTTGGATGGGTCAGCGCTGGGATTTCCCTCTGGTTTGGATGGGTCAGCGCTGGGATTTCCCTCTGGCTTGGATGGGTCAGCGCTGGGATTTCCCTGTGGATTGGATGGGTCAGCGCTAGGATTTCCCTGTGGTTTGGATGGGTCAGCGCTGGGATTTCCCTGTGGTTTGGATGGGTCAGCGCTGGGATTTCCCTGTGGTTTGGATGGGTCAGCGCTGGGATTTCCCTGTGGTTTGCATGGGTCAGCGCTGGGATTTCCCTCTGGTTTGGATGGGTCAGCGCTGGGATTTCCCTGTGGTTTGGATGGGTCAGCGCTGGGATTTCCCTCTGGTTTGGACGGGTCAGCGCTGGGATTTCCCTGTGGTTTGGACGGGTCAGCGCTGGGATTTCCCTCTGGATTGGACGGGTTAGCGCTGGGATTTCCCTGTGGTTTGGACGGGTCAGCGCTGGGATTTCCCTGTGGTTTGGACGGGTCAGCGCTGGGATTTCCCTCTGGTTTAGACGGGTCAGCGCTGGGATTTCCCTGTGCTTTGGACGGGTCAGCGCTGGGATTTCCCTGTGGTTTGGACGGGTCAGCGCTGGGATTTCCCTGTGGTTTGGATGGGTCAGCGCTGGGATATCCCTGTGGTTTGGATGGGTCAGCGCTGGGATTTCCCTCTGGTTTGGATGGGTCAGCGCTGGGATTTCCCTGTGGTTTGGATGGGTCAGCGCTGGGATTTCCCTCTGGTTTGGATGGGTCAGCGCTGGGATTTCCCTCTGGTTTGGTGGGTCAGCGCTGGGATTTCCCTGTGGTTTGGATGGGTCAGCGCTGGGATTTCCCTGTGGTTTGGATGGGTCAGCGCTGGGATTTCCCTGTGGTTTGGATGGGTCAGCGCTGGGATTTCCCTGTGGTTTGGATGGGTCAGCGCTGGGATTTCCCTGTGGTTTGGATGGGTCAGCGCTGGGATTTCCCTGTGGTTTGGATGGGTCAGCGCTGGGATTTCCCTGTGGTTTGGATGGGTCAGCGCTGGGATTTCCCTGTGGTTTGGATGGGTCAGCGCTGGGATTTCCCTGTGGTTTGGATGGGTCAGCGCTGGGATTTCCCTGTGGTTTGGATGGGTCAGCGCTGGGATTTCCCTGTGGTTTGGATGGGTCAGCGCTGGGATTTCCCTGTGGTTTGGATGGGTCAGCGCTGGGATTTCCCTGTGGTTTGGATGGGTCAGCGCTGGGATTTCCCTGTGGTTTGGACAGGTCAGCGCTGGGATTTTCTCGGGTGCAGGGTCTCGGGTGCAGGGTCTCGGGTGCAGGGTCTCGGGTGCAGGGTCTCGGGTGCAGGGTCTCGGGTGCAGGGTCTCGGGTGCAGGGTCTCGGGTGCAGGGATTCAGGAGCAGTCTCAGAATCTCAGTCGCAGAATCTCAGTCGCAGGCGCAGAGTCTCAGGTTCTCGGGCGCAGAGTCTCAGGTGCAGGGTCTCAGGTGCAGGGTCTCAGGTGCAGAGCCTCAGGCGCAGGGTCTCAGGCGCAGGGTCTCAGGCGCAGGGTCTCAGGCGCAGAGACTCAGGTGTAGAGTCTCAGGCGCTGGATCTCAAGCTCAGGGTTTCAGGTGCAGAGTCTCAGAGTCTCAGAGTCTTGGGCGCAGGGTCTCAGGCTAAGGGTCACAGGCGCAGAGTCTTAGAGTCTCAGGCGAAGGGTCACAGGCGCAGAGTCTTAGAGTCTCAGGCGCAGGGTCTCAGGCACGGGGTCTCGGGTGCAGAGTCTCGGGTGCAGGGTCTCGGGTGCAGGGTCTCAGGCGCAGGGTCTCGGGCGCAGGGTCTCAGGCGCAGGGTCTCGGGCGCAGGGTCTCAGAATCTCAGTCGCAGTTTCAGGTGCAGGGTCTCGGGTGTAGTGTCTCAGGCGCAGGGTCCCGGGCGCAGATGTTGCAGGGTCTCGGGCGAGAGTCTCAGAGTCTCGGGTGCAGAGTCTCAGGCGCAGATGTTGCAGGGTCTCGGGCGCAGGGTCATGGGCGCAGGGTCGCGGGCGCTGGGTCTCGGGTGCAGAGTCTCGGGTGCAGGGTCTCATGCACTGGGTTTCAGGCGCTGGATCTCAAGCTCAGGGTTTCAGGTGCAGAGTCTCAGAGTCTTGGACGCAGGGTCTCAGGCGCAGGGTCTCAGTGTCGCGGGCGCAGTGTCTCAGGCCCAGGGTCGCCGGTGCAGTGTCTCAGGCCCAGGGTCGCGGGTGCAGTGTCTCAGGCCCAGGGTTGCGGGTGCAGTGTCTCAGGCCCAGGGTCTCGGGCGCAGATGTTGCAGGGTCTCGGGCGAGAGTCTCAGAGTCTCGGGTGCAGAGTCTCAGGTGCAGGGTCTCAGGCGCAGACGTTGCAGGGTCTCGGCCGAGAGTCTCAGAGTCGCAGGGTCTCGTGCTCAGAGTTGCAGGCTCAGAGTCTCGGGTGCTGGGTCTCAAGCGCAGGGTCTCAGGGTCTCGGGCGCTGGGTTTCAAGTGCAGAGTCTCGGGCGCAGGGTCCCAGGCTTTGCGTCGCGGGCTCAGAGTCTCAGGCACTGGGTCTCAAGCGCAGGGTCTCAGGGTCTCGGGCGCTGAGTCTCAAGCGCAGGGTCTCGGGCGCTGGGTCTTGGGCACTGGGTCTCAAGCGTAGGGTCTCGGGCGCAGAGCCTCAGGCGCAGAGTCTCGGGCGCTGGGTCTCGGGCACAGGATCACAGGCGCAGTGTCACGGGCGCAGAGTCTCTGGCGCTGGGTCTTGGGCACTGGGTCTCAAGCGCAGGGTCTCGGGCGCAGAGCCTCAGGCGCAGAGTCTCGGGCGCTGGGTCTCGGGCACAGGATCACAGGCGCAGTGTCACGGGCGCAGAGTCTCGGGTGCAGGGTCTCGGGCGAGAGTCTCAGAGTCTCGGGTGCAGAGTCTCAGGTGCAGGGTCTCAGGTGCAGGGTCTCAGGCGCAGACGTTGCAGGGTCTCGGCCGAGAGTCTCAGAGTCGCAGGGTCTCGTGCTCAGAGTTGCAGGCTCAGAGTCTCGGGTGCTGGGTCTCAAGCGCAGGGTCTCAGGGTCTCGGGCGCTGGGTTTCAAGTGCAGAGTCTCGGGCGCAGGGTCCCAGGCTTTGCGTCGCGGGCTCAGAGTCTCAGGCACTGGGTCTCAAGCGCAGGGTCTCAGGGTCTCGGGCGCTGAGTCTCAAGCGCAGGGTCTCGGGCGCAGAGTCTCTGGCGCTGGGTCTTGGGCACTGGGTCTCAAGCGTAGGGTCTCGGGCGCAGAGCCTCAGGCGCAGAGTCTCGGGCGCTGGGTCTCGGGCACAGGATCACAGGCGCAGTGTCACGGGCGCAGAGTCTCTGGCGCTGGGTCTTGGGCACTGGGTCTCAAGCGCAGGGTCTCGGGCGCAGAGCCTCAGGCGCAGAGTCTCGGGCGCTGGGTCTCGGGCACAGGATCACAGGCGCAGTGTCACGGGCGCAGAGTCTCGGGTGCAGGGTCTCAGAGTCTCAGAGTCTTGGGCGCAGGGTCTCAGAATCTCAGTCGCAGAGTCTCAGGCGAAGGGTCACAGGCGCAGAGTCTTAGAGTCTCAGGCGCAGGGTCTCAGGCATGGGGTCTCGGGCGCAGAGTCGCAGGGTCTCGGGCGAGAGTCTAAGAGTCGCAGGGTCTCGGGCGCAGCATCTCAGGTGCAGGGTCTCAGAGTTGCTGGTTCTCGGGCACAGGGTTTTGGGCTCAGAGTCACAGGCTCAGAGTCTCGGGCTCTGGGTTTCAAGCGCAGGGTCTCAGGCTCAGAGTCTCGGGCTCTGGGTGTCAAGCTCAGGGTCTCAGGGTCTCGGGCGCTGGGTCTCAAGCGCAGAGTCTCGGGCTCAGAGCCTCAGGCGCAGAGTCTCGGGCGTTGGGTCTCGGGCGCTGGGTCTCAGGTGCTGGGTTTCAAGCGCAGGGTCTCAAGTGCAGGATCTCGGGTGCAGGGTCTCGGGCGCAGAGTCTCAGGCACAGAATCTCAGGTGCCAAGTCGCGGGCGCTGATCTCAAACTCAGGGTCTCAGGCGCAGAGTCTCAGGCACAGGGTCTCAGAGACTCAGGCACAGGGTCTCAGAGTCTCGGGCGCAGAGCTCTCTGCAACATTTTGAGGTATCAAACTACAGTTCACCTCCATATTTACAGACTGATCGGGATTCCCATGTTTTTTTTAGGGTTTAGGGTTGGGATTAGGGTTATGGCTGGGATTATGATTAGGTTTGGGATTAGGGCTGGGGTTAGGGTTGGCGCTGGGATTAGGGATAGGGTTTGGATTAGGGTTAGGACTGGAATTAGAGTTAGGGCTGGGATTAGGTCTGGAATTAGGGTTAAAGCGGAGATTTGGGTTTGGGCTGGAATTAGCATTAGGGCTGGGATTAGGGTTAATACAGGGATTAGGGCTTAGATTAGGAGTTGTGTGACAGGGTGAAGTCAGGTACTAATAGTTATGCCTGGGAAACATATGTTTGAGTCCTTCATCCAGCACTCAGAGGGTTAGCCCAGGAGGAATGGTTGGGTAATCGGGAGGAAAGCAGACACACCTGACAACCAGCAGGATATATAAGGAAGCCAATGCTTGCAGCAGGTGGCTGTCTCGGACTACAGGGCTGGTGCCTGCAAGCTGCTAGCCAGGCGGATTCCCAAACCTCTTTCTAAAAGGACAGTAAGAACTTTAAATATTGTTTCCCGACTGTGTGATATATGTTAACAGGGTTGGGAACTGGAGATAGCCAGCCAGCCTAATAGATAGGGCTTGGGTTGTGAGTAATTTCTCCCAATGTGGATTAGATGTTATTTTCCTATGTTTTGTATTGCCTTAAAGGGACGGTGTGCCCAAATGTTTAGTTCTCTGGTGAAGAAATAAAACCACTAAATATTTGCTTCAGCCTGAAACTACACATGTGGACTATTGTCTGACCTCGCCTACAGGCCGTCCTGCCACAGGTAGGTTGGGGATGGGATAAGGGTTACATTTAAATGCTGGAAATAGGGTTATTTATTTATTTATAATATGTGTTACCAGGAAGTAATACAGTGAGAGTTACCTCTCGTTCTCACGCATGTCCTGGGCACAGAGTTATAACGTGTTACAGGCAGTAATACAGTGAGAGTTACCTCTCGTTCTCACGCATGTCCTGGGCACAGAGTTATAACATGTGTTACCGGAAGTAATACAGTGAGAGTTACCTCTCGTTCTCACGCATGTCCTGGGCACAGAGTTATAACGTGTGTTACAGGCAGTAATACAGTGAGAGTTACCTCTCGTTCTCACGCATGTCCTGGGCACAGAGTTATAACGTGTTACAGGCAGTAATACAGTGAGAGTTACATCTCGCTCTCACGCATGTCCTGGGCACAGAGTTATAACGTGTTACAGGCAGTAATACAGTGAGAGTTACCTCTCGCTCTCACGCATGTCCTGGGCACAGAGTTATAACATGTGTTACAGGCAGTAATACAGTGAGAGTTACCTCTCGTTCTCACGCATGTCCTGGGCACAGAGTTAAGACAAATAATACATGGTTACAAACACAGTTACATAAATGGTTTGTATAGGAATTGGGTGGATGCTCAAGTGCTTGGTCCCATAATGATATTCAATGAATCAAAGAGGTAACAATACATGGAGATTATAATCCACAATTAGTGATCCAGTAAACAGTCTTTAACCTGTGCGAGGCTCTATTGTTCCCTGCAGGTGGGGAGTGGTGTAGTTGGCCTTTCCCCTCCTCTTTGGGATGGCCCATAGGTAAATAAAGGTACTCACTATGTGCCCCCTGCAGTTTCCTCCGGTGTGAAGCCGTGTCCGAGATCCAGAGATATGCAAGAAATGTATTGCGCAGCGCACAGCAGCAGGGGGACAGGTCTGGAGAATAAATAATTACTTTATTGGAGCTGCATTAAAAAAACGAAGGGTGCAACACTCCTACGCGTTTCGTGCGTAACCGCACTTTATCAACAGGGTATACATTATATACAATACATTGCATGCACAGTTAGAGATAATATATGTTATAGGCGTATGTAACAGTTGCAGACTAGATTAAAATGTGAGACCGCTTTAGATTTGAAAGAACTTAAACTGGTGGTGGATGTGAGAGTCTCCGGTAGGTTGTTCCAGTTTTGGGGTGCACGGTAAGACAAGGAGGAACGGCCGAATACTTTGTTGAGCCTTGGGACCATGACCAGTCTTTTGGAGTCTGATCTCAGGTGATAAGTGCTGCATGTGGTAGGGGTGAGGAGCTTGTTCAGGTAGGTGGGTAGCTTGCCCAGAAAGTATTTGAAGGCAAGACAGGAAAGGTGAACTTTGCACCTAGACTCGAGTGATGACCAATCTAGTTCTTTGAGCATTTCGCAGTGATGTGTGTTGTAGTTGCATTGGAGAACAAAACGACAAATTGAATTGTAGAGGGTGTCAAGTTTGCTAAGGTGGGTTTGGGGTGCCGAGCCGTATACTATGTCCCCATAGTCTATAATTGGCATTAGCATCTGCTGTGTGATACGCTTTCTGACCAGCAGACTTAGGGAGGATTTGTTCCTGTAAAGTACACCTAGTTTGGTATAGGTTTTGGATGTCAGGGTATCAATGTGCATCCCAAATATTAAATGAGAGTAAAATCATATGCCCAAGTAACAGGAGTTAGGGTGGTGTTAGCGTTGGTTTCTGATTTGGAGCTCAGTCATTGAGGCTTTAGAAATGTAGCCTTGGTCCCAAATACCATTGTTACAGTCTTGTCAGTGTTTAAAAACACTTTGTTTTGGGAAATCCAGTTTTCGAGTCTCAAAAAGTCAGACTGAAGTATGTGTTCAAGGTCAGACAGGCTGTGGCTGTGTGCAGATAAGATTGTGTCATCTGCATACATGTGTATTGAGGCTTCCTTACAAGCTGTGGGAAGATCATTAATGAACACTGAGAAGAGTAGGAGCCCCAGAACAGAGCCTTGTGGGACACCCCAGGTTAAATCCAAGGGGTTGTAGTTAGAGCCCGAGATAGACACATGTTGGGATCTACCTGATAGGTAGGACTGAAACCAGTTTAAAGCATGTTTCCCTATTCCAGAGCTCTGGAGTTTGTTAAGCAGGATAGCATGATCAACTGTATCAAAAGCCTTTGCAAAATCTAGGAATACTGCACCAGTGAGTTGTCCCCGTTCCATTCCACACTGGATTTCATTGCAAACTTTTAGCAGGGTAGTTACGGTGGAGTGTTTGGGGCGAAAGCCAGATTGGAATTGGCTAGGGAAATTTGTCTTGGTATAGTAATCGCTTAATTGGTAGTGAACACATTTTTCCATGACTTTGGATAGTATTGGGAGAAGAGAGATTGGTCTGTAGTTTGACAGTGTTTTTGTCCCTACTTTTGAAGATTGGGACAACTCTGGCATATTGGGTATTACACTTCAACCTCACCCCATCACTACCTCCCATTTTATATGAATATTGTATTCTTTATTTTCAATAAATGTAGACTTTATTTTATATTATGTAGCCCCCTGTAAACAGCACAGGCTATACCTATCTTCCTCCTACTGTGGTAAGTCCTGTTAAGGGCAGGCACCAGTAGTCATCATGGGTTTTCCCCCCTTCCAAGCCCTGCCCTGAGTGGTAGATGCAGGCCCCTGACTCTGCTGCAGGCGTGAGACAGAGGGGAGGTTCTGCTGACATCATGAGGGGTGGGGCTGAGTCTATTTTAGCTGCCAGCTCCTGTGAGTGACGTTGTTCTGTTCTGTCCGAGAAGTTGGAGGAGACAGTGCGGTCTCACCTGTGCAGTCATACAGGAGCAGAGAGAGGAGAGGAGAGACTCAGCCACTTTGAGTAGAGCTGATAGTACCATAGACCCGGTGGACCAATGCCCCTCACCCCAAGTCTGGGGTGAATCCATTCCCCACCCAGAGGATAACCTCTGAGGTGGGCACCGGGGTATTGATGCCCCAGCCCAGACCATCCTGTCGGAAGAGAGACTTGGAGGGAAGGAGAGGAGGAAGGATAGGTGAAGGGAGGAGAGTGGAGTAACCCGCGGGACATTGCTGTTGTTGGTGTGGCTGCTGGTCGCCACTACATTTGGAGTCGCTGATCTGACCAATAAAGAGACAATACTTTTATACAAAGACTGTGTGTGAGTCTGGAGCATTCCCCCTGGGACCAGGGTTCACTCTTCTGTACAGGTCCTATCCCATATCCCTGGGAGTATAGAAGATGGAGGTGCTGCACCACTGAGAAAGTATGGAGGCTACCACCCCAGAAGCCTGGTCCTGTCTCCCCAATAACAACACGGGAAGCTCAGGCCCTCCTGTTCCTCGCAGGTATGCACCACCACTACATATGTAATCTGCCCTCACGCACCCTAGATACCACAGATGAGTCTGGGGGGGACAAGGGTTACATTTGGAGGCGCTGCTGAGATGCCAGAACAGGTCAGGCTTACAGCGAGGTGGAACGGGAAGAGTGAGATGCACTCTCCGTGCAAGTGCTGGAGAAGGAAGGGCGCAATTGCACATACCGGGGGTAGTCAGGGGAGCGTAGACTCTCGCACAGTATGCCCTGGGCTCCCTTGGGAGGTGGCATAGGAGGGGTGAATAGCTATAGCTTTTCGAGTCCCTTGAGGCAAATAGCGTGAGGCAACTGGGGGGGTCAGCCTGTTAACAAGTCCAGGGACCATGGCCCAGGGCCCGCGCTTTGAGTGGACAAAAGTAGGAGACGCCCGTACCTAGGGAGATGCCCGGTACACTAGCTATCACCCACACAAACGCACCACAGAGCACTTGCACCGTAGACACCGAGTACAGTGCATGGAGGAGAGGAGTTCCGCTGAGCCTGGGGTAAAGCCACCTCATATTAGTGGGATACAGAAACAGAATGCAGAGCACTCATTTGGAGGTCAGTCAGTATTTAGGTACGAGATAACCAGTAGATACTGAGAATAGGGCACATGTACATTTGGAGCGCTCATTCAAGATGGCGTCCGTCCCGACATATGCCCCGCGGAGCAAGAGAGCCGATCTAAAATGGCGGTTCCCGCCAATCCTGGAGCAAGCACGTGAATCGTGCAAAGAGACAGTGAGAACAATGTGGCGGGAAATGTGCAAGAGTCTGGCGCCAAACCCAGTGGCACCACCACTACGCATGTAATCTGCCCTCAGGCACCCTAGATACCACAGATGAGTCTGGGGGGGGGGAACAAGGGTTACAATTAGATTTAATAAAAGTTATATTTTAACTGTCCCAGGAGTGCTACATCAAATGAGCTTCTAGCTAGAGGTTACAGGTGTTAAATACACCTCTCCCTCTAATTTTTGATAAATCAAACAAATTTGGGACACACAATTAGTACCGCAGGCCAGCGGTGACCCATGGGGACCAACCGAGGGCATCCAGACACCCGCGGGGACCACCAAGGAACAGAAGGGAGAGACGGGCCCACCCAGTAAAGAAGGTAGAGACATGCCCGTCCAGGAACAGAAGGGTGAGGCAGACCCGCCCAGGAACAGAAGGGAGAGGCAGACCCACCCAGGGACAGAAGGGAGAGACGGGTTCGCCAAGGAACAGAAGGGAAAGACAGGCCCGCCCAGGAACAGAAGGGTGAGGCGGACCCGCCCAGGGACAAAAGGGAGAGACAGGCCCGCCCAGGAACAGAAGGGAGAGACAGGCCCGCCCAGGAACAGAAGGGAGAGACAGTCCCACCCAGGAACAGAAGGGAGAGGCGGGCCTGCCCAGGAACAGAAGGGAGAGGCGGAACCACACAGGAACAGAATGGAGAGGCAGACCCACCCAGGAACAGAAGGAAGAGACAGGCCCGCCCAGGAACAGAAGGGAGAGACAGTCCCACCCAGGAACAGAAGGGAGAGGCGGGCCCACCCAGGAACAGAAGGGAGAGGCAGACCCACCGAGGGACAGAAGGGAGAGGCGGGCCCGCCCAGGAATAGAAGGGAGAGGCGGGCCTGCCCAGGAACAGAAGGGAGAGGCTCGCCTGCCCAGGAACAGAAGGGAGAGGTGGCCCCACCCAGGAACAGAAGGGAGAGGCGGGCCCACCCAGGAACAGAAGGGAGAGGCGGGCCTGCCCAGGAACAGAAGGGAGAGGCGGGCCTGCCCAGGAACAGAAGGGTGAGGTGGCCCCACCCAGGAACAGAAGGGAGAGGCGGGCCTGCCCAGGAACAGAAGGGAGAGGCGGGCCCACCCAGGAATAGAAGGGAGAGGCGGGCCCACCCAGGAACAGAAGGGAGAGGCGGGCCCACCCAGAAACAGAAGGGAGAGGCAGACCCACCGAGGGACAGAAGGGAGAGGCGGGCCCGCCCAGGAATAGAAGGGAGAGGCGGGCCTGCCCAGGAACAGAAGGGAGAGGCGGGCCCGCCCAGGAACAGAAGGGAGAGGCGGGCCTGCCCAGGAACAGAAGGGAGAGGCGGGCCTGCCCAGGAACAGAAGGGTGAGGTGGCCCCACCCAGGAACAGAAGGGAGAGGCGGGCCTGCCCAGGAACAGAAGGGAGAGGCGGGCCCACCCAGGAATAGAAGGGAGAGGCGGGCCTGCCCAGGAACAGAAGGGAGAGGCGGGCCCGCGCAGGAATTTAAGGGAGAGGCGGGCCTGCCCAGGAACAGAAGGGAGAGGCGGGCCTGCCCAGGAACAGAAGGGAGAGGCGGGCCCGCCCAGGAACAGAAGGGAGAGACGGGGCCAGGATCAGAAGGAAGACGCGGGCCCGCCCAGGAACAGAAGGGAGAGATGGGCCCAGGATAAGAAGGAAGAGGCGGGCCCGCCCAGGAACAGAAGGGAGAGACGGGCCTGCCCAGGAACAGAAGGGAGAGACGGGCCCAGGATAAGAAGGAAGAGGCGGGCCCGCCCAGGAACAGAAGGGAGAGACGGGCCCAGGATAAGAAGGAAGAGACGGGCCCGCCCAGGAACAGAAGGAAGAGACGAGCCCAGGATAAGAAGGAAGAGGCGGGCCCGCCCAGGAACAGAAGGGAGAGATGGGCCCAGGAACAGAAGGAAGAGGCGGGCCCGCCCAGGAACAGAAGGGAGAGACGGGCCCAGGATCAGAAGGAAGAGGCGGGCCCACCCAGGAACAGGAGGGAGAGACGGGGCCCAGGAACAGAAGGAAGAGACGGGCCCAGGATAAGAAGGAAGAAGCGGGCCCGCCCAGGAACAGAAGGAAGAGACGAGCCCAGGATAAGAAGGAAGAGGCGGGCCCGCCCAGGAACAGAAGGGAGAGACGGGGCCCAGGATAAGAAGGAAGAGGCGGGCCCGCCCAGGAACAGAAGGGAGAGACGGGCCCAGGATAAGAAGGAAGAGGCGGGCCCGCCCAGGAACAGAAGGGAGAGATGGGCCCAGGAACAGAAGGAAGAGGTGGGCCCGCCCAGGAACAGAAGGGAGAGACGGGGCCCAGGATAAGAAGGAAGAGGCGGGCCCGCCCAGGAACAGAAGGGAGAGACGGGGCCCAGGATAAGAAGGAAGAGGCGGGCCCGCCCAGGAACAGAAGGGAGAGACGGGGCCCAGGATAAGAAGGAAGAGGCGGGCCCGCCCAGGAACAGAAGGGAGAGACGGGCCCAGGATAAGAAGGAAGAGGCGGGCCCGCCCAGGAACAGAAGGGAGAGACGGGGCCCAGGATAAGAAGGAAGAGGCGGGCCCGCCCAGGAACAGAAGGGAGAGACGGGGCCAGGATAAGAAGGAAGAGGCGGGCCCGCCCAGGAACAGGAGGGAGAGGCGGGCCCAGGATAAGAAGGAAGAGGCGGGCCCGCCCAGGAACAGGAGGGAGAGACGGGCCCAGGATAAGAAGGAAGAGGCGGGCCCGCCCAGGAACAGGAGGGAGAGACGGGCCCAGGATAAGAAGGAAGATGCGGGCCCGCCCAGGAACAGGAGGGAGAGACGGGCCCAGGATAAGAAGGGAGAGACGGGGCCAGGATAAGAAGTGTCATGGAACAGGAATACCCCTGTCTGCATTTCTGTCTCACCCCCCCCCCCTTGTCCTTGCAGCCCTGCTTGTCAGCATGCTTAGTGGCAGCTGTATGTATTTGGTTCTACATGCAACTCCAATGCTTGTGTGATAATACAGAGCCATTTCCCCCTTCCCAGCAGTCTGCTGCATTAAGATGCTACATTTTGCTACATGTTGCAGCTTCTCCAGGCACTCCTGTGAGTTGCCATGGCAGCCCCAGCCTTTCTCCCAAATGGGTTAGTCTGCTGTCTCCCCCTCTGTTCTGCCCACAGATGGTCTGTCCCCAGACTATCTGACACCCAGCATACACTGCTTCATCCTTTCCACCATTTGCCAGGACTCGTGAGTACCTCTCTGTAAAACCCTGTAATGGTGCTGAAGGAGAATCTTTTCACCTCCCTTGATCACTGAGCACACACAGAGACACCTACACCTCTACACAAGAGACTGTACCTTATCCTGTTTTCCCTCAATAAAACCAAGAAAAGAAACAGATCTTGTCGTGCTTAGGAAAGAGGGCGAGTTGGCACTATCTGAGCTAAGTCATCTCCACGTGACCCTCTGGCTTCCAGAATAGTGAAAAGATAATCGTGTGCCTTACAGACACTTACAGGAGCTGCTACTCCAGACTCCATTACACAGAGCAGCCTCTGCAACTACACACAGTCTGCAGCTTTCACAGACAACCTGTAGCTCAAACTGCACAGCAGTAGCAACAAACAGTGCTCCTCTCACAATACCTAATTGCCTTTTTTCTCTGTCTGAGTCCACCCGCTGCCCAGCCCCACAGTGAGGAGCCAACGGACACCTGTAAGTACAGCTACCCCAACGCTGCACGCTGCAGGACACCGCTCGGCATCATCTGAGACAGACGCCCATCGCTGACAAGGTAAAAGACCGCACGCCACACGCACTGGCAAAGGCCTACACACACCTACAGCATGGCAGAACTCAGAGCCTCACCAGACATCACGCAGGAAAGCGATCTCTCAGATACAGAGACCGCTGCGCATCTGCAACAGGCGCAGGCAGGCGCAAGGCCTAAACGGACAGTCACACTGACACAAAAGGCCCGCGAAAAGTATGAGACTGACATTGAAGCGCACCGCGCCAAATTAGAGTTGGCCTGGGAAACAACCGCACTTGGGGTATGCAATGTCGCCGGCGCTGGCAACTCTGTACAACAGCTCGAGCAGGCAATAACTCAATTAAAGACTGATCACGCACGCTACCAAAGACTGTCAGAGGCATATGCCACTTACCTGGCCAGGGCTAACACCGGTGAAAGCCTGCAAGAAAGAGACTTACAAAACAACATTGATCTTGCACGTGACAGCCGCGTGCGGGCCGCCATCACAGATGCGCAAAGCGTGAGAAAAGAGCTCCTCCTGGAGACCGCGTCACAGCGCTCCAGCGCATCCAGACACTCATCCAGGTCAGCAAGATCAGCACAATCCAACGCGTCCAGCGCAAGCACTAGCGCTACCAAGGCGCGAGCCACCGCAGAGGCCGCACGCGCCAGGGCCGCATACGCTCAGAAAGAGGCGACCATGAAATTAGAAAGGGCCCGCTTGGAAGAGGAGGAGCAGACAGCCGCCGCTGCAGCCGCTGCCACCGCCACTGCCAACGCCGCTGCAGCCGCTGCCACCGCCACTGCCAACGCCGCTGCAGCCGCTGCCACCGCTACACGGAAGAAAGCAGAGGTGGACGCCAACCTAGAGGCCCTAAATCAAGAAAGAGAAGCTGCTGCCGCCATAGCCCAAGCCGAAGTCCTAGAAGCAGCCGCGCAACAGGACGGCGGGGAGCAACCGTACAGGCGGATAGCCTCAGAGGATCCGGCCCAACGCACCAAAGACTACGTAAGGAGCCTCTTCAGTGCAAACACCAGCGCACCATCTCAACACGGATGGAGCGACTCCACAGATACCGAAGACTCGCCAGGACCACGAGGAGAAGATGCTGCTCCATCAATGGCACGTGCTGCCTGAGATAGCCACAGCCACAATAGTGATCCGCACGCCAGCGCGCACACGGATGCACCACCACAGGCTCGCAATCCAGGTACACCCACGCGGGAGAAAACAGCCCCTCACACTGGCCAGCAGCCATCACGCGTCCACGCCAAGGAAGAGGCGACCGCACAGACCGTCCCAACAACTACCTCGGAACGGGGCAAACGCGCCGATGTCTCAGGCCTGACAGACATAGCCAAGTACATGATCCGGCGCGACTTGGTGCACGCAGGACTCATCAGCTTCGACGACCGCCCTGAGAACTACCGGACGTGGAAGTTCACGTTCAAAGATGCAATCGACAGCTTGGACTTCTCAGCAAGGGAAGAGCTCAACCTGTTAGTCAAGTTCGTGGGGAACGTATCCAGGGAGCAAGCGCAGAGACTTCGGACGGCAAACGCACATCAACCCCAAGTAGGTCTGGACCTAGTGTGGGAAAGGCTAGAAGAGACCTATGGCAGCCCCGAAGCAGTCGAGGATTCACTCTTCAAAAGAATCGAGAGCTTCCCCAAGATCACGAATAAAGACTACTCGAAGTTATGGGATCTTGGAGACCTGCTGCAAGAACTGGAGTTCGCAAGGAAAGACCATTCTTTAATAGGTCTCAACGCCCTAGATTCAGCTCGTGGAGTGAGACCCATCCTGGAGAAGCTACCCTTCAACCTCCAAGAAAGGTGGCTTTCACAAGGCTCCAAATACAAAAGGGAGAAGCAAGTCGTCTTCCCCCCATTCTCATTCTTCGTGAGCTTCATCCGCGAAGCGGCAAGGACAAGAAACGATCCCAGTTTCATCTTAGGTGCGCAAACCACATACAGTGCGAGCAGCCTGAAGAACGAGAGACCAGCGACGAGATATGGTAACCCCCAAACACCCGTCTCGGCCCGCAGGACGGACGTGCCTCCCACGACCCAAACTACTCCCGATCAGTCAGTCGCCGGAGACAAGGAACCAAGGGACCCAAACAGGGAATGTCCCATACACAAGAAGCCACACCCACTCAACAAGTGCTTTGGGTTCAGGATGAAGTCCCTAGAGGAACGCAAGAGGTTACTTGGAAAATTCGGAGTCTGCTTCAAGTGCTGCGGTTCCACTACCCATCTAGCCAGGGACTGTAAGGAAGAGATCAAATGCACAGTGTGCGAGAGTGACAAGCACGTGACAGCGTTACACCCAGAGGCGATGACACTCCACCAACTCAAGAACCCATCCTCCATAGCGGAGCATGGCGGGGAGAAAGAAGAAGGAGAGTCAACATCCGTCACATCTCAGCGCACCGAAGTTTGCGGAAAAGAAGGTGACAAAATGTCCTGCTCCAAAATATGCCTTGTCGCAGTGCACCCCCAGGGACAACCTGAGAAGGCTATTCGGATGTACGCAATCCTCGACGACCAGAGCAACCGATCACTGGTCAGGTCAGAGTTCTTCGACATGTTTAACATACAAGATGGTGCTTCTCCTTACACTCTCAGAACGTGCGCAGGGCAAATGGAGACCACAGGGAGAAGAGTGAATGGCTACACCATATGCTCAATAGACGGCAAAGTGAACATGCCCCTTCCCACACTCATCGAGTGCAACCACATGGCCACAAACAGGGACGAGATACCCACACCAGACGTGGCACTCCATTACCCCCACCTCAAAGGAATAGCCAACCACATCCGGCCGGTGGAACAAGACGCCAAGATCCTGCTGCTGCTCGGTAGGGACATCATGAGAGTACATAAAGTCCGAAAAACAGCACAACGGACCCCACAACGCGCCATACGCCCAAAGACTCGACCTAGGATGGGTGATAGTGGGCAACTCGTGCACTAACAAAGAGCACGGGCAAGACTACGTCGATGCACGCAGAACGGAGGTGACAGAATGTGGACACACATCTTTCTCCGAACCATGTCTTGGCCATCTCCAAGTGACCGAAGGGCCAAGTGAAGAGAAAAGACAAGGTCATACCCCCGAGACCAACAAAGACATCCCCACGCCGATGGGATGCGACAATGGCTTAGGATGCTCAGCAGTCCAGACAGCCAAGGATGATGAGTCGACTCCACCGAAGGAAGAGAGTAACCTCCCAAAGGTGACCGACAAAAGGATCGTCCTAAAAACAACAAACAATCAGACAATACTCCCGCGAGCAAGGGCACAATTAAGACGTACAGTTGTTCCTCTCCACAGAGTATCAAGCAACAGAGCAACCAATTGCCACGGCTGGCATAGCCGCAAAAGATTGCGCCCCACAGGCGAAGCCACAGTGTCAAAAAGACTGTTCGTTCAAACACGCAAGAGGGGACAGTTGCAGAGACATTTCCCAAAAGGGTTTACAAGGACAAAAGAGACTGTTCTTCGTTATGTCCAGGGAGAAAACAACCTCCCGATGGCAGTCAACAAAGAAACACAAAAGCGTTTCACCAAACTACGCGGAGATGTTCTCGTGCAAGAGAAATGTACCGATGAACTACGGTGCAGAGCGTTCCAGACAACAAGGAACGATGACAAACAAACACCATCGAGGGAAGATAGAGGATTCCCGAGGTTAACTGTCAAGGAGCTCTCTAAAGACGGACTAAGCAGTCGGGTGGCTCCGCTACCATTCCGTTCACCAAGGAGGCGCTTCCCAAACAATGGAGAACATGCCATCTCTAGGTTCACCTCGCACCTCTGCGGCCTACAAAGGGAACCAGAGACCAAAAACAACTTTGTGGTCTTCATCCAGAAGATATTCTTTACCGGCCACGCAAAGCCAGCACCTCTAATGGGGGAAGGCGAAGAATGTCGGTACCTCCAATCACCTGGGGCCTACCACCCTCAGGAACCCGATCAAATCCGGGTAGTGTTCAACCCTAGCGCTCAACTCCAGGGAGTCTCCCTGAACGACACCCTCCTCACTGGACAAGACTTGACGACAAGTCCTCCAGGGACATTAATCCGCTTCCGCAAGGAACCTAAAGCCATCTCCTCCCGCCAAACGCCAGGTGATGGGATGACAAACTACCATGAATGGCACATCCACGAGGTGATGCACTCTGTAGAGAAAGCTACAGAGTCAAAGGGACTGTTCTCTCACAAAGTCGAAAGGAAACAGTGCCAGAGACTTTCACAGAAAGACATTGTGGTGAAACCAGCAAACCTGGAGCGGTTCATCCATCCAATATCCTTTGCTAAAAGACTTTGCCAAGGGATTTCAATACCAGTGGTGCCGGCCGGTATCACCTCGTTATGTGGACATGGACTTTGCATTATTATGTTGTTATGTTGTATGCATTGCACATATGTTCCACATAACCTACCATATAGTGGTATCTACAGATACCAGACGGGGAGTGTCATGGAACAGGAATACCCCTGTCTGCATTTCTGTCTCACCCCCCCCTTGTCCTTGCAGCCCTGCTTGTCAGCATGCTTAGTGGCAGCTGTATGTATTTGGTTCTACATGCAACTCCAATGCTTGTGTGATAATACAGAGCCATTTCCCCCTTTCCAGCAGTCTGCTGCATTAAGATGCTACATTTTGCTACATGTTGCAGCTTCTCCAGGCACTCCTGTGAGTTGCCATGGCAGCCCCAGCCTTTCTCCCAAATGGGTTAGTCTGCTGTCTCCCCCTCTGTTCTGCCCACAGATGGTCTGTCCCCAGACTATCTGACACCCAGCATACACTGCTTCATCCTTTCCACCATTTGCCAGGACTCGTGAGTACCTCTCTGTAAAACCCTGTAATGGTGCTGAAGGAGAATCTTTTCACCTCCCTTGATCACTGAGCACACACAGAGACACCTACACCTCTACACAAGAGACTGTACCTTATCCTGTTTTCCCTCAATAAAACCAAGAAAAGAAACAGATCTTGTCGTGCTTAGGAAAGAGGGCGAGTTGGCACTATCTGAGCTAAGTCATCTCCACGTGACCCTCTGGCTTCCAGAATAAGAAGGAAGAGGCGGGCCCACCCAGGAACAGAAGGGAGAGACGGGCCCAGGATAAGAAGGAAGAGACGAGCCCGCCCAGGATCAGAAGGGAGAGACGGGCCCAGGATAAGAAGGAAGAGGCGGGCCCGCCCAGGAACAGAAGGGAGAGACGGGCCCAGGATAAGAAGGAAAAGGCGGGCCCGCCCAGGAACAGAAGGGAGAGATGGACCCAGGATAAGAAGGAAGAGGCGGGCCCGCCCAGGAACAGAAGGGAGAGACGGGCCCAGGATAAGAAGGAAGAGGCGGGCCCGCCCAGGAACAGGAGGGAGAGACGGGCCCAGGATAAGAAGGAAGAGGCGGGCCTGCCCAGGAACAGAAGGGAGAGACGGGCCCAGGAACAGAAGGGAGAGATGGGCCCAGGAACAGAAGGGAGAGACGGGGCCAGGATAAGAAGGAAGTGGTGGGACCGCCCAGGAACAGAAGGGAGAGACGGGGCCAGGATAAGAAGGAAGAGGAGGGCCCGCCCAGGAACAGAAGGGAGAGACGGGGCCAGGATAAGAAGGAAGAGGTGGGCCCGCCCAGGAACAGAAGGGAGAGACGGGGCCCAGGATAAGAAGGAAGTGGTGGGACCGCCCAGGAACAGAAGGGAGAGACGGGGCCAGGATAAGAAGGAAGTGGTGGGACCGCCCAGGAACAGAAGGGAGAGATGGGCCCAGGAACAGAAGGGAGAGACGGGGCCAGGATAAGAAGGAAGTGGTGGGACCGCCCAGGAACAGAAGGGAGAGACGGGGCCAGGATAAGAAGGAAGTGGTGGGACCACCCAGGAACAGAAGGGAGAGACGGGGCCAGGATAAGAAGGAAGAGGAGGGCCCGCCCAGGAACAGAAGGGAGAGACGGGGCCAGGATAAGAAGGAAGTGGTGGGACCGCCCAGGAACAGAAGGGAGAGACGGGGCCAGGATAAGAAGGAAGAGGAGGGCCCGCCCAGGAACAGAAGGGAGAGACGGGGCCCAGGATAAGAAGGAAGAGGCGGGCCCGCCCAGGAACAGAAGGGAGAGACGGGCCCAGGATAAGAAGGAAGAGGCGGGCCCGCCCAGGAACAGAAGGGAGAGATGTGCCCAGGATAAGAAGGAAGAGGCCGGCCCGCCCAGGAACAGAAGGGAGAGACGGGCCCAGGATAAGAAGGAAGAGGCGGGCCCGCCCAGGAACAGAAGGGAGAGACGGGCCCAGGAACAGAAGGGAGAGACGGGCCCAGGATAAGAAGGAAGAGGCGGGCCCGCCCAGGAACAGAAGGGAGAGACGGGCCCAGGATAAGAAGGAAGAGGCGGGCCCGCCCAGGAACAGAAGGGAGAGATGTGCCCAGGATAAGAAGGAAGAGGCCGGCCCGCCCAGGAACAGAAGGGAGAGACGGGCCCAGGATAAGAAGGAAGAGGCGGGCCCGCCCAGGAACAGGAGGGAGAGACGGGCCCAGGATAAGAAGGAAGAGGCGGGCCCGCAAAGGAACAGAAGGGAGAGACGGGGCCCAGGAACAGAAGGGAGAGACGGGCCCAGGATAAGAAGGAAGAGGCGGGCCCGCCCAGGAACAGAAGGGAGAGACGGGCTCAGGCACAGAAGGGAGAGATGGGCCCAGGAACAGAAGGGAGAGATGGGCCCAGGATAAGAAGGAAGAGACGGGCCTGCCCAGGAACAGAAGGGAGAGATGGGCCCAGGATAAGAAGGAAGAGGCGGGCCCGCCCAGGAACAGAAGGGAGAGATGGGCCCAGGATAAGAAGGAAGAGACGGGCCCAGGATAAGAAGGAAGAGGCAGGCCAGCCCAGGAACAGAAGGGAGAAACGGGCCCAGGATAAGAAGGAAGAGGCGGGCCCGCCCAGGAACAGGAGGGAGAGACGGGCCCAGGATAAGAAGGAAGAGGCGGGCCCGCCCAGGAACAGAAGGGAGAGATGGGCCCAGGATAAGAAGGAAGAGGCAGGCCCGCCCAGGAACAGAAGGGAGAAACGGGCCCAGGATAAGAAGGAAGAGGCGGGCCCGCCCAGGAACAGAAGGGAGAGACGGGGCCAGGATAAGAAGGAAGAGGCGAGCCCGCCCAGGAACAGGAGGGAGAGACGGGCCCAGGATAAGAAGGAAGAGGCGGGCCTGCCCAGGAACAGAAGGGAGAGACGGGCCCAGGAACAGAAGGGAGAGATGGGCCCAGGAACAGAAGGGAGAGACGGGGCCAGGATAAGAAGGAAGTGGTGGGCCCGTCCAGGAACAGGAGGGAGAGACGGGGCCAGGATAAGAAGGAAGAGGCGGGCCCGCCCAGGAACAGAAGGGAGAGATGGGCCCAGGATAAGAAGGAAGAGGCGGGCCCGCCCAGGAACAGAAGGGAGAGACGGGCCCAGGATCAGAAGGAGGACGCGGGCCCGCCCAGGAACAGAAGGGAGAGACGGGCCCAGGATAAGAAGGAAGAGGCGGGCCCGCCCAGGAACAGAAGGGAGAAACGGGCCCAGGATAAGAAGGAAGAGGCGGGCCCGCCCAGGAACAGGAGGGAGAGACGGGCCCAGGATAAGAAGGAAGAGGCGGGCCCACCCAGGAACAGAAGGGAGAGACGGGCCCAGGAACAGAAAGGAGAGATGGGCCCAGGAACAGAAGGGAGAGACGGGGCCAGGATAAGAAGGAAGTGGTGGGCCCGCCCAGGAACAGAAGGGAGAGACGGGGCCAGGATAAGAAGGAAGAGGCGGGCCCGCCCAGGAACAGAAGGGAGAGACGGGCCCAGGCACAGAAGGGAGAGATGGGCCCAGGAACAGAAGGGAGAGATGGGCCCAGGATAAGAAGGAAGAGGCGGGCCCGCCCAGGCACAGAAGGGAGAGATGGGCCCAGGAACAGAAGGGAGAGATGGGCCCAGGATAAGAAGGAAGAGGCGGTCCCGCCCAGGAACAGAAGGGAGAGACGGGCCCAGGAACAGAAGGGAGAGACAGGCCCAGGATAAGAAGGAAGAGGCGGGCCCGCCCAGGAACAGAAGGGAGAGACGGGCCCAGGATAAGAAGGAAGAGGCGGGCCCGCCCAGGAACAGGAGGGAGAGACGGGCCCAGGATAAGAAGGAAGAGACGGGCCCGCCCAGGAACAGAAGGGAGAGACGGGCCCAGGATAAGAAGGAAGAGGCGGGCCCGCCCAGGATCAGAAGGGAGAGATGTGCCCAGGATAAGAAGGAAGAGGCCGGCCCGCCCAGGAACAGAAGGGAGAGATGGGCCCAGGATAACAAGGAAGAGACGGGCCCACCCAGGAACAGAAGGGAGAGACGGGCCCAGGATAAGAAGGAAGAGGCGGGCCCGCCCAGGAACAGAAGGGAGAGACGGGCCCAGGATAAGAAGGAAGAGGCGGGCCCGCCCAGGAACAGGAGGGAGAGACGGGGCCACGATAAGAAGGAAGAGGCGGGCCCACCCAGGAACAGGAGGGAGAGACGGGCCCAGGATAAGAAGGAAGAGGCGGGCCCGCAAAGGAACAGAAGGGAGAGACGGGGCCCAGGAACCGAAGGGAGAGACGGGCCCAGGATCAGAAGGAGGACGCGGGCCCACCCAGGAACAGAAGGGAGAGACGGGGCCAGGATAAGAAGGAAGAGGCGGGCCCGCCCAGGAACAGAAGGGAGAGATGGGCCCAGGATAAGAAGGAAGAGGCGGGCCCGCCCAGGAACAGAAGGGAGAGATGGGCCCAGGATAAGAAGGAAGAGGCGGGCCCGCCCATTAACAGAAGGGAGAGACGGGGCCAGGATAAGAAGGAAGTGGTGGGCCCGCCCAGGAACAGAAGGGAGAGATGGGCTCAGGATAAGAAGGAAGAGGCGGGCCCGCCCAGGAACAGAAGGGAGAGATGGGCTCAGGATAAGAAGGAAGAGGCGGGCCCGCCCAGGATCAGAAGGGAGAGATGGGCTCAGGATAAGAAGGAAGAGGCGGGCCCGCCCAGGAACAGAAGGGAGAGATGGGCTCAGGATAAGAAGGAAGAGGCGGGCCCGCCCAGGATCAGAAGGGAGAGATGGGCTCAGGATAAGAAGGAAGAGGCGGGCCCGCCCAGGAACAGAAGGGAGAGATGGGCCCAGGATAAGAAGGAAGAGGCGGGCCCGCCCAGGAACAGAAGGGAGAGGGGCTCAGGATAAGAAGGAAAAGGCGGGCCCGCCCAGGAACAGAAGGGAGAGATGGGCCCGCCCAGGAACAGAAGGGAGAGATGGGCCCAGGATAAGAAGGAAGAGACGGGCCCGCCCAGGAACAGGAGGGAGAGACGGGGCCAGGATCAGAAGGAAGAGGCGGGCCCGCTCAGGAACAGAAGGGAGAGATGGGCCCAGGATAAGAAGGAAGAGGCGGGCCCGCCCAGGAACAGGAGGGAGAGACGGGGCCAGGATCAGAAGGAAGAGGCGGGCCCGCTCAGGAACAGAAGGAAGAGGCGGGCCCGCCCAGGAAAAGGAGGGAGAGATGGGGCCAGGATCAGAAGGAAGACGCGGGCCTGCTCAGGAACAGAAGGGAAAGACGGGGCCAGGATAAGAAGGAAGAGGCGGGCCCGCCCAGGAACAGAAGGGAGAGATGGGCCCAGGATAACAAGGAAGAGACGGGCCAGCCAAGGAACAGAAGGGAGAGACGGGCCCAGGATAAGAAGGAAGAGACGGGCCCGCCCAGGAACAGGAGGGAGAGACGGGGCCAGGATCAGAAGGAAGAGCGGGCCCGCCCAGGAACAGAAGGGAGAGACGGGCCCAGGATAAGAAGGAAGAGGCGGGCCCACCCAGGAACAGAAGTGAGAGACTGGCCCAGGAACAGAAGGGAGAGATGGGCCCAGGAACAGAAGGGAGAGACGGGCCCGCCCAGGAACAGAAGGGAGAGGCGGGCCCGCCCAGGAACAGAAGGGAGAGACGGGCCCAGGATAAGAAGGAAAAGGCGGGCCCGCCCAGGAACAGAAGGGAGAGACGGGCCCAGGATAAGAAGGAAGAGGCGGGCCCGCCCAGGAACAGAAGGGAGAGACGGGCCCAGGATAAGAAGAGGCGGGGCCGCCCAGGAACAGAAGGGAGAGAAGGGCCCAGGATAAGAAGGGAGAGACGGGCCCGCCCAGGAACAGAAGGGAGAGGCGGGCCCGCCCAGGAACAGAAGGGAGAGACGGGCCCAGGATAAGAAGGAAAAGGCGGGCCCGCCCAGGAACAGAAGGGAGAGACGGGCCCAGGATAAGAAGGAAGAGGCGGGCCCGCCCAGGAACAGAAGGGAGAGACGGGCCCAGGATAAGAAGAGGCGGGGCCGCCCAGGAACAGAAGGGAGAGAAGGGCCCAGGATAAGAAGGAAGAGGTGGGCCCGCTCAGGAACAGAAGGAAGAGGCGGGCCCGCCCAGGAACAGAAGGGAGCGACGGGCCCAGGATAAGAAGGAAGAGGCGAGCCCGCCCAGGATAAGAAGGAAGAGGCGGGCCCAGGATAAGAAGGAAGAGGCGGGCCCGCCCAGGAACAGAAGGGAGAGACGGGCCCAGGATAAGAAGGAAGAGGCGGGCCCGCCCAGGAACAGAAGGGAGAGACGGGCCCAGGATAAGAAGGAAGAGGCGGGCCCGCCCAGGAACAGAAGGGAGAGATGTGCCCAGGATCAGAAGGAAGAGGCGGGCCCGCCCAGGAACAGAAGGGAGAGATGGGCCCAGGAACAGAAGGGAGAGATGGGCCCAGGATAAGAAGGAAGAGGCGGGCCCGCCCAGGAACAGAAGGGAGAGACGGGGCCAGGATCAGAAGGAAGAGGTGGGCCCGTCCAGGAACAGAAGGGAGAGATGGGCCCAGGATAAGAAGGAAGAGGCGGGCCCGCCCAGGAACAGAAGGGAGAGACGGGCCCAGGATAAGAAGGAAGAGGCGGGCCCGCCCAGGAACAGAAGGGAGAGATGGGCCCAGGATAAGAAGGAAGAGGCGGGCCCGCCCAGGAACAGAAGGGAGAGACGGGCCCAGGATAAGAAGGAAGAGGCGGGCCCGCCCAGGAACAGAAGGGAGAGATGGGCCCAGGATAAGAAGGAAGAGACGGGCCCACCAAGGAACAGAAGGGAGAGACGGGGCCAGGATAAGAAGGAAGAGGCGGGCCCGCCCAGGAACAGAAGGGAGAGACGGGCCCAGGATAAGAAGGAAGAGGCGGGCCCGCCCAGGAACAGAAGGGTGAGATGGGCCCAGAATAAGAAGGAAGAGGCGGGCCCGCCCAGGAACAGGAGGGAGAGACGGGGCCAGGATAAGAAGGAAGAGGCGGGCCCACCCAGGAACAAAAGGGAGAGACGGGCCCAGAATAAGAAGGAAGAGACGAGCCCGCCCAGGATCAGAAGGGAGAGACGGGCCCAGGATAAGAAGGAAGAGGCGGGCCCGCCCAGGAACAGAAGGGAGAGATGGACCCAGGATAAGAAGGAAGAGGCGGGCCCGCCCAGGAACAGAAGGGAGAGATGAGCCCGCCCAGGATCAGAAGGGAGAGACGGGCCCAGGATAAGAAGGAAGAGGCGGTCCCGCCCAGGAACAGAAGGGAGAGATGGACCCAGGATAAGAAGGAAGAGGCGGGCCCGCCCAGGAACAGAAGGGAGAGACGGGCCCAGAATAAGAAGGAAGAGACGAGCCCGCCCAGGATCAGAAGGGAGAGACGGGCCCAGGATAAGAAGGAAGAGGCGGGCCCGCCCAGGAACAGAAGGGAGAGATGGACCCAGGATAAGAAGGAAGAGGCGGGCCCGCCCAGGAACAGAAGGGAGAGATGAGCCCGCCCAGGAACAGAAGGGAGAGACGGGCCCAGGATAAGAAGGAAGAGGCGGGCCCGCGCAGGAACAGAAGGGAGAGATGGGCCCAGGATAAGAAGGAAGAGACGGGCCCACCCAGGAACAAAAGAGAGAGACGGGCCCAGGATAAGAAGGAAGAGACGGGCCCGCCCAGGAACAGAAGGGAGAGACGGGCCCAGGATAAGAAGGAAAAGGCTGGCCCGCCCAGGAACAGAAGGGAGCGACGGTGCCAGGATAAGAAGGAAGAGGCGGGCCCGCCCAGGAACAGAAGGGAGAGATGGACCCAGGATAAGAAGGAAGAGGCGGGCCCGCCCAGGAACAGGAGGGAGAGATGAGCCCACCCAGGAACAGAAGGGAGCGACGGGCCCAGGATAAGAAGGAAGAGGCGGGCCCGCCCAGGAACAGAAGGGAGCAATGGGCCCAGGATAAGAAGGAAGAGGCGGGCCCGCCCAGGAACAGGAGGGAGAGACGGGGCCAGGATAAGAAGGAAGAGGCGGGCCCGCCCAGGAACAGGAGGGAGAGACGGGCCCAGGATAAGAAGGAAGAGGCGGGCCCGCCCAGGAACAGAAGGGAGAGACGGGCCCAGGAACAGAAGGGAGAGACTGGCCCAGGAACAGAAGGGAGAGATGGGCCCAGGAACAGAAGGGAGAGACGGGGCCAGGATAAGAAGGAAGTGGTGGGCCCGCCCAGGAACAGAAGGGAGAGATGGGCCCAGGATAAGAAGGAAGAAGCGGGCCCGCCCAGGAACAGAAGGGAGAGACAGGCCCAGGAACAGAAGGGAGAGACGGGCCCAGGATAAGAAGGAAGAAGCGGGCCCGCCCAGGAACAGAAGGGAGAGATGGGCCCAGGATAAGAAGGAAGAGGCGGGCCCGCCCAGGAACAGAAGGGAGAGACGGGCCCAGGATAAGAAGGAAGAGGCGGGCCCGCCCAGGAACAGAAGGGAGAGACGGGCCCAGGATAAGAAGGAAGAGGCGGGCCCGCCCAGGAACAGAAGGGAGAGACGGGCCCAGGATAAGAAGGAAGAGGCGGGCCCGCCCAGGAACAGAAGGGAGAGACGGGCCCAGGATAAGAAGGAAGAGGCGGGCCCGCCCAGGAACAGAAGGGAGAGACGGGGCCCAGGATAAGAAGGAAGTGGTGGGCCCGCCCAGGAACAGAAGGGAGAGACGGGGCCAGGATAAGAAGGAAGAGGCGGGCCCGCCCAGGAACAGAAGGGAGAGATGGGCCCAGGATAAGAAGGAAGAGGCGGGCCCGCCCAGGAACAGAAGGGAGAGATGGGGCCAGGATAAGAAGGAAGAGGCGGGCCCGCCCAGGAACAGAAGGGAGAGACGGGGCCAGGATAAGAAGGAAGAGGCGGGCCCGCCCAGGAACAGAAGGGAGAGATGGGCCCAGGATCAGAAGGAGGACGCGGGCCCATCCAATTACTGACATTTTGAAAGGAAGTTAGGCCCAACTTTCTGTCCAGGCCATCTGGGCTCCGCAGAGCCACCAGGCCCAGGGCACTTGTCTTGGCTGTCCCGCATACATGGTGCATGCCGTAATGGCCACTAAGTGGTTAATACAATAATGTTGTTGGGGCTGGGGGGCGTTCTACTATTCCAGGGCTAAAACTTTGTTTTTCTGAAGGCAACATAGAATGCAAGAGTGGCCCGGATCAGCACCCTGGGCTAGCCAAATGTATAACCCCATTCATTTGTCCGGTAAAACCACATCGGAGTATATAGAATACAAGGTGGAAAACCAAACCATTACCGAAGCAGGGCACTTTCCTTCAGATAGAGAATACAGAGAAGAGGGCTTGGCCAGTTTTGTGGCAGTCGGAAGCGGACTCTTCGAGGTATAGAGAATATGACTCATTGGTTATGGAGCTATTTTTAACCTCTGGTGTGCTGTTATTTCTATCTGGCTATTTATTTCTCTGATCGTACCCCTCGATATTTTTATAAAGGGAGATGAGTGCTAATAATTTGGGTTTTACACTTCTCTCACTCCCTACCTCTGGGGGGCGCCGGTTAGGAGGTTGCAGCATTAACACAGGTGCAGGACTCGGAGGGTCGGCTGAGCTGGCGAGTTACAGGTGACACTTCTCTCACTCCCTACCTCTGGGGGGCGCCGGTTAGGAGGTTGCAGCATTAACACAGGTGCAGGACTCGGAGGGTCGGCTGAGCTGGCGAGTTACAGGTGACACTTCCTGCTCCCTACCTCTGGGGGGCGCCGGTTAGCAGGTTGCTGCATTAACACAGGTGCAGGACTCGGAGGGTCGGCTGAGCTGGCGAGTTACAGGTGACACTTCCTGTTCCCTACCTCTGGGGGGCGCCGGTTAGCAAGTTGCTGCATTAACACAGGTGCAGGACTCGGAGGGTCGGCTGAGCTGGCGAGTTACAGGTGACACTTCTTGCTCCCTACCTCTGGGGGGCGCCGGTTAGGAGGTTGCTGCATTAACACAGGTGCAGGACTCGGAGGGTCGGCTGAGCTGGCGAGTTACAGGTGACACTTCCTGCTCCCTACCTCTGGGGGGCGCCGGTTAGCAGGTTGCTGCATTAACACAGGTGCAGGACTCGGAGGGTTGGCTGAGCTGGCGAGTTACAGGTGACACTTCCTGCTCCCTACCTCTGGGGGGCGCCGGTTAGCAGGTTGCTGCATTAACACAGGTGCAGGACTTGGAGGGTCGGCTGAGCTGGCGAGTTACAGGTGACACTTCCTGCTCCCTACCTCTGGGGGGCGCCGGTTAGCAGGTTGCTGCATTAACACAGGTGCAGGACTCGGAGGGTCGGCTGAGCTGGTGAGCTACAGGTGACACTTCCTGCTCCCTACCTCTGGGGGGCGCCGGTTAGGAGGTTGCAGCATTAACACAGGTGCAGGACTCGGAGGGTCGGCTGAGCTGGTGAGTTACAGGTGACACTTCCTGCTCCCTACCTCTGGGGGGCGCCGGTTAGCAGGTTGCTGCATTAACACAGGTGCAGGACTCGGAGGGTGGGCTGAGCTGGTGAGTTACAGGTGACACTTCCTGCTCCCTACCTCTGGGGGGCGCCGGTTAGCAGGTTGCAGCATTAACACAGGTGCAGGACTCAGAGGGTCGGCTGAGCTGGTGAGTTACATGTGACACTTCCTGCTCCCTACCTCTGGGGGGTGCCGGTTAGCAGGTTGCTGCATTCACATAGGTGCAGGACTCGGAGGGTGGGCTGAGCTGGTGAGTTACAGGTGACACTTCCTGTTTCCTACCTCTGGGGGGCGCCGGTTAGCAGGTTGCTGCATTAACACAGGTGCAGGACTCGGAGGGTCGGCTGAGCTGGCGAGTTACAGGTGACACTTCCTGCTCCCTACCTCTGGGGGGCGCCGGTTAGCAGGTTGCTGCATTAACACAGGTGCAGGACTCGGAGGGTCGGCTGAGCTGGCGAGTAACAGGTGACACTTCCTGCTCCCTACCTCTGGGGGGCGCCGGTTAGCAGGTTGCTGCATTAACACAGGTGCAGGACTCGGAGGGTGGGCTGAGCTGGTGAGTTACAGGTGACACTTCTTGCTCCCTACCTCTGGGGGGCGCCGGTTAGCAGGTTGCTGCATTAACACAGGTGCAGGACTCAGAGGGTCGGCTGAGCTGGTGAGTTACATGTGACACTTCCTGCTCCCTACCTCTGGGGGGCGCCGGTTAGCAGGTTGCTGCATTCACATAGGTGCAGGACTCGGAGGGTCGGCTGAGCTGGTGAGTTACAGGTGACACTTCTTGCTCCCTACCTCTGGGGGGCGCCGGTTAGCAGGTTGCTGCATTAACACAGGTGCAGGACTCGGAGGGTCGGCTGAGCTGGTGTTACAGGTGACACTTCCTGCTCCCTACCTCTGGGGGGCGCCGGTTAGGAGGTTGCTGCATTAACACAGGTGCAGGACTCGGAGGGTCGGCTGAGCTGGCGAGTTACAGACGATGACACTTCCTGCTCCCTACCTCTGGGGGGCGCCGGTTAGCAGGTTGCTGCATTAACACAGGTGCAGGACTCGGAGGGTCGGCTGAGCTGGCGAGTTACAGGTGACACTTCCTGCTCCCTACCTCTGGGGGGCGCCGGTTAGCAGGTTGCTGCATTAACACAGGTGCAGGACTCGGAGGGTTGGCTGAGCTGGCGAGTTACAGGTGACACTTCCTGCTCCCTACCTCTGGGGGGCGCCGGTTAGCAGATTGCAGCATTAACACAGGTGCAGGACTCGGAGTGTCGGCTGAGCTGGTGAGTTACAGGTGACACTTCTTGCTCCCTACCTCTGGGGGGCGCCGGTTAGCAGGTTGCTGCATTAACACAGGTGCAGGACTCGGAGGGTCGGCTGAGCTGGCGAGTTACAGGTGACACTTCCTGCTCCCTACCTCTGGGGGGCGCCGGTTAGCAGGTTGCTGCATTAACACAGGTGCAGTACTCGGAGGATCGGCTGAGCTGGCGAGTTACAGGTGACACTTCTTGCTCCCTACCTCTGGGGGGCGCCGGTTAGGAGGTTGCTGCATTAACACAGGTGCAGGACTCGGAGGGTCGGCTGAGCTGGCGAGTTACAGGTGACACTTCCTGCTCCCTACCTCTGGGGGGCGCCGGTTAGCAGATTGCAGCATTAACACAGGTGCAGGACTCGGAGGGTCGGCTGAGCTGGCGAGTTACAGGTGACACTTCCTGCTCCCTACCTCTGGGGGGCGCCGGTTAGCAGGTTGCTGCATTAACACAGGTGCAGGACTCGGAGGGTCGGCTGAGCTGGTGAGTTACAGGTGACACTTCCTGCTCCCTACCTCTGGGGGGCGCCGGTTAGCAGATTGCAGCATTAACACAGGTGCAGGACTCGGAGGGTCGGCTGAGCTGGCGAGTTACAGATGACACTTCCTGCTCCCTACCTCTGGGGGGCGCCGGATAGCAGGTTGCTGCATTAACACAGGTGCAGGACTCGGAGGGTCGGCTGAGCTGGCGAGTTACAGGTGACACTTCCTGCTCCCTACCTCTGGGGGGCGCCGGTTAGCAGGTTGCTGCATTAACACAGGTGCAGGACTCGGAGGGTCGGCTGAGCTGGCGAGTTATAGGTGACACTTCCTGCTCCCTACCTCTGGGGGGCGCCGGTTAGCAGGTTGCTGCATTAACACAGGTGCAGGACTCAGAGGGTCGGCTGAGCTGGCGAGTTACAGGTGACACTTCTTGCTCCCTACCTCTGGGGGGCGCCGGTTAGCAGGTTGCTGCATTAACACAGGTGCAGGACTCGGAGGGTCGGCTGAGCTGGCGAGTTACAGGTGACACTTCCTGCTCCCTACCTCTGGGGGGCGCCGGTTAGCAGGTTGCTGCATTAACACAGGTGCAGGACTCAGAGGGTCGGCTGAGCTGGCGAGTTACAGGTGACACTTCTTGCTCCCTACCTCTGGGGGGCGCCGGTTAGCAGGTTGCTGCATTAACACAGGTGCAGGACTCGGAGGGTCGGCTGAGCTGGTGAGTTACAGGTGACACTTCCTGCTCCCTACCTCTGGGGGGCGCCGGTTAGCAGATTGCTGCATTAACACAGGTGCAGGACTCGGAGGGTCGGCTGAGCTGGCGAGTTACAGGTGACACTTCCTGCTCCCTACCTCTGGGGGGCGCCGGTTAGCAGATTGCTGCATTAACACAGGTGCAGGACTCGGAGGGTCGGCTGAGCTGGTGAGTTACAGGTGACACTTCCTGCTCCCTACCTCTGGGGGGCGCCGGTTAGCAGGTTGCAGCATTAACACAGGTGCAGGACTCGGAGGGTCAGCTGAGCTGGCGAGTTACAGGTGACACTTCCTGCTCCCTACCTCTGGGGGGCGCCGGTTAGCAGGTTGCTGCATTAACACAGGTGCAGGACTCGGAGGGTCGGCTGAGCTGGCGAGTTACAGGTGACACTTCCTGCTCCCTACCTCTGGGGGGCGCCGGTTAGCAGGTTGCTGCATTAACACAGGTGCAGGACTCGGAGGGTCGGCTGAGCTGGCGAGTTACAGGTGACACTTCCTGCTCCCTACCTCTGGGGGGCGCCGGTTAGCAGATTGCAGCATTAACACAGGTGCAGGACTCGGAGGGTCGGCTGAGCTGGCGAGTTACAGGTGACACTTCCTGCTCCCTACCTCTGGGGGGCGCCGGTTAGCAGGTTGCTGCATTAACACAGGTGCAGGACTCGGAGGGTCGGCTGAGCTGGTGAGTTACAGGTGACACTTCCTGCTCCCTACCTCTGGGGGGCGCCGGTTAGCAGGTTGCTGCATTCACATAGGTGCAGGACTCGGAGGGTGGGCTGAGCTGGCGAGTTACAGGTGACACTTCCTGCTCCCTACCTCTGGGGGGCGCCGGTTAGCAGGTTGCTGCATTAACACAGGTGCAGGACTCGGAGGGTCGGCTGAGCTGGCGAGTTACATGTGACACTTCCTGCTCCCTACCTCTGGGGGGCGCCGGTTAGCAGGTTGCTGCATTAACACAGGTGCAGTACTCGGAGGGTCGGCTGAGCTGGCGAGTTACATGTGACACTTCCTGCTCCCTACCTCTGGGGGGCGCCGGTTAGCAGGTTGCTGCATTAACACAGGTGCAGGACTCGGAGGGTCGGCTGAGCTGGCGAGTTACAGGTGACACTTCCTGCTCCCTACCTCTGGGGGGCGCCGGTTAGCAGATTGCAGCATTAACACAGGTGCAGGACTCGGAGGGTCGGCTGAGCTGGCGAGTTACAGGTGACACTTCCTGTTTCCTACCTCTGGGGGGCGCCGGTTAGCAGGTTGCTGCATTAACACAGGTGAAGGACTCGGAGTGTCGGCTGAGCTGGTGAGTTACAGGTGACACTTCCTGCTCCCTACCTCTGGGGGGCGCCGGTTAGCAGCTTGCTGCATTAACACAGGTGCAGTACTCGGAGGGTCGGCTGAGCTGGCGAGTTACAGGTGACACTTCCTGCTCCCTACCTCTGGGGGGCGCCGGTTAGCAGGTTGCTGCATTAACACAGGTGCAGGACTCGGAGGGTCGGCTGAGCTGGCGAGTTACAGGTGACACTTCCTGCTCCCTACCTCTGGGGGGCGCCGGTTAGCAGGTTGCTGCATTAACACAGGTGCAGGACTCGGAGGGTCGGCTGAGCTGGCGAGTTACAGGTGACACTTCCTGCTCCCTACCTCTGGGGGGCGCCGGTTAGCAGGTTGCTGCATTAACACAGGTGCAGGACTCGGAGGGTCGGCTGAGCTGGCGAGTTACAGGTGACACTTCCTGTTTCCTACCTCTGGGGGGCGCCGGTTAGCAGGTTGCTGCATTAACACAGGTGCAGGACTCGGAGGGTCGGCTGAGCTGGCGAGTTACAGGTGACACTTCCTGCTCCCTACCTCTGGGGGGCGCCGGTTAGCAGCTTGCTGCATTAACACAGGTGCAGTACTCGGAGGGTCGGCTGAGCTGGCGAGTTACAGGTGACACTTCCTGCTCCCTACCTCTGGGGGGCGCCGGTTAGCAGGTTGCTGCATTAACACAGGTGCAGGACTCGGAGGGTCGGCTGAGCTGGCGAGTTACAGGTGACACTTCCTGCTCCCTACCTCTGGGGGGCGCCGGTTAGCAGGTTGCTGCATTAACACAGGTGCAGGACTCGGAGGGTCGGCTGAGCTGGCGAGTTACAGGTGACACTTCCTGCTCCCTACCTCTGGGGGGCGCCGGTTAGCAGGTTGCTGCATTAACACAGGTGCAGGACTCGGAGGGTCGGCTGAGCTGGCGAGTTACAGACGATGACACTTTTGGATTTGGCTTTTACAGAAAAGGAAAGCAATCGGAAACAGAGAATGGGAAACCTGTAGAGAGGACAGTGACCGGTCAGGGAAGGTGTGGAGTGATGAAGGGTGTCTGGCGCTTAATGAAAACATTCTACATTCATATGAACCGGGCACAAAGTAAGTTATGGAGTGAGGGAATAAAAATACCACGTGTGAGCCCATCCACGTGTCTCAGACAGGTCTGCAACCCTGCCCTTCCCCATTATCTCTTTGCATAGAATGCTTCCACTGCAGCCAAGGATTCTGGGTAATGACGTGCAAATCAGCCCTCTCATTGAGATCTGATACGCAAGTCGGGGCTCTTACATCACGTTACCTAAATCAGTAACCAGCGTTATTTCCCCTCAGGTGGGAAGAACACACCTGCGATACCTGAAAAAGATGCTCAATTAAATGATTACAAAACAATTAGCATATTCTAATTAGGTTATTTCCCAGCTATCTCCGGCGTGTTCAGCGCTTCCTCCCCACATGTTGTGTATTGGAGTAATGTTGACTTTAGGAATTAGTCCTGGATGTCCAGATGAAATAGTTCAAGTCCCAATGATGACAACTTGTAATCAAGGGTTGTATTGATGTAGATTCCTCAGTAAATTGGGGAACATGAAATGAAAAGAACACAGAGTTTAGTGCAACACAGCTAACAAAAAATCTTAACAGACATAGACTCACAAACCAGCACAGACAAGACACACAAACGCAAAGCTGAAAAATAAAAATTGTTTAATACAACTATAAAATAATAAAATGTGGAACGATGAGACACTGATGGAGCCAGTTACCGGCTTGGAGAATAAGGCAATCACCACAGAAGAAGCTGAGTATTTACTGATTCAGTTTCCACGCACCCCTTTATTTTATTTTATACCCAAAATTCACAAAAACATCACAACACCACCGGGTAGACCTATTATTTCTGGCATTTCATCTTTATCATCCAATTTATCACATTTTATTGATTATCATTTACAGCCAATTGTGGTGGGTAGCAGGTCCTATTTAAGGGACACGACCCATACCCTTCAAGTTGAGAGAACTGGAGTGGCAGCCCAACTATATTCTTGTAACAGCTGATGTAACATCATTATATACGGTCATTGACCATGAGTTGGGCTGTAGGGCAGTGTCTCAGAAATTGGACCTGGCTACTCAACTGACACCAGTTAAAAATCAATTTCTGGTAGACAGTATTCATTACATTTTAACTCACAATTATTTTACGTTTAATTCTCAATTTTATAAGCAGGTGTACGGAACCGCCATGGTAACCAGGTTTGCCCCAAGTTATGATAACATATTTATGGACAGTTGGGAAGAAGACTTTATCTGGAACAACTGTCCTTTTGAGGCAAGCCTGGTGCTCTGGAAACGTTACATAGATTACGTCATTTTCATCTGGTCTGGCGGTGAAACACAGTTAGAGACTTTTTTCACTTACCTTAATCACAATGATAGAAATCTTAAGTTTACTTTTAAATCGAGCACTGATCACATTGATTTTTTAGATTTAAATATTTATATCACTAACAACACACTACACACCAAAACATTCTTCAAGCCGGTGCAGGCCAACACCTATCTAAGAGCTGATAGCTCTCATGATCCATTATGGATTAGAAATATTCCAGGGGGTCAGTTCCTCCGCCTGAGACGCAATTGCTCAGATGTTGAGGCTTTTGCGTCTCAGGCTGAGGAACTTAAGCAGAAATTCGTTGATAGAAAATATCCAGAGAAACTTCTGGATGAAGCAATAGAAAAGGTAACAAATCTGGACAGGGATCATGTGCTTAAATATAAGAAAAAAGAATCAAAAAACAAATTTCATCAGATGGTGCCATTCATTACACAATATAATGAGATGGCACCAAAGATTAGGCAGATTATTAATAAGTGATAACACCCTAGTCGAAATTCTCCCTCCTAAATCTACTATTATCTTCACTAAAGCCACACATTTAAAATCTAAATTGGCTCCAAGTTGCCCACTTAATTATTCTAAACAAACAGCTAAATTAGAAAAAGTTTTTTTTTAAATGTAGTAAATGTTTTGCATGTTCACGTAGTTGTACAACTAAGACGTTTAGATCTAATGTAACTCATAATATTTACCCTATTAGGTCATTTATTAACTGCCACACAACATATGTGATATACTTACTCCAATGCCCCTGTGGCTTGCAATATGTTGGGCGGACAAGTAGAACGTTCCAACGGAGGGTATATGAGCATATATACAATATAAAGAAGGGATTCGTCACCCATAGTGTGTCCCACCTCTTCCTCACACATCATAATCAAAATCCCAAGGGGTTAATGTGTCAGGCTATTGAGACCATCCAAGCCAGTACAAGAGGTGGGAATAGGCTGCAGAGATGCCGTGTGCGTGAGGCATACTGGATCTATGAATTACAGACTCTCTCTCCAAGAGGTCTTAATATTGACTTTGAATTAGGAGCATTTTTATAATATTATGAAGTCATTTTGTTTAAATACATGCAAACATTTGTTCTGATGTTTTATTTTTATTACATCGGTTTGATGGTTGTTTTATGTTGTTATGTGTGGATAATTGTTGTATATTGTTTTTTTATGTTTTCTGTTCATGCAAAGCTGTTCCAATGTCAGTGTTTTGTATATCATGTGTCAAGGAGGTATCGCTTTAAGAAATTTCTTGATTGATTGGCCAATCAGATTAGTCTTGTAGGGATATATACCAAGGCAGCACTGACATCACTCATATCCCCTGAGGAAGTGTGCGCAAGCGCACGAAACGCGTAGGGTTTTTTCATCACTGTTGTACGATTTGATGTTGAGAGAAATGAGTGCAGAGAGCTGATCCTTTGGAGCTGAATCAAGAAGAACCTCCGCATGAAAATCCCACCGAGAGTCCCGCCTACCTGTGACGGAGCATCCGGTATCTAGTATCCGGTGACGTCACTTCCGGTTTCGAGGAGCACGGTGTTTGGAGGAAAGTTGCGGTTACTTCCATTTCTCAGCCCAGGGAGGACAGATTACATCGGTCTATACGGCCTCACTGCTTGTGTTCTAGAGCCGTCCTGTGAGTAGCTTTCTAGTTTTACTCTACCGGACTGGCTCCATCAGTGTCTCATCGTTCCACATTTTATTATTTTATAGTTGTATTAAACAATTTTTATTTTTCAGCTTTGCGTTTGTGTGTCTTGTCTGTGCTGGTTTGTGAGTCTATGTCTGTTAAGATTTTTTGTTAGCTGTGTTGCACTAAACTCTGTGTTCTTTTCCTTTCATGTTCCCCAACTTACGGAGGAATCTACATCAATACAACCCTTGATTACAAGTTGTCATCATTGGGACTTGAACTATTTCATCTGGATATACAGGACTAATTCCTAATTGGATTAATTAGGCGCCGGTATCTCTTTTCTTTTGTTTCTGTTTTTTTTCTGATTGTACTATCAGTGTCCCACCAGGCTGCCTCAGACACCATGGGGGTTGCTCTTATTTAGAGTGTACAGACTATCACTCCATCATTAGCGCTATTCTACATCACCCTTTTTTTTCAATGTTGACTGTAGGTATCACCTAGTTATGGGTAATGGTGAGTATCACTAATGGCCGTTTATAGCTAACACGATGATCTTTCCTGGAGAAAACCTGGCTCACGGGGTTATATTAGCCTCTGAAGGTACACTATGCCAGGAGGTGTTACAGGATATTGACGGCAAGTCCCTTACCGGAGATTTGTGGGTGTGAGGCTCTTCCAATGGTGGTTTTCATGATGAACTCCTAGAGGTTCCTCATGTGTATGCTCCTCAAAAAACTCAGGAATAAAAGACACTATACAAATGCATGTTACTACAAAACGTGTGTCTCATTCACATGCTGCGAGCCATGCTACGGCCTTGTAATTAGATGCCAATAACATTATACAGTACAATTCGCATCCTGATTTTTACAGACAATTGTCTTTGTGATTCCAGAACTTGGCAGCTGCATTGTATTCAGAGGAAAGGACGGAAAGGGTAAATATAGATCAAAGAACACTTAATGATTTCCCGTCTACACCAGGACGCGTACCGTCACCACATCAGCCTGTACCCCACCAGCCTGCACCCCATGTACTTCTGCTCTTCTTTCCGGTCTAGGACATTTGGTTGAGGGAGGATTTGCGACTGCAACTTTGGTAAGTGGCTTACCCTAAAAATCCATTGTCACGGTAGATCAGGTCTTTTAACACCATTTATATTTAAGGGATCAATCACAGGGCAAAACAAGACAGAGAAATAAAATTAGGTTTATTTTGGATAAGACCTCGGAAATACACAAGAATACAAAAATATACACACTTACTGGGGTGTGGGGAATGAGATTTATCTTTCCTGGGTGCAGGGACCCACTTCAAATGGGTTTACCATGTCTGTTTTTCTGCTTCAGGATATCAGAGTGCTGAATATAGCAGCCACTCTGACATGTACCTCTATCTGGTCACAGTCCAACTCCACACTCCTTCCCAGAGTGTCTCTCAGATGGTCTCCACACTCCTTCCCAGAGATGGACTTCAGATGGACTGATCAGCAGTGTTCCTTATATACCCCTTGCTGGCTACCCTTTAACATTGAACAAGGGAGCCAGCCAAGAGAAACAGTGCCTGGGGCTCAGACCTGATAACGGATTCATTTAACTAATCCCCTACCTTTGTTCTGATCTATTTCTATGGAGAGCTTCAACTGAGTGAATTACTTAGTCTTTCTCCATAGAAATGACAGTAACAGTGGCATATCTAATTTACTTTCTTGCATGTTAATTCCATCACCACACAATACCAGGTATCTAATCTGGGGGGAATTGCTAGCACAGGCATAAATACAGAGATAAGGTAATTATGTAAAAGACAGGACTTAGAATTACAGCCCAAATCACATCACAGAACAATGATGATTCTAAACTGGGGAAAGGATTGTTACAGGGAAGACAGAATACATGCTTTGAGATGCATTTTTAGGCTGCGGCCCGCTGCCTGTGTGCCTGCCAGGCTGGCGGCGCGTGCAGCCGAGTCCCCCGGTCTGCAGAGAGCTGCAGGGGGAAAGACTGGGGGCGTGACGGGGACGCGGCCGTGACGTCACCCGGCAGGTTGGCTCACATTGGCTGAAGCGTCGGAGGCGTGGCCTAGCGCTCCGTCACGACTCCTGATCTCAATTATCTTGAGAGGAGGAGTTTCTGTCGGCGCGGCGGCCCCCCCTCGCAGCGGGCCCGGCCCCATTGTGGAGCAGCTCTTGTTCCTGCAGTGTCCGCCACAGCGGGCGCTGCAGTAGCCAGCGGGGACCTGGCATTAAAGAGATGGTGCATTATACATTCCCTGTTCTCCCCGGCGGCAGGGATTTTAGCAGCTGGGTATCGGCTGCAGAACGCGGTGCCGGGGATTCCAGCGGTGGATAAACTGCAAAACGCTGGCGGTGGGGATTTTAGCAGCGGACCGGCTGCAGAACTCGGTGCGGGGATTCCAGCGGTTCGTCGGCTGCAGAACGCAGACAGTGGGGATTCCAGCAGTGGATTGGCTGCAGAACGCCGGCGGTGGAGATTCCAGCGGTTCATCGGCTGGAGAACGCCGGCGGTGTGGATTCTAGTTGTGGATCAGCTGCAGAACGCCGGCGGTAGGGATTCCAGCGGTGCATCGGCTGCAGAATGCCGGTAGTGGGGATTCCAGCGGTGCATCGGCTGCAGAAAGCCGGCGGTGGGGATTCCAGCGGTGCATCGGCTGCAGAACGCCAGTGGTGGGGATTTTAGCAGCGGATCGGCTGCGGAACGCGGTGCCGGGGATTCCAGTGGTGGATCGACTGCAGAACGCCAGCGGTAGGGATTTTAGCAGCGCATCGGCTGCAGAACGCGGTGCCGGGGATTCCAGCGGTTCGTCGGCTGCAGAACGCAGACAGTGGGGATTCCAGCAGTGGATTGGCTGCAGAACGCCGGCGGTGGAGATTCCAGCGGTTCATCGGCTGGAGAACGCCGGCGGTGTGGATTCTAGTTGTGGATCAGCTGCAGAACGCCGGCGGTAGGGATTCCAGCGGTGCATCGGCTGCAGAATGCGGTGATGGGGATTTTAGCAGCGGATCGGCTGCAGAACGCCGGCAGTGGGGATTCCAGCGATGGATCGGCTGCAGAACGCGGTGCCGGGGATTCCAGCGGTGTGTCGGCTGCAGAACGCCGGCGGTGGGGATTCCAGCGACGAATCGGCTGCAGAACGCCGGTGGTGGGGATTCCAGCGGTGGATCGGCTGCAGAACGCCGGCGGTGGGGATTCCAGCGGTGGATCGGCTGCAGAACGCGGTGCCGGGGATTCCAGCGATGGATCGGTTGCAGAACGCCGGCGGTGGGGATTCCAGCGGTGGATCGGCTGCAGAACGCGGTGCCGGGGATTCCAGCGGTGCATCGGCTGCAGAACGCCGGCGGTGGGGATTCCAGCAGTGGATCGGTTGCAGAACGCCGGCCGTGGGGATTCCAGCGGTGGATCGGCTGCAGAACGCGGTGCCGGGGATTCCAGCGGTGCATCGGCTGCAGAACGCCGGCGGTGGGGATTCCAGCGATGGATCGGCTGCAGAACGCGGTGCCGGGGATTCCAGCGATGGATCGGCTGCAGAACGCGGTGCCGGGGATTCCAGCGGTGTGTCGGCTGCAGAACGCCGGCGGTGGGGATTCCAGCGACGAATCGGCTGCAGAACGCCGGTGGTGGGGATTCCAGCGGTGGATCGGCTGCAGAACGCCGGCGGTGGGGATTCCAGCGGTGGATCGGCTGCAGAACGCGGTGCCGGGGATTCCAGCGATGGATCGGTTGCAGAACGCCGGCGGTGGGGATTCCAGCGGTGGATCGGCTGCAGAACGCGGTGCCGGGGATTCCAGCGGTGCATCGGCTGCAGAACGCCGGCGGTGGGGATTCCAGCAGTGGATCGGTTGCAGAACGCCGGCCGTGGGGATTCCAGCGGTGGATCGGCTGCAGAACGCGGTGCCGGGGATTCCAGCGGTGCATCGGCTGCAGAACGCCGGCGGTGGGGATTCCAGCGATGGATCGGCTGCAGAACGCCGGCGGTGGGGATTCCAGCGGTGGGCCGGCTGCAGAACGCCGGCGGTGGGGATTCCAGCGGTGGATCGGCTACAGAACGCCGGCGGTGGGGATTCCAGCGGTGGGTCGGCTGCAGGACGCCGGCGGTGGGGATTCCAGCGGTGGATCGGCTGCAGAACGCCGGCGGTGGGGATTCCAGTGGTGGGTCGGCTGCAGAACGCCGGCGGTGGGGATTCCAGCGGTGGATCGGCTGCAGAACGCCGGCGGTGGGGATTCCAGCGGTGGATCGGCTGCAGAACGCCGGCGGTGGGGATTCCAGCGGTAGGTCGGCTGCAGAACGCCGGCGGTGGGGATTCCAGCGGTGGGTCGGTTGCAGAACGCCGGCGGTGGGGATTCCAGCGGTGGATCAGCTGCAGAACGCGGTGCCGGGGATTCCAGCGGTGGGTCGGCTGCAGGACGCCGGCGGTGGGGATTCCAGCGGTGGATCGGCTGCAGAACGCCGGCGGTGGGGATTCCAGCGGTGGGTCGGCTGCAGAACGCCGGCGGTGGGGATTCCAGCGGTGGATCGGCTGCAGAACGCCGGCGGTGGGGATTCCAGCAGTGGATCGGCTGCAGAACGCGGTGCCGGGGATTCCAGCGATGCATCGGCTGCAGAACGCCGGCGGTGGGGATTCCAGCAGTGGGTCGGCTGCAGAACGCCGGCGGTGGGGATTCCAGCGGTGGGTCGGCTGCAGAACGCCGGCGGTGGGGATTCCAGCGGTGTGTTGGCTGCAGAACACCGGCGGTGGGGATTCCAGCGGTGGGTCGGCTGCAGAACGCGGTGCCGGGGATTCCAGCGGTGGATCGGCTGCAGAACGCCGGCGGTGGGGATTCCAGCGGTGGGTCGGCTGCAGAACGCCGGTGGTGGGGATTCCAGCGGTGGATCGGCTGCAGAACGCCGGCGGTGGGGATTCCAGCGATGGATCGGCTGCAGAACGCCGGCGGTGGGGATTCCAGCGGTGGGTCGGCTGCAGAACGCCGGCGGTGGGGATTCCAGCGGTGGGTCGGCTGCAGAACGCCAGCGGTGGGGATTCCAGCGGTGGGTCGGCTACAGAACGCCAGCGGTGGGGATTCCAGCGATGGGTCAGCTGCAGAACGCGGTGCCGGGGATTCCAGCGGTGGGTCGGCTGCAAAACGCCAGCGGTGGGGATTCCAGCGGTGGGTCGGCTGCAGAACGCCGGCGGTGGGGATTCCAGCGACGGATCGGCTGCAGAACGCCGGTGATGGGGTTTACAGCGGTGGGTCGGCTGCAGAACGCCGGCGGTGGGGATTCCAGCGGTGGATCGGCTGCAGAACGCCGGCGGTGGGGATTCCAGCGGTGGGTCGGCTGCAGAACGCCGGCGGTGGGGATTCCAGCGGTGGGTCGGCTGCAGAACGCCGGCGGTGGGGATTCCAGCGACGGATCGGCTGCAGAACGCCGGTGGTGGGGATTCCAGCGGTGGGTCGGCTGCAGGACGCCGGCGGTGGGGATTCCAGCGATGGATCGGCTGCAGAATGCCGGCGGTGGGGATTCCAGCGGTGGGTCGGCTGCAGAACGCCGGCGGTGGGGATTCCAGCGGTGGGTCGGCTGCAGAACGCCGGCGGTGGGGATTCCAGCGGTGGGTCGGCTGCAGAACGCCGGCGGTGGGGATTCCAGCGGTGGGTCGGCTGCAGAACGCCGACGGTGGGGATTCCAGTGGTGGATGGGCTGCAGAACGCCGGCGGTGGGGATTCCAGTGGTGGATGGGCTGCAGAACGCCGGCGGTGGGGATTCCAGCGGTGGATCGGCAGCAGAACGCCGGCGGTGGGGATTCCAGCGGTGGGTCGGCTGCAGAACGCCGGCGGTGGGGATTCCAGCGATGGATCGGCTGCGGAACGCCGGCAGTGGGGATTCCAGCGGTGGGTCGGCTGCGGAACGCCGGCGGTGGGGATTCCAGCGGTGGATCGGCTGCAGAACGCCGGCGGTGGGGATTCCAGCGGTGGATCGGCTGCAGAACGCCGGCGGTGGGGATTCCAGCGGTGGATCGGCTGCAGAACGCCAGCGGTGGGGATTCCAGCGGTGGGTCGGTTGCAGAACGCCGGCGGTGGGGATTCCAGCGGTGGGTCGGCTGCAGAACGCCGGCGGTGGGGATTCCAGCGGTGGGTCGGCTGCAGAACGCCGGCGGTGGGGATTCCAGCGGTGTGTTGGCTGCAGAACGCCAGCGGTGGGGATTCCAGCGGTGTGTCGGCTGCAGAACGCCAGCGGTGGGGATTCCAGCGGTGGGTCGGCTGCAGAACGCCGGCGGTGGGGATTCCAGCGGTGGGTCGGCTGCAGAACGCCGGCGGTGGGGATTCCACCCGTGTGTCAGCTGCAGAACGCCGGCGGTGGGGATTCCAGCGGTGTGTTGGCTGCAGAACGCCGGCGGTGGGGATTTCAGCGGTGGATCGGCTGCAGAACGCCGGCGGTGGGGATTCCAGCGGTGGGTCGGCTGCAGAACGCCGGCGGTGGGGATTCCAGCGATGGATCGGCTGCAGAACGCCGGCGGTGGGGATTCCAGCGGTGGGTCGGCTGCAGAACGTCGGTGGTAGGGATTCCAGCGGTGTGTCGGCTGCAGAACGCCGGCGGTGGGGATTCCAGCGGTGGATCGGCTGCAGAACGCGGTGCCGGGGATTCCAGCGGTGTGTCGGCTGCAGAACGCCGGCGGTGGAGATTCCAGCGGTGAATCGGCTGCAGAACGCCGGCGGTGGGGATTCCAGCGGTGGGTCGGCTGCAGAACGCCGGCGGTGGAGATTCCAGCGGTGAATCGGCTGCAGAACGCCGGCGGTGGGGATTCCAGCGGTGGGTCGGCTGCAGAACGCCGGCGGTGGGGATTCCAGCGGTGGGTCGGTTGCAGAACGCCGGCGGTGGGGATTCCAGCGGTGGGTCGGCTGCAGAACGCCGGCGGTGGGGATTCCAGCGGTGGATCAGCTGCAGAACGCCGGCGGTGGGGATTCCAGCGGTGGATCGGCTGCAGAACGCGGTGCCGGGGATTCCAGCGGTGTGTCGGCTGCAGAACGCCGGCGGTGGGGATTCCAGCGGTGGATCAGCTGCAGAACGCGGTGCCGGGGATTCCAGCGGTGTGTCGGCTGCAGAACGCCGGCGGTGGGGATTCCAGCGGTGCATCGGCTGCAGAACGCGGTGCCGGGGATTTCAGCGGTGTGTCGGCTGCAGAACGCCGGCGGTGGGGATTCCAGCGGTGTTTCGGCTGCAGAACGCCGGCGGTGGGGATACCAGCGGTGGGTCGGCTGCAGAATGCCGGCGGTGGGGATTCCAGCGGTGGATCGGCTGCAGAACGCCGGCGGTGGGGATTCCAGCGATGGATCGGCTGCAGAACGCCGGCGGTGGGGATTCCTGCGATGGATCGGTTGCAGAACGCGGTGCCGGGGATTCCAGCGGTGGGTCGGCTGCAGAACGCCGGCGGTGGGGATTCCACCCGTGGGTCGGCTGCAGAACGCCAGCGGTGGGGATTCCAGCGGTGTGTTGGCTGCAGAACGCCGGCGGTGGGGATTCCAGCGGTGGGTCGGCTGCAGAACGCCAGCGGTGGATCGGCTGCAGGACGCCGGCGGTGGGGATTCCAGCGATGGATCGGCTGCAGAACGCCGGCGGTGGGGATTCCAGCGGTGGATCGGCTGCAGAACGCCGGCGGTGGGGATTCCAGCGGTGGATCGGCTGCAGAACGCAGGTGGTGAGGATTCCAGCGGTGGGTCGGTTGCAGAATGCCGGCGGTGGGGATTCCAGCGGTGGGTCGGCTACAGAACGCCGGCGGTGGGGATTCCAGCGGTGGGTCGGCTGCAGGACGCCGGCGGTGGGGATTCCAGTGGTGGGTCGGCTGCAGAACGCCGGCGGTGGGGAGTCCAGCGGTGGGTCAGTTGCAGGACGCCGGCGGTGGGGATTCCAGCGATGGATTGGCTGCAGAACGCCGGCGGTGGGGATTCCAGTGGTGGATCGGCTGCAGAACGCCGGCGGTGGGGATTCCAGCGGTGGATCGGATGCAGAACGCCGACGGTGGGGATTCCAGCAGTGAGTCGGTTGCAGAACGCCGGCGGTGGGGATTCCACCCGTGGGTCGGCTGCAGAACGCCGGCGGTGGGGATTCCAGCGGTGGATCGGCTGCAGAACGCCAGCGGTGGATCGGCTGCAGGACGCCGGCGGTGGGAATTCCAGCGATGGATCGGCTGCAGAACGCCGGCGGTGGGGATTCCAGCGGTGGATCGGCTGCAGAACGCCGGCGGTGGGGATTCCAGCGGTGGATCGGCTGCAGAACGCCGGTGGTGAGGATTCCAGCGGTGGGTCGGTTGCAGAACGCCGGCGGTGGGGATTCCAGCGGTGTGTTGGCTGCAGAACGCCGGCGGTGGGGATTCCAGCGGTGGATCGGCTGCAGAACGCCAGCGGTGGATCGGCTGCAGGACGCCGGCGGTGGGGATTCCAGCGATGGATCGGCTGCAGAACGCCGGCGGTGGGGATTCTAGCGGTGGATCGGCTGCAGAACGCCGGCGGTGGGGATTCCAGCGGTGGGTCGGCTGCAGAACGCCGGCGGTGGGGATTCCAGCGGTGGGTCGGTTGCAGAACGCAGGCGGTGGGGATTCCAGCGGTGTGTCGGCTGCAGAACGCCGGCGGTGGGGATTCCAGCGGTGGGTCGGCTGCAGAACGCCGGCGGTGGGGATTCCAGCGGTGCATCGGCTGCAGAACGCGGTGCCGGGGATTTCAGCGGTGTGTCGGCTGCAGAACGCCGGCGGTGGGGATTCCAGCGGTGTTTCGGCTGCAGAACGCCGGCGGTGGGGATACCAGCGGTGGATCGGCTGCAGAACGCCGGCGGTGGGGATTCCAGCGATGGATCGGCTGCAGAACGCCGGCGGTGGGGATTCCTGCGATGGATCGGTTGCAGAACGCGGTGCCGGGGATTCCAGCGGTGGGTCGGCTGCAGAACGCCGGCGGTGGGGATTCCAGCGGTGGATCGGCTGCAGAACGCCGGCGGTGGGGATTCCTGCGATGGATCGGTTGCAGAACGCGGTGCCGGGGATTCCAGCGGTGGGTCGGCTGCAGAACGCCGGCGGTGGGGATTCCACCCGTGGGTCGGCTGCAGAACGCCGGCGGTGGGGATTCCAGCGGTGTGTTGGCTGCAGAACGCCGGCGGTGGGGATTCCAGCGGTGGGTCGGCTGCAGAACCCCAGCGGTGGATCGGCTGCAGGACGCCGGCGGTGGGGATTCCAGCGATGGATCGGCTGCAGAACGCCGGCGGTGGGGATTCCAGCGGTGGATCGGCTGCAGAACGCCGGCGGTGGGGATTCCAGCGGTGGATCGGCTGCAGAACGCAGGTGGTGAGGATTCCAGCGGTGGGTCGGTTGCAGAACGCCGGCGGTGGGGATTCCAGCGGTGGGTCGGCTGCAGAACGCCGGCGGTGGGGATTCCAGCGGTGGGTCGGCTGCAGAACGCCGGCGGTGGGGATTCCAGCGGTGGGTCGGCTGCAGGACGCCGGCGGTGGGGATTCCAGTGGTGGGTCGGCTGCAGAACGCCGGCGGTGGGGATTCCAGCGGTGGGTCGGTTGCAGAACGCCGGCGGTGGGGATTCCAGCGGTGTGTCGGCTGCAGAACGCCGGCGGTGGGGATTCCAGCGGTGGGTCGGCTGCAGAACGCCGGCGGTGGGGATTCCAGCGGTGCATCGGCTGCAGAACGCGGTGCCGGGGATTTCAGCGGTGTGTCGGCTGCAGAACGCCGGCGGTGGGGATTCCAGCGGTGTTTCGGCTGCAGAACGCCGGCGGTGGGGATACCAGCGGTGGATCGGCTGCAGAACGCCGGCGGTGGGGATTCCAGCGATGGATCGGCTGCAGAACGCCGGCGGTGGGGATTCCTGCGATGGATCGGTTGCAGAACGCGGTGCCGGGGATTCCAGCGGTGGGTCGGCTGCAGAACGCCGGCGGTGGGGATTCCAGCGGTGGGTCGGCTGCAGAACGCCGGCGGTGGGGATTCCAGCGGTGGATCGGCTGCAGAACGCCGGCGGTGGGGATTCCAGCGATGGATCGGCTGCAGAACGCCGGCGGTGGGGATTCCTGCGATGGATCGGTTGCAGAACGCGGTGCCGGGGATTCCAGCGGTGGGTCGGCTGCAGAACGCCGGCGGTGGGGATTCCACCCGTGGGTCGGCTGCAGAACGCCGGCGGTGGGGATTCCAGCGGTGGATCGGCTGCAGAACCCCAGCGGTGGATCGGCTGCAGGACGCCGGCGGTGGGGATTCCAGCGATGGATCGGCTGCAGAACGCCGGCGGTGGGGATTCCAGCGGTGGATCGGCTGCAGAACGCCGGCGGTGGGGATTCCAGCGGTGGATCGGCTGCAGAACGCAGGTGGTGAGGATTCCAGCGGTGGGTCGGTTGCAGAACGCCGGCGGTGGGGATTCCAGCGGTGGGTCGGCTGCAGAACGCCGGCGGTGGGGATTCCAGCGGTGGGTCGGCTGCAGAACGCCGGCGGTGGGGATTCCAGCGGTGGGTCGGCTGCAGGACGCCGGCGGTGGGGATTCCAGTGGTGGGTCGGCTGCAGAACGCCGGCGGTGGGGAGTCCAGCGGTGGGTCGGTTGCAGGACGCCGGCGGTGGGGATTCCAGCGATGGATTGGCTGCAGAACGCCGGCGGTGGGGATTCCAGTGGTGGATCGGCTGCAGAACGCCGGCGGTGGGGAGTCCAGCGGTGGGTCGGCTGCAGAACGCCGGCGGTGGGGATTCCAGCGGTGGATCGGCTGCAGAACGCCGACTGTGGGGATTCCAGCAGTGGGTCGGTTGCAGAACGCCGGCGGTGGGGATTCCACCCGTGGGTCGGCTGCAGAACGCCGGCGGTGGGGATTCCAGCGGTGTGTTGGCTGCAGAACGCCGGCGGTGGGGATTCCAGCGGTGGATCGGCTGCAGAACGCCAGCGGTGGATCGGCTGCAGGACGCCGGCGGTGGGGATTCCAGCGATGGATCGGCTGCAGAACGCCGGCGGTGGGGATTCCAGCGGTGGATCGGCTGCAGAACGCCGGCGGTGGGGATTCCAGCGGTGGATCGGCTGCAGAACGCCGGCGGTGGGGATTCCAGCGGTGGGTCGGTTGCAGAACGCCGGCGGTGGGGATTCCAGCGGTGTGTTGGCTGCAGAACGCCGGCGGTGGGGATTCCAGCGGTGTGTTGGCTGCAGAACGCCGGTGGTGAGGATTCCAGCGGTGGGTCGGCTGCAGAACGCCGGCGGTGGGGATTCCAGCGGTGGGTCGTCTGCAGAACGCCGGCGGTGGGGATTCCAGCGGTGGGTCGGTTGCAGAACGCCGGCGGTGGGGATTCCAGCGGTGTGTTGGCTGCAGAACGCCGGCGGTGGGGATTCCAGCGGTGGATCGGCTGCAGAACGCCAGCGGTGGATCGGCTGCAGGACGCCGGCGGTGGGGATTCCAGCGATGGATCGGCTGCAGAACGCCGGCGGTGGGGATTCCAGCGGTGGATCGGCTGCAGAACGCCGGCGGTGGGGATTCCAGCGGTGGATCGGCTGCAGAACGCCGGTGGTGAGGATTCCAGCGGTGGGTCGGTTGCAGAACGCCGGCGGTGGGGATTCCAGCGGTGGGTCGGCTGCAGAACGCCGGCGGTGGGGATTCCAGCGGTGGGTCGGCTGCAGAACGCCGGCGGTGGGGATTCCAGCGGTGGGTCGGCTGCAGAACGCCGGCGGTGGGGAGTCCAGCGGTGGGTCGGTTGCAGGACGCCGGCGGTGGGGATTCCAGCGATGGATTGGCTGCAGAACGCCGGCGGTGGGGATTCCAGCGGTGGATCGGCTGCAGAACGCCGACGGTGGGGATTCCAGCGATGGATCGGTTGCAGAACGCCAGCGGTGGGGATTCCAGCGGTGGCTCGGCTGCAGAACGCCGGCGGTGGGGATTCCAGCGGTGGGTCGGCTGCAGAACGCCAGCGGTGGGTCGGCTGCAGAACGCCAGCGGTGGGTCGGCTGCAGAACGCCGGCGGTGGGGATTCCAGCGGTGGATCGACTGCAGAACGCCGGCGGTGGGGATTCCAGCGGTGGGTCGGCTGCAGAACGCCGGCGGTGGGGATTCCAGCGGTGGGTCGGCTGCAGAACGCCGGCAGTGGGGATTCCAGCGGTGGATCGGTTGCAGAACGCCAGCGGTGGGGATTCCAGCGGTGGATCGGTTGCAGAACGCCGGCGGTGGGGATTCCAGCGGTGGGTCGGCTGCAGAACGCCGGCGGTGGGGATTCCAGCGGTGGGTCAGCTGCAGAACGCCGGCGGTGGGGATTCCAGCGGTGGATCGGTTGCAGAACGCCGGCGGTGGGGATTCCAGCGGTGGGTCGGCTGCAGAACGCCGGCGGTGGGGATTCCAGCGGTGGGTCAGCTGCAGAACGCCGGCGGTGGGGATTCCAGCGGTGGATCGGTTGCAGAACGCCGGCGGTGGGGATTCCAGCGGTGGGTCGGCTGCAGAACGCCGGCGGTGGGGATTCCAGCGGTGGGTCGGTTGCAGAACGCCGGCGGTGGGGATTCTGCCTGCTTCAGTAAGACTGAAACCGGTGACGTTTGGTGGGCTGGCGCAAAACATGGCTCGGTAATGAACAATAAATACAAACACCAGGTGCGAGCAAATTCCCGCGTCTCACACAGGGCTGCAACTCTGCCCTTCCCCATTATCCCTTAGCATACACAGCTTTCTCTGCTGTCAGGACTCTGGGTAATGACATGCAGATGAACCCACAGTGTCACTTTTTACTTCGTACCCATTTTAACACGGCCCCCTGTAAGTGTATCCCTGCCGCGTTACACAGCTTTTCGGCACGGCCTGCGTTAAAGAAGTGCCGAGCCAGTAACCCTGCTCAGAGACAGCAGTTCTCATGGGTTACTGGCCTGGTAAAGTGAAGCGGGTACGTGGCAACAACCAGGCACCAAGTACTCTAAGTTATGGTGAGAAAAACGCGACAAAAACTCTGCACTGTACAGTGTGCAGCAAATAAATACCCCCGTTGCGAGCACGTATCACAGCCAGGGCTGCAACTCTGCCCTTCCCCTTTATCTCTCAGTATACAAAGCTTCCACTGCAGCCAGGGTTTCTGGGAAAATGCTGCTGTTCAGTGAGGCTTCAATGATGTCTGTGAGACGCGGGTGCTAACAATCAGGGAGACTCACAGGAGTCCGTGTGAGGCGACGTGTCTAGAAATGTGAGGAGGTACATCTTTGCCAAAAGAGTAGTAGATGCCCAGAGCAGCCTTCCAGCAGAAGTAGAGTGGGCAAATCTAGCCACATAATGTCATCTTATAGCACAGGGCTTTTTACCAAGACAATTTGGGAACAAAAGTGGGAGAAAAGAGAATAGTTTTCATTTTGTGCCAACGTATGCGGGGGCTTTAAGTCCTGCCTGGTCCATCTGCCCCCCTTTGGGGACGGTGAATAGGGGCAGTTACCTGGGGCACATATTACATGATAGGAATCGAGGTTTGCCCGTCCTGTTGCATATCGTTCCCTTGAACCTGGCCAGGTCTGAGACGGTGTAAAGTCTCTACAGGGCAGGTCTTCTCCAGCAGCCCCGTGCGAAGGACTGCAAGGGGTGCTGGAATACAGCCGCTTAGCGAACATGGGCCAGCGTAAGCTGCTATACAGAGGCACGGCTTCCAGACTGAACGTGTTACACAGGGAGACGGGATACAGCTTCTCTACTAACATAAACACAGCCCCGCTGCGTCATTTCCCACAATAATGCCCGGCACCGTGCCCGAGGGAAGGGTCGGGCTCCCCAGCCTCGCAGGGAGAGGAAGGGGTGGGGGTGACTGGGTGTGAGGCTGTTAGATGTGGCAGGATAGGTGAGACATTACACCCCTTGTGATCGCATACAGGGGCCCCCCTGGGGAACCGGCCCCATTAGGCTAGTTTACATAGGACAAGCTGCACGGCTCAGATAGGACAGATGGGCCAGGCAGAGCTGCACGGGCAGGACCCCTTCCTGAGCCGTGCTGTGTTATTAGTCCTGGAGAAGTGCAGGTTTGTCCTACAGTAACGCGTGATACTTTGTGACCAGGGGCCACGGTGACCTGAAAAGTAATGGCCCAGTGCCAGAGGTCAATCACGCCTAAATCTTCTAAACACCAGCGAAGGCTTCTTACAAGACGGGGACGTCCTAAAAACAGAGCGAGCAGAGCCAATAACAGGACAGGCTCATTGTTTTCTGTGGCTTCCCAATCAGGAAACATCTCCCTCTGGTCTCAGACGTAGAAGGACATCGCTAGAACGCGGCAGTGTTACCGCGCCGCGTCTGCTGCGTCTGTCCATACTGTACGTCTGTCATATAGTCCCCACATGGGACTCTGGCACATGAACAAGGCTCAGAGCGGGGGCAGAGATTTCCCAAATGCTTCAAAGAGATAAAAGGGGAGAGCAGCAGGAAACAGAAATGGGAACATTTATCCAAGCTTTCTCAGCTTGCAAAACTGGGACAAGAATGCGCTGTATAGGAGAGGCATTCCCGTTCTCATTAATACCCCCAGTGCACAATTTCTACACACGCTTTGCAATTGGGAAACTTGGATAAATAACCCACAAAAAAACCACACTTTCAAATAATGCACTTTTTGTGTCACTAGTAGGAAATGCCCCATAGGCCGCAGTAGGACTTTTAGATTGGATACTTATGGAACGGTGTTTTTGCTCTGAATGTGCACCCACGAGAGTTTGATACAAACATTTTAAGCAAAACAGGTACAAAAAAACTGATTTTTCAAAGAGAATCATCCCGTTCCTTTCAATGTGATACGTTTCTCTGAATAAATGTGGTGCGGCCTTTTTTCTGTCCTCAGGTTTCCAGCCGGGAGACGTGGGAAATGACCGGCTTGGACCCCATAGATGGGTGGTTTGGCTTCTTGTGTTACTTGAATATAAACTCTTCGAGGTACCTGCCTCTTCCCACCTACCATCGGTCCTGGGAAGTGGTTTCTATATGGAAAACGGTTGGAAATACTGGATCCTTTGGGGGGGATACTGGGGCTGCCCTAATCCCTGGATGGCATTAAAGCTCTGACATAGGGACGTGTGCCTCACAACTGCCCCATCGGGATGGTCCTTGTTCGGGAGACCTCGGCTTCTCGCCTATACTTATGATTTCCTTCAGCCTAAAAATCTTTGCTATGAAAATGCCGGCTTCCTTGTCCCCACCCTGAGAAGTCCCACGCCCCCCCCCCATTCATCCTCAGAGGATGTGTAAGGAGTATTTCCATCATTACACACATCCCCCTGACTCTGATTCACAAGCCTGAAACACAGTGACCTTTGTCCCTAATCTCTCCCTACCCATGGGACGTGCTTACGCTCAATATTCCCCAAACACCTTCACTTTCTGCCTTCGCAGCCCGGCAGGAAATCCGCTTCTCGGGAGAAGCGTCTCGCTACACGTTGCACGCCTCTACTATGAGCTCCCGATGCGCGTCACCTCCCTGTCTGCACTATTAATAACGCACTTTTACTGCTGATGCGTCTGCAAGCTTCACGCCTTAACACTTAGAGTGTAAGCTCTGTGGCACAGGGCCCCGTTCCCTTATGTTGGGATTTCCCTGTTGCACGTGTTCCCAGTGCTTCTAATGTGCATCATTTACCTGTCACTGTGATGTTATAGCGTGCTGCTATATAATGAAAGTGATACACATAGTGCACATACAAAGTAACCGCGCCCCGCTGCCAGCGCCCCTGCTTTCTCTATGCACATGGACTCCTAACAGCAGGTAACCGCTCAGCTCCTGCAGTCAGCCTCAGGCTAAGCGGGGAAGGGAGGTGTCTGAGATATAGAAACACACTGGTAACCGCTCAGCTCCTGCAGTCAGCCTCACGCTAAGCGGGGAAGGGAGGTGTCTGAGATATAGAAACACACTGGTAACCGCTCAGCTCCTGCAGTCAGCCTCAGGCTAAGCGGGGAAGGGAGGTGTCTGAGATATAGAAACACACTGGTAACCGCTCAGCTCCTGCAGTCAGCCTCAGGCTAAGCGGGGAAGGGAGGTGTCTGAGATATAGAAACACACTGGTAACCGCTCAGCTCCTGCAGTCAGCCTCAGGCTAAGTGGGGAAGGGAGGTGTCTGAGATATAGAAACACACTGGTAACCGCTCAGCTCCTGCAGTCAGCCTCAGGCTAAGTGGGGAAGGGAGGTGTCTGAGATATAGAAACACACTGGTAACCGCTCAGCTCCTGCAGTCAGCCTCAGGCTAAGCGGGGAAGGGAGGTGTCTGAGATATAGAAACACACTGGTAACCGCTCAGCTCCTGCAGTCAGCCTCAGGCTAAGTGGGGAAGGGAGGTGTCTGAGATATAGAAACACACTGGTAACCGCTCAGCTCCTGCAGTCAGCCTCAGGCTAAGCGGGGAAGGGAGGTGTCTGAGATATAGAAACACACTGGTAACCGCTCAGCTCCTGCAGTCAGCCTCACGCTAAGCGGGGAAGGGAGGTGTCTGAGATATAGAAACACACTGGTAACCGCTCAGCTCCTGCAGTCAGCCTCAGGCTAAGCGGGGAAGGGAGGTGTCTGAGATATAGAAACACACTGGTAACCGCTCAGCTCCTGCAGTCAGCCTCAGGCTAAGTGGGGAAGGGAGGTGTCTGAGATATAGAAACACACTGGTAACCGCTCAGCTCCTGCAGTCAGCCTCAGGCTAAGCGGGGAAGGGAGGTGTCTGAGATATAGAAACACACTGGTAACCGCTCAGCTCCTGCAGTCAGCCTCACGCTAAGCGGGGAAGGGAGGTGTCTGAGATATAGAAACACACTGGTAACCGCTCAGCTCCTGCAGTCAGCCTCAGGCTAAGCGGGGAAGGGAGGTGTCTGAGATATAGAAACACACTGGTAACCGCTCAGCTCCTGCAGTCAGCCTCACGCTAAGCGGGGAAGGGAGGTGTCTGAGATATAGAAACACACTGGAAATCGCTCAGCTCCTGCAGTCAGCCTCAGGCTAAGCGGGGAAGGGAGGTGTCTGAGATATAGAAACACACTGGTAACCGCTCAGCTCCTGCAGTCAGCCTCACGCTAAGCGGGGAAGGGAGGTGTCTGAGATATAGAAACACACTGGTAACCGCTCAGCTCCTGCAGTCAGCCTCAGGCTAAGCGGGGAAGGGAGGTGTCTGAGATATAGAAACACACTGGTAACCGCTCAGCTCCTGCAGTCAGCCTCAGGCTAAGCGGGGAAGGGAGGTGTCTGAGATATAGAAACACACTGGTAACCGCTCAGCTCCTGCAGTCAGCCTCAGGCTAAGTGGGGAAGGGAGGTGTCTGAGATATAGAAACACACTGGTAACCGCTCAGCTCCTGCAGTCAGCCTCAGGCTAAGTGGGGAAGGGAGGTGTCTGAGATATAGAAACACACTGGTAACCGCTCAGCTCCTGCAGTCAGCCTCAGGCTAAGCGGGGAAGGGAGGTGTCTGAGATATAGAAACACACTGGTAACCGCTCAGCTCCTGCAGTCAGCCTCAGGCTAAGTGGGGAAGGGAGGTGTCTGAGATATAGAAACACACTGGTAACCGCTCAGCTCCTGCAGTCAGCCTCAGGCTAAGCGGGGAAGGGAGGTGTCTGAGATATAGAAACACACTGGTAACCGCTCAGCTCCTGCAGTCAGCCTCACGCTAAGCGGGGAAGGGAGGTGTCTGAGATATAGAAACACACTGGTAACCGCTCAGCTCCTGCAGTCAGCCTCAGGCTAAGCGGGGAAGGGAGGTGTCTGAGATATAGAAACACACTGGTAACCGCTCAGCTCCTGCAGTCAGCCTCAGGCTAAGTGGGGAAGGGAGGTGTCTGAGATATAGAAACACACTGGTAACCGCTCAGCTCCTGCAGTCAGCCTCAGGCTAAGCGGGGAAGGGAGGTGTCTGAGATATAGAAACACACTGGTAACCGCTCAGCTCCTGCAGTCAGCCTCACGCTAAGCGGGGAAGGGAGGTGTCTGAGATATAGAAACACACTGGTAACCGCTCAGCTCCTGCAGTCAGCCTCAGGCTAAGCGGGGAAGGGAGGTGTCTGAGATATAGAAACACACTGGTAACCGCTCAGCTCCTGCAGTCAGCCTCAGGCTAAGCGGGGAAGGGAGGTGTCTGAGATATAGAAACACACTGGTAACCGCTCAGCTCCTGCAGTCAGCCTCAGGCTAAGTGGGGAAGGGAGGTGTCTGAGATATAGAAACACACTGGTAACCGCTCAGCTCCTGCAGTCAGCCTCAGGCTAAGTGGGGAAGGGAGGTGTCTGAGATATAGAAACACACTGGTAACCGCTCAGCTCCTGCAGTCAGCCTCAGGCTAAGCGGGGAAGGGAGGTGTCTGAGATATAGAAACACACTGGTAACCGCTCAGCTCCTGCAGTCAGCCTCAGGCTAAGTGGGGAAGGGAGGTGTCTGAGATATAGAAACACACTGGTAACCGCTCAGCTCCTGCAGTCAGCCTCAGGCTAAGCGGGGAAGGGAGGTGTCTGAGATATAGAAACACACTGGTAACCGCTCAGCTCCTGCAGTCAGCCTCACGCTAAGCGGGGAAGGGAGGTGTCTGAGATATAGAAACACACTGGTAACCGCTCAGCTCCTGCAGTCAGCCTCAGGCTAAGCGGGGAAGGGAGGTGTCTGAGATATAGAAACACACTGGTAACCGCTCAGCTCCTGCAGTCAGCCTCAGGCTAAGCGGGGAAGGGAGGTGTCTGAGATATAGAAACACACTGGTAACCGCTCAGCTCCTGCAGTCAGCCTCAGGCTAAGCGGGGAAGGGAGGTGTCTGAGATATAGAAACACACTGGTAACCGCTCAGCTCCTGCAGTCAGCATCAGGCTAAGCGGGGAAGGAAGGTGTCTGAGATATAGAAACACACTGGTAACCGCTCAGCTCCTGCCGTCAGCCTCAGGCTAAGCGGGGAAGGGAGGTGTCTGAGATATAGAAACACACTGGTAACCACTCAGCTCCTGCAGTCAGCCTCGCGCTAAGCGGGGAAGGGAGGTGTCTGAGATATAGAAACACACTGGTAACCGCTCAGCTCCTGCAGTCAGCCTCAGGCCAAGCGGGGAAGGGAGGTGTCTGAGATATAGAAACACACTGGTAACCGCTCAGCTCCTGCAGTCAGCCTCAGGCTAAGCGGGGAAGGGAGGTGTCTGATATATAGAAATACACTGGTAACCGCTCAGCTCCTGCAGTCAGCCTCAGTGGGGAAGGGAGGTGTCTGATATATAGAAACACACTGGTAACCGCTCAGCTCCTGCAGTCAGCCTCAGGCTAAGCGGGGAAGGGAGGTGTCTGAGATATAGAAACATACTGGTAACCGCTCAGCTCCTGCAGTCAGCCTCACGCTAAGCGGGGAAGGGAGGTGTCTGAGATATAGAAACACACTGGTATCCGCTCAGCTCCTGCAGTCAGCCTCAGGCTAAGCGGGGAAGGGAGGTGTCTGAGATATAGAAACACACTGGTAACCGCTCAGCTCCTGCAGTCAGCCTCAGGCTAAGCGGGGAAGGGAGGTGTCTGAGATATAGAAACACACTGGTAACCGCTCAGCTCCTGCAGTCAGCCTCAGGCTAAGCGGGGAAGGGAGGTATCTGAGATATAGAAACACACTGGTAACCGCTCAGCTCCTGCAGTCAGCCTCAGGCTAAGCGGGGAAGGGAGGTGTCTGAGATATAGAAACACACTGGTAACCGCTCAGCTCCTGCAGTCAGCCTCACTCTAAGCGGGGAAGGGAGGTGTCTGAGATATAGAAACACACTGGTAACCGCTCAGCTCCTGCAGTCAGCCTCACGCTAAGCGGGGAAGGGAGGTGTCTGAGATATAGAAACACACTGGTAACCGCTCAGCTCCTGCAGTCAGCCTCAGGCTAAGCGGGGAAGGGAGGTGTCTGAGATATAGAAACACACTGGTAACTGCTCAGCTCCTGCAGTCAGCCTCACTCTAAGCGGGGAAGGGAGGTGTCTGAGATATAGAAACACACTGGTAACTGCTCAGCTCCTGCAGTCAGCCTCACGCTAAGCGGGGAAGGGAGGTGTCTGAGATATAGAAACACACTGGTAACCGCTCAGCTCCTGCAGTCAGCCTCAGGCTAAGCGGGGAAGGGAGGTGTCTGAGATATAGAAACACACTGGTAACCGCTCAGCTCCTGCAGTCAGCCTCAGGCTAAGCGGGGAAGGGAGGTGTCTGAGATATAGAAACACACTGGTAACCGCTCAGCTCCTGCAGTCAGCCTCACGCTAAGCGGGGAAGGGAGGTGTCTGAGATATAGAAACACACTGGTAACCGCTCAGCTCCTGCAGTCAGCCTCACGCTAAGCGGGGAAGGGAAGTGTCTGAGATATAGAAACACACTGGTAACCGCTCAGCTCCTGCAGTCAGCCTCAGGCTAAGCGGGGAAGGGAGGTGTCTGAGATATAGAAACACACTGGTAACCGCTCAGCTCCTGCAGTCAGCCTCAGGCTAAGCGGGGAAGGGAGGTGTCTGAGATATAGAAACACACTGGTAACCGCTCAGCTCCTGCAGTCAGCCTCAGGCTAAGCGGGGAAGGGAGGTGTCTGAGATATAGAAACACACTGGTAACCGCTCAGCTCCTGCAGTCAGCCTCACTCTAAGCGGGGAAGGGAGGTGTCTGAGATATAGAAACACACTGGTAACCGCTCAGCTCCTGCAGTCAGCCTCACGCTAAGCGGGGAAGGGAGGTGTCTGAGATATAGAAACACACTGGTAACCGCTCAGCTCCTGCAGTCAGCCTCAGGCTAAGCGGGGAAGGGAGGTGTCTGAGATATAGAAACACACTGGTAACTGCTCAGCTCCTGCAGTCAGCCTCACTCTAAGCGGGGAAGGGAGGTGTCTGAGATATAGAAACACACTGGTAACTGCTCAGCTCCTGCAGTCAGCCTCACGCTAAGCGGGGAAGGGAGGTGTCTGAGATATAGAAACACACTGGTAACCGCTCAGCTCCTGCAGTCAGCCTCAGGCTAAGCGGGGAAGGGAGGTGTCTGAGATATAGAAACACACTGGTAACCGCTCAGCTCCTGCAGTCAGCCTCAGGCTAAGCGGGGAAGGGAGGTGTCTGAGATATAGAAACACACTGGTAACCGCTCAGCTCCTGCAGTCAGCCTCACGCTAAGCGGGGAAGGGAGGTGTCTGAGATATAGAAACACACTGGTAACCGCTCAGCTCCTGCAGTCAGCCTCACGCTAAGCGGGGAAGGGAAGTGTCTGAGATATAGAAACACACTGGTAACCGCTCAGCTCCTGCAGTCAGCCTCAGGCTAAGCGGGGAAGGGAGGTGTCTGAGATATAGAAACACACTGGTAACCGCTCAGCTCCTGCAGTCAGCCTCAGGCTAAGCGGGGAAGGGAGGTGTCTGAGATATAGAAACACACTGGTAACCGCTCAGCTCCTGCAGTCAGCCTCAGGCTAAGCGGGGAAGGGGGGTGTCTGAGATATAGAAACACACTGGTAACCGCTCAGCTCCTACAGTCAGCCTCAGGCTAAGCGGGGAAGGGAGGTGTCTGAGATATAGAAACACACTGGTAACCGCTCAGCTCCTGCAGTCAGCCTCAGGCTAAGCGGGGAAGGGAGGTGTCTGAGATATAGAAACACACTGGTAACCGCTCAGCTCCTGCAGTCAGCCTCAGGCTAAGCGGGGAAGGGAGGTGTCTGAGATATAGAAACACACTGGTAACCGCTCAGCTCCTGCAGTCAGCCTCAGGCTAAGCGGGGAAGGGAGGTGTCTGAGATATAGAAACACACTGGTAACCGCTCAGCTCCTGCAGTCAGCCTCGCACTAAGCGGGGAAGGGAGGTGTCTGAGATATAGAAACACACTGGTAACCGCTCAGCTCCTGCAGTCAGCCTCGCGCTAAGCGGGGAAGGGAGGTGTCTGAGATATAGAAACACACTGGTAACCGCTCAGCTCCTGCCGTCAGCCTCACGCTAAGCGGGGAAGGGAGGTGTCTGAGATAGAGAAACACACTGGTAACCGCTCAGCTCCTGCAGTCAGCCTCAGGCTAAGCGGGGAAGGGAGGTGTCTGAGATAGAGAAACACACTGGTAACCGCTCAGCTCCTGCAGTCAGCCTCAGGCTAAGCGGGGAAGGGAGGTGTCTGAGATATAGAAACACACAGGTAACCGCTCAGCTCCTGCAGTCAGCCTCAGGCTAAGCGGGGAAGGGAGGTGTCTGAGATATAGAAACACACTGGTAACCGCTCAGCTCCTGCAGACAGCCTCAGGCTAAGCGGGGAAGGGAGGTGTCTGAGATATAGAAGCACACTGGTAACCGCTCAGCTCCTGCAGTCAGCCTCACGCTAAGCGTGGAAGGGAGGTGTCTGAGATATAGAAACACACTGGTAACCGCTCAGCTCCTGCAGTCAGCCTCAGGCTAAGCGGGGAAGGGAGGTGTCTGAGATATAGAAACACACTGGTAACCGCTCAGCTCCTGCAGTCAGCCTCAGGCTAAGCGGGGAAGGGAGGTGTCTGAGATATAGAAACACACTGGTAACCGCTCAGCTCCTGCAGTCAGCCTCAGGCTAAGCGGGGAAGGGAGGTGTCTGAGATATAGAAACACACTGGTAACCGCTCAGCTCCTGCAGTCAGCCTCAGGCTAAGCGGGGAAGGGAGGTGTCTGAGATATAGAAACACACTGGTAACCGCTCAGCTCCTGCAGTCAGCCTCAGGCTAAGCGGGGAAGGGAGGTGTCTGAGATATAGAAACACACTGGTAACCGCTCAGCTCCTGCAGTCAGCCTCAGGCTGTGCGGGGAAGGGAGGTGTCTGAGATATAGAAACACACTGGTAACCGCTCAGCTCCTGCAGTCAGCCTCAGGCCAAGCGGGGAAGGGAGGTGTCTGAGATATAGAAACACACTGGTAACCGCTCAGCTCCTGCAGTCAGCCTCAGGCTAAGCGGGGAAGGGAGGTGTCTGATATATAGAAATACACTGGTAACCGCTCAGCTCCTGCAGTCAGCCTCAGTGGGGAAGGGAGGTGTCTGATATATAGAAACACACTGGTAACCGCTCAGCTCCTGCAGTCAGCCTCAGGCTAAGCGGGGAAGGGAGGTGTCTGAGATATAGAAACACACTGGTAACCGCTCAGCTCCTGCAGTCAGCCTCACGCTAAGCGGGGAAGGGAGGTGTCTGAGATATAGAAACACACTGGTATCCGCTCAGCTCCTGCAGTCAGCCTCAGGCTAAGCGGGGAAGGGAGGTGTCTGAGATATAGAAACACACTGGTAACCGCTCAGCTCCTGCAGTCAGCCTCAGGCTAAGCGGGGAAGGGAGGTGTCTGAGATATAGAAACACACTGGTAACCGCTCAGCTCCTGCAGTCAGCCTCAGGCTAAGCGGGGAAGGGAGGTGTCTGAGATATAGAAACACACTGGTAACCGCTCAGCTCCTGCAGTCAGCCTCAGGCTAAGCGGGGAAGGGAGGTGTCTGAGATATAGAAACACACTGGTAACCGCTCAGCTCCTGCAGTCAGCCTCAGGCTAAGCGGGGAAGGGAGGTGTCTGAGATATAGAAACACACTGGTAACCGCTCAGCTCCTGCAGTCAGCCTCACTCTAAGCGGGGAAGGGAGGTGTCTGAGATATAGAAACACACTGGTAACCGCTCAGCTCCTGCAGTCAGCCTCACGCTAAGCGGGGAAGGGAGGTGTCTGAGATATAGAAACACACTGGTAACCGCTCAGCTCCTGCAGTCAGCCTCAGGCTAAGCGGGGAAGGGAGGTGTCTGAGATATAGAAACACACTGGTAACCGCTCAGCTCCTGCAGTCAGCCTCACTCTAAGCGGGGAAGGGAGGTGTCTGAGATATAGAAACACACTGGTAACTGCTCAGCTCCTGCAGTCAGCCTCACGCTAAGCGGGGAAGGGAGGTGTCTGAGATATAGAAACACACTGGTAACCGCTCAGCTCCTGCAGTCAGCCTCAGGCTAAGCGGGGAAGGGAGGTGTCTGAGATATAGAAACACACTGGTAACCGCTCAGCTCCTGCAGTCAGCCTCAGGCTAAGCGGGGAAGGGAGGTGTCTGAGATATAGAAACACACTGGTAACCGCTCAGCTCCTGCAGTCAGCCTCACGCTAAGCGGGGAAGGGAGGTGTCTGAGATATAGAAACACACTGGTAACCGCTCAGCTCCTGCAGTCAGCCTCACGCTAAAAGGGGAAGGGAAGTGTCTGAGATATAGAAACACACTGGTAACCGCTCAGCTCCTGCAGTCAGCCTCAGGCTAAGCGGGGAAGGGAGGTGTCTGAGATATAGAAACACACTGGTAACCGCTCAGCTCCTGCAGTCAGCCTCAGGCTAAGCGGGGAAGGGAGGTGTCTGAGATATAGAAACACACTGGTAACCGCTCAGCTCCTGCAGTCAGCCTCAGGCTAAGCGGGGAAGGGAGGTGTCTGAGATATAGAAACACACTGGTAACCGCTCAGCTCCTGCAGTCAGCCTCAGGCTAAGCGGGGAAGGGAGGTGTCTGAGATATAGAAACACACTGGTAACCGCTCAGCTCCTGCAGTCAGCCTCGCACTAAGCGGGGAAGGGAGGTGTCTGAGATATAGAAACACACTGGTAACCGCTCAGCTCCTGCAGTCAGCCTCGCGCTAAGCGGGGAAGGGAGGTGTCTGAGATATAGAAACACACTGGTAACCGCTCAGCTCCTGCCGTCAGCCTCACGCTAAGCGGGGAAGGGAGGTGTCTGAGATAGAGAAACACACTGGTAACCGCTCAGCTCCTGCAGTCAGCCTCAGGCTAAGCGGGGAAGGGAGGTGTCTGAGATAGAGAAACACACTGGTAACCGCTCAGCTCCTGCAGTCAGCCTCAGGCTAAGCGGGGAAGGGAGGTGTCTGAGATATAGAAACACACAGGTAACCGCTCAGCTCCTGCAGTCAGCCTCAGGCTAAGCGGGGAAGGGAGGTGTCTGAGATATAGAAACACACTGGTAACCGCTCAGCTCCTGCAGACAGCCTCAGGCTAAGCGGGGAAGGGAGGTGTCTGAGATATAGAAGCACACTGGTAACCGCTCAGCTCCTGCAGTCAGCCTCACGCTAAGCGTGGAAGGGAGGTGTCTGAGATATAGAAACACACTGGTAACCGCTCAGCTCCTGCAGTCAGCCTCAGGCTAAGCGGGGAAGGGAGGTGTCTGAGATATAGAAACACACTGGTAACCGCTCAGCTCCTGCAGTCAGCCTCAGGCTAAGCGGGGAAGGGAGGTGTCTGAGATATAGAAACACACTGGTAACCGCTCAGCTCCTGCAGTCAGCCTCGGGCTAAGCGGGGAAGGGAGGTGTCTGAGATATAGAAACACACTGGTAACCGCTCAGCTCCTGCAGTCAGCCTCAGGCTAAGCGGGGAAGGGAGGTGTCTGAGATATAGAAACACACTGGTAACCGCTCAGCTCCTGCAGTCAGCCTCAGGCTAAGCGAGGAAGGGAGGTGTCTGAGATATAGAAACACACTGGTAACCGCTCAGCTCCTGCAGTCAGCCTCAGGCTGTGCGGGGAAGGGAGGTGTCTGAGATATAGAAACACACTGGTAACCGCTCAGCTCCTGCAGTCAGCCTCAGGCTAAGCGGGGAAGGGAGGTGTCTGAGATATAGAAACACACTGGTAACCGCTCAGCTCCTGCAGTCAGCCTCAGGCTATGCGGGGAAGGGAGGTGTCTGAGATATAGAAACACACTGGTAACCGCTCAGCTCCTGCAGTCAGCCTCACGCTAAGCGGGGAAGGGAGGTGTCTGAGATATAGAAACACACTGGTAACCGCTCAGCTCCTGCAGTCAGCCTCAGGCTGTGCGGGGAAGGGAGGTGTCTGAGATATAGAAACACACTGGTAACCGCTCAGCTCCTGCAGTCAGCCTCAGGCTAAGCGGGGAAGGGAGGTGTCTGAGATATAGAAACACACTGGTAACCGCTCAGCTCCTGCAGTCAGCCTCAGGCTAAGCGGGGAAGGGAGGTGTCTGAGATATAGAAACACACTGGTAACCGCTCAGCTCCTGAAGTCAGCCTCGTGCTAAGCGGGGAAGGGAGGTGTCTGAGATATAGAAACACACTGGTAACCGCTCAGCTCCTGCAGTCAGCCTCAGGCTAAGCGGGGAAGGGAGGTGTCTGAGATATAGAAACACACTGGTAACCGCTCAGCTCCTGCAGTCAGCCTCACGCTAAGCGGGGAAGGGAGGTGTCTGAGATATAGAAACACACTGGTAACCGCTCAGCTCCTGCAGTCAGCCTCAGGCTAAGCGGGGAAGGGAGGTGTCTGAGATATAGAAACACACTGGTAACCGCTCAGCTCCTGCAGTCAGCCTCAGGCTAAGCGGGGAAGGGAGGTGTCTGAGATATAGAAACACACTGGTAACCGCTCAGCTCCTGCAGTCAGCCTCACGCTAAGCGGGGAAGGGAGGTGTCTGAGATATAGAAACACACTGGTAACCGCTCAGCTCCTGCAGTCAGCCTCAGGCTAAGCGGGGAAGGGAGGTGTCTGAGATATAGAAACACACTGGTAACCGCTCAGCTCCTGCAGTCAGCCTCAGGCTAAGCGGGGAAGGGAGGTATCTGAGATATAGAAACACACTGGTAACCGCTCAGCTCCTGCAGTCAGCCTCAGGCTAAGCGGGGAAGGGAGGTGTCTGAGATATAGAAACACACTGGTAACCGCTCAGCTCCTGCAGTCAGCCTCACTCTAAGCGGGGAAGGGAGGTGTCTGAGATATAGAAACACACTGGTAACCGCTCAGCTCCTGCAGTCAGCCTCACGCTAAGCGGGGAAGGGAGGTGTCTGAGATATAGAAACACACTGGTAACCGCTCAGCTCCTGCAGTCAGCCTCAGGCTAAGCGGGGAAGGGAGGTGTCTGAGATATAGAAACACACTGGTAACTGCTCAGCTCCTGCAGTCAGCCTCACTCTAAGCGGGGAAGGGAGGTGTCTGAGATATAGAAACACACTGGTAACTGCTCAGCTCCTGCAGTCAGCCTCACGCTAAGCGGGGAAGGGAGGTGTCTGAGATATAGAAACACACTGGTAACCGCTCAGCTCCTGCAGTCAGCCTCAGGCTAAGCGGGGAAGGGAGGTGTCTGAGATATAGAAACACACTGGTAACCGCTCAGCTCCTGCAGTCAGCCTCAGGCTAAGCGGGGAAGGGAGGTGTCTGAGATATAGAAACACACTGGTAACCGCTCAGCTCCTGCAGTCAGCCTCACGCTAAGCGGGGAAGGGAGGTGTCTGAGATATAGAAACACACTGGTAACCGCTCAGCTCCTGCAGTCAGCCTCACGCTAAGCGGGGAAGGGAAGTGTCTGAGATATAGAAACACACTGGTAACCGCTCAGCTCCTGCAGTCAGCCTCAGGCTAAGCGGGGAAGGGAGGTGTCTGAGATATAGAAACACACTGGTAACCGCTCAGCTCCTGCAGTCAGCCTCAGGCTAAGCGGGGAAGGGAGGTGTCTGAGATATAGAAACACACTGGTAACCGCTCAGCTCCTGCAGTCAGCCTCAGGCTAAGCGGGGAAGGGAGGTGTCTGAGATATAGAAACACACTGGTAACCGCTCAGCTCCTGCAGTCAGCCTCGCGCTAAGCGGGGAAGGGAGGTGTCTGAGATATAGAAACACACTGGTAACCGCTCAGCTCCTGCCGTCAGCCTCACGCTAAGCGGGGAAGGGAGGTGTCTGAGATAGAGAAACACACTGGTAACCGCTCAGCTCCTGCAGTCAGCCTCAGGCTAAGCGGGGAAGGGAGGTGTCTGAGATAGAGAAACACACTGGTAACCGCTCAGCTCCTGCAGTCAGCCTCAGGCTAAGCGGGGAAGGGAGGTGTCTGAGATATAGAAACACACAGGTAACCGCTCAGCTCCTGCAGTCAGCCTCAGGCTAAGCGGGGAAGGGAGGTGTCTGAGATATAGAAACACACTGGTAACCGCTCAGCTCCTGCAGACAGCCTCAGGCTAAGCGGGGAAGGGAGGTGTCTGAGATATAGAAGCACACTGGTAACCGCTCAGCTCCTGCAGTCAGCCTCAGGCTAAGCGGGGAAGGGAGGTGTCTGAGATATAGAAACACACTGGTAACCGCTCAGCTCCTGCAGTCAGCCTCACTCTAAGCGGGGAAGGGAGGTGTCTGAGATATAGAAACACACTGGTAACCGCTCAGCTCCTGCAGTCAGCCTCACGCTAAGCGGGGAAGGGAGGTGTCTGAGATATAGAAACACACTGGTAACCGCTCAGCTCCTGCAGTCAGCCTCAGGCTAAGCGGGGAAGGGAGGTGTCTGAGATATAGAAACACACTGGTAACCGCTCAGCTCCTGCAGTCAGCCTCACTCTAAGCGGGGAAGGGAGGTGTCTGAGATATAGAAACACACTGGTAACTGCTCAGCTCCTGCAGTCAGCCTCACGCTAAGCGGGGAAGGGAGGTGTCTGAGATATAGAAACACACTGGTAACCGCTCAGCTCCTGCAGTCAGCCTCAGGCTAAGCGGGGAAGGGAGGTGTCTGAGATATAGAAACACACTGGTAACCGCTCAGCTCCTGCAGTCAGCCTCAGGCTAAGCGGGGAAGGGAGGTGTCTGAGATATAGAAACACACTGGTAACCGCTCAGCTCCTGCAGTCAGCCTCACGCTAAGCGGGGAAGGGAGGTGTCTGAGATATAGAAACACACTGGTAACCGCTCAGCTCCTGCAGTCAGCCTCACGCTAAAAGGGGAAGGGAAGTGTCTGAGATATAGAAACACACTGGTAACCGCTCAGCTCCTGCAGTCAGCCTCAGGCTAAGCGGGGAAGGGAGGTGTCTGAGATATAGAAACACACTGGTAACCGCTCAGCTCCTGCAGTCAGCCTCAGGCTAAGCGGGGAAGGGAGGTGTCTGAGATATAGAAACACACTGGTAACCGCTCAGCTCCTGCAGTCAGCCTCAGGCTAAGCGGGGAAGGGAGGTGTCTGAGATATAGAAACACACTGGTAACCGCTCAGCTCCTGCAGTCAGCCTCAGGCTAAGCGGGGAAGGGAGGTGTCTGAGATATAGAAACACACTGGTAACCGCTCAGCTCCTGCAGTCAGCCTCGCACTAAGCGGGGAAGGGAGGTGTCTGAGATATAGAAACACACTGGTAACCGCTCAGCTCCTGCAGTCAGCCTCGCGCTAAGCGGGGAAGGGAGGTGTCTGAGATATAGAAACACACTGGTAACCGCTCAGCTCCTGCCGTCAGCCTCACGCTAAGCGGGGAAGGGAGGTGTCTGAGATAGAGAAACACACTGGTAACCGCTCAGCTCCTGCAGTCAGCCTCAGGCTAAGCGGGGAAGGGAGGTGTCTGAGATAGAGAAACACACTGGTAACCGCTCAGCTCCTGCAGTCAGCCTCAGGCTAAGCGGGGAAGGGAGGTGTCTGAGATATAGAAACACACAGGTAACCGCTCAGCTCCTGCAGTCAGCCTCAGGCTAAGCGGGGAAGGGAGGTGTCTGAGATATAGAAACACACTGGTAACCGCTCAGCTCCTGCAGACAGCCTCAGGCTAAGCGGGGAAGGGAGGTGTCTGAGATATAGAAGCACACTGGTAACCGCTCAGCTCCTGCAGTCAGCCTCACGCTAAGCGTGGAAGGGAGGTGTCTGAGATATAGAAACACACTGGTAACCGCTCAGCTCCTGCAGTCAGCCTCAGGCTAAGCGGGGAAGGGAGGTGTCTGAGATATAGAAACACACTGGTAACCGCTCAGCTCCTGCAGTCAGCCTCAGGCTAAGCGGGGAAGGGAGGTGTCTGAGATATAGAAACACACTGGTAACCGCTCAGCTCCTGCAGTCAGCCTCGGGCTAAGCGGGGAAGGGAGGTGTCTGAGATATAGAAACACACTGGTAACCGCTCAGCTCCTGCAGTCAGCCTCAGGCTAAGCGGGGAAGGGAGGTGTCTGAGATATAGAAACACACTGGTAACCGCTCAGCTCCTGCAGTCAGCCTCAGGCTAAGCGAGGAAGGGAGGTGTCTGAGATATAGAAACACACTGGTAACCGCTCAGCTCCTGCAGTCAGCCTCAGGCTGTGCGGGGAAGGGAGGTGTCTGAGATATAGAAACACACTGGTAACCGCTCAGCTCCTGCAGTCAGCCTCAGGCTAAGCGGGGAAGGGAGGTGTCTGAGATATAGAAACACACTGGTAACCGCTCAGCTCCTGCAGTCAGCCTCAGGCTATGCGGGGAAGGGAGGTGTCTGAGATATAGAAACACACTGGTAACCGCTCAGCTCCTGCAGTCAGCCTCACGCTAAGCGGGGAAGGGAGGTGTCTGAGATATAGAAACACACTGGTAACCGCTCAGCTCCTGCAGTCAGCCTCAGGCTGTGCGGGGAAGGGAGGTGTCTGAGATATAGAAACACACTGGTAACCGCTCAGCTCCTGCAGTCAGCCTCAGGCTAAGCGGGGAAGGGAGGTGTCTGAGATATAGAAACACACTGGTAACCGCTCAGCTCCTGCAGTCAGCCTCAGGCTAAGCGGGGAAGGGAGGTGTCTGAGATATAGAAACACACTGGTAACCGCTCAGCTCCTGCAGTCAGCCTCAGGCTAAGCGGGGAAGGGAGGTGTCTGAGATATAGAAACACACTGGTAACCGCTCAGCTCCTGCAGTCAGCCTCAGGCTAAGCGGGGAAGGGAGGTGTCTGAGATATAGAAACACACTGGTAACCGCTCAGCTCCTGCAGTCAGCCTCGCGCTAAGCGGGGAAGGGAGGTGTCTGAGATATAGAAACACACTGGTAACCGCTCAGCTCCTGCCGTCAGCCTCACGCTAAGCGGGGAAGGGAGGTGTCTGAGATAGAGAAACACACTGGTAACCGCTCAGCTCCTGCAGTCAGCCTCAGGCTAAGCGGGGAAGGGAGGTGTCTGAGATAGAGAAACACACTGGTAACCGCTCAGCTCCTGCAGTCAGCCTCAGGCTAAGCGGGGAAGGGAGGTGTCTGAGATATAGAAACACACAGGTAACCGCTCAGCTCCTGCAGTCAGCCTCAGGCTAAGCGGGGAAGGGAGGTGTCTGAGATATAGAAACACACTGGTAACCGCTCAGCTCCTGCAGACAGCCTCAGGCTAAGCGGGGAAGGGAGGTGTCTGAGATATAGAAGCACACTGGTAACCGCTCAGCTCCTGCAGTCAGCCTCAGGCTAAGCGGGGAAGGGAGGTGTCTGAGATATAGAAACACACTGGTAACCGCTCAGCTCCTGCAGTCAGCCTCACTCTAAGCGGGGAAGGGAGGTGTCTGAGATATAGAAACACACTGGTAACCGCTCAGCTCCTGCAGTCAGCCTCACGCTAAGCGGGGAAGGGAGGTGTCTGAGATATAGAAACACACTGGTAACCGCTCAGCTCCTGCAGTCAGCCTCAGGCTAAGCGGGGAAGGGAGGTGTCTGAGATATAGAAACACACTGGTAACCGCTCAGCTCCTGCAGTCAGCCTCACTCTAAGCGGGGAAGGGAGGTGTCTGAGATATAGAAACACACTGGTAACTGCTCAGCTCCTGCAGTCAGCCTCACGCTAAGCGGGGAAGGGAGGTGTCTGAGATATAGAAACACACTGGTAACCGCTCAGCTCCTGCAGTCAGCCTCAGGCTAAGCGGGGAAGGGAGGTGTCTGAGATATAGAAACACACTGGTAACCGCTCAGCTCCTGCAGTCAGCCTCAGGCTAAGCGGGGAAGGGAGGTGTCTGAGATATAGAAACACACTGGTAACCGCTCAGCTCCTGCAGTCAGCCTCACGCTAAGCGGGGAAGGGAGGTGTCTGAGATATAGAAACACACTGGTAACCGCTCAGCTCCTGCAGTCAGCCTCACGCTAAAAGGGGAAGGGAAGTGTCTGAGATATAGAAACACACTGGTAACCGCTCAGCTCCTGCAGTCAGCCTCAGGCTAAGCGGGGAAGGGAGGTGTCTGAGATATAGAAACACACTGGTAACCGCTCAGCTCCTGCAGTCAGCCTCAGGCTAAGCGGGGAAGGGAGGTGTCTGAGATATAGAAACACACTGGTAACCGCTCAGCTCCTGCAGTCAGCCTCAGGCTAAGCGGGGAAGGGAGGTGTCTGAGATATAGAAACACACTGGTAACCGCTCAGCTCCTGCAGTCAGCCTCAGGCTAAGCGGGGAAGGGAGGTGTCTGAGATATAGAAACACACTGGTAACCGCTCAGCTCCTGCAGTCAGCCTCGCACTAAGCGGGGAAGGGAGGTGTCTGAGATATAGAAACACACTGGTAACCGCTCAGCTCCTGCAGTCAGCCTCGCGCTAAGCGGGGAAGGGAGGTGTCTGAGATATAGAAACACACTGGTAACCGCTCAGCTCCTGCCGTCAGCCTCACGCTAAGCGGGGAAGGGAGGTGTCTGAGATAGAGAAACACACTGGTAACCGCTCAGCTCCTGCAGTCAGCCTCAGGCTAAGCGGGGAAGGGAGGTGTCTGAGATAGAGAAACACACTGGTAACCGCTCAGCTCCTGCAGTCAGCCTCAGGCTAAGCGGGGAAGGGAGGTGTCTGAGATATAGAAACACACAGGTAACCGCTCAGCTCCTGCAGTCAGCCTCAGGCTAAGCGGGGAAGGGAGGTGTCTGAGATATAGAAACACACTGGTAACCGCTCAGCTCCTGCAGACAGCCTCAGGCTAAGCGGGGAAGGGAGGTGTCTGAGATATAGAAGCACACTGGTAACCGCTCAGCTCCTGCAGTCAGCCTCACGCTAAGCGTGGAAGGGAGGTGTCTGAGATATAGAAACACACTGGTAACCGCTCAGCTCCTGCAGTCAGCCTCAGGCTAAGCGGGGAAGGGAGGTGTCTGAGATATAGAAACACACTGGTAACCGCTCAGCTCCTGCAGTCAGCCTCAGGCTAAGCGGGGAAGGGAGGTGTCTGAGATATAGAAACACACTGGTAACCGCTCAGCTCCTGCAGTCAGCCTCGGGCTAAGCGGGGAAGGGAGGTGTCTGAGATATAGAAACACACTGGTAACCGCTCAGCTCCTGCAGTCAGCCTCAGGCTAAGCGGGGAAGGGAGGTGTCTGAGATATAGAAACACACTGGTAACCGCTCAGCTCCTGCAGTCAGCCTCAGGCTAAGCGAGGAAGGGAGGTGTCTGAGATATAGAAACACACTGGTAACCGCTCAGCTCCTGCAGTCAGCCTCAGGCTGTGCGGGGAAGGGAGGTGTCTGAGATATAGAAACACACTGGTAACCGCTCAGCTCCTGCAGTCAGCCTCAGGCTAAGCGGGGAAGGGAGGTGTCTGAGATATAGAAACACACTGGTAACCGCTCAGCTCCTGCAGTCAGCCTCAGGCTATGCGGGGAAGGGAGGTGTCTGAGATATAGAAACACACTGGTAACCGCTCAGCTCCTGCAGTCAGCCTCACGCTAAGCGGGGAAGGGAGGTGTCTGAGATATAGAAACACACTGGTAACCGCTCAGCTCCTGCAGTCAGCCTCAGGCTGTGCGGGGAAGGGAGGTGTCTGAGATATAGAAACACACTGGTAACCGCTCAGCTCCTGCAGTCAGCCTCAGGCTAAGCGGGGAAGGGAGGTGTCTGAGATATAGAAACACACTGGTAACCGCTCAGCTCCTGCAGTCAGCCTCAGGCTAAGCGGGGAAGGGAGGTGTCTGAGATATAGAAACACACTGGTAACCGCTCAGCTCCTGAAGTCAGCCTCGTGCTAAGCGGGGAAGGGAGGTGTCTGAGATATAGAAACACACTGGTAACCGCTCAGCTCCTGCAGTCAGCCTCAGGCTAAGCGGGGAAGGGAGGTGTCTGAGATATAGAAACACACTGGTAACCGCTCAGCTCCTGCAGTCAGCCTCACGCTAAGCGGGGAAGGGAGGTGTCTGAGATATAGAAACACACTGGTAACCGCTCAGCTCCTGCAGTCAGCCTCAGGCTAAGCGGGGAAGGGAGGTGTCTGAGATATAGAAACACACTGGTAACCGCTCAGCTCCTGCAGTCAACCTCAGGCTAAGCGGGGAAGGGAGGTGTCTGAGATATAGAAACACACTGGTAACCGCTCAGCTCCTGCAGTCAGCCTCACGCTAAGCGGGGAAGGGAGGTGTCTGAGATATAGAAACACACTGGTAACCGCTCAGCTCCTGCAGTCAGCCTCAGGCTAAGCGGGGAAGGGAGGTGTCTGAGATATAGAAACACACTGGTAACCGCTCAGCTCCTGCAGTCAGCCTCGCGCTATGCGGGGAAGGGAGGTGTCTGAGATATAGAAACACACTGGTAACCGCTCAGCTCCTGCAGTCAGCCTCAGGCTAAGCGGGGAAGGGAGGTGTCTGAGATACAGAAACACACTGGTAACCGCTCAGCTCCTGAAGTCAGCCTCGCGCTAAGCGGGGAAGGGAGGTGTCTGAGATATAGAAACACACTGGTAACCGCTCAGCTCCTGCAGTCAGCCTCAGGCTAAGCGGGGAAGGGAGGTGTCTGAGATATAGAAACACACTGGTAACCGCTCAGCTCCTGCAGTCAGCCTCAGGCTAAGCGGGGAAGGGAGGTGTCTGAGATATAGAAACACACTGGTAACCGCTCAGCTCCTGCAGTCAGCCTCAGGCTAAGCGGGGAAGGGAGGTGTCTGAGATATAGAAACACACTGGTAACCGCTCAGCTCCTGCAGTCAGCCTCAGGCTAAGCGGGGAAGGGAGGTGTCTGAGATATAGAAACACACTGGTAACCGCTCAGCTCCTGCAGTCAGCCTCAGGCTAAGCGGGGAAGGGAGGTGTCTGAGATATAGAAACACAATTCCTCCTTTCTTGCAGGAATCCTGTGAGCAGCAATAAAAGACATTTCTATCCCTCCTGTAACAGAGGACTGCATATTTTGAATACCATATGGGACTAGCCCAACCAATAGGAGTCACGCAGGCAGGAGGAAGGGGATATCCTCCGCGCGCGAAAACCCCGCGAATCAGCGGACGGAGGGCTGCAAGATAGCAGGTAGTGTCCAGGGAGCAGTGCCCCTGGACTAGGCCCAGGCTTGCCCCTTAGGCCCCAGCTAGGCCCTGAGTCACCCAGCGAAGTGTTGTAGGTAAGGCCCTAGCTAGGCCCTGAGTCACCCAGCGAGGTGTTGTAGGTAAGGCCCCAGCTAGGCCCTGAGTCACCCAGCGAAGTGTTGTAGGTAAGGCCCCAGCTAGGCCCTGAGTCACCCAGAGAAGTGTTGTAGGTAAGGCCCCAGCTAGGCCCTGAGGCACCCAGAGAAGTGTTGTAGGTAAGGCCCCAGCTAGGCCCTGAGGCACCCAGAGAAGTGTTGTAGGTAAGGCCCCAGCTAGGCCCTGAGTCACCCAGCGAAGTGTTGTAGGGAAGGCCCCAGCTAGGCCCTGAGTCACCCAGCGAGGTGTTGTAGGGAAGGCCCCAGATAGGGACGCTCCCCTTGTACTAGATTAATGCGGTTGCACCGGTGACCAGACGGTCACGCGGTGCCCCGGGACCAGGCCACAGGACTCGGACATTCAGGTGAGACCCTCCAGCTGGAGCTCACCCCACGAGACGGATCAGGACCCTAAGGCAGCGGTGTCCAAACTCGAGGGGGTGGGTCACGCAGTTATAGAGCTCCCGCGTTCTCCTGGGGGACCGCGCGAGGCCTCTCTAATACACTTACCTTCCTTTCCAGCGACGCGTCATCCTGGTAACCCGGCGTCAAATGACGCCACGAGGTCACGTTACCATGGCAACATGATATCACATGACCCTGCACATCATTTGAAGCCGGGGTCGAGCAGGGTGAAGGGGGCGCGGGGCGTCGAGGAGAGCAGGCAGGGTTATGCTGTGTGTGATCTATATGGTTATAGTGTGTATAGTAAAGAAGTTATATTCAGCTGTATACTGTATTTCGGTTCCTGTGAGGGGTTATCCCGCCAACGCTGGGATCCCTCATGGGTGGAGGCGCTGCAATGCAAAGAGGAGGAGCTCACCCCAGGCTCCCAGCGGCGGAGGCTCAGGCCTGTGAGCAGACAGGTACAGCAGCTAAAGTTCTACACTGTATGAACATCTGCCGCTTCAGCGGAGGCGCAGCAGGGGGCACAGCGGGGGGCACAGCGGAGGCGCAGCGGAGGCGCAGCGGGGGGCACAGCGGAGGCGCAGCGGGGGGCACAGCGGAGGCGCAGCGGGGGGCGCAGCGGGGGGCACGGCGGGGGGCGCAGCGGAGGCGCAGCGGGGGGCACGGCGGGGGGCACAGCGGAGGCGCAGCGGGGGGCACAGCGGAGGCGCAGCTCACAGACACACAGGACATCATCCTACTGCAAATCGGACCTCTCCTATCAGCAGGCGACACGACCGCGTGACGTCAGACGTCGCCGTTGCAATAGCGATTCCTGCTTATAGCGCAGGAGACAAGAGAGGGCCGCCGGGGGGCGTGGCGGAGGCGTGGCCGTGAGCGTTTCGCCCTCATTGGCTGAACCACTCGCATGCCTTTGACGCCACGCTCCTGTCGCCGGAAAAATCTAAATACTTTGACTTCCAGCGATCGCGACTGCTCCGGCGCTCTGCAGCGCCGGACTGCATGTTCTTGCTACGGCGCTCTGCAGCGCCGGACTGCATGTTCTTGCTACGGCGCTCTGCAGCGCCGGACTGCATGTTCTTGCTACGGCGCTCTGCAGCGCCGGACTGCATGTACTTGCTACGGCGCTCTGCAGCGCCGGACTGCATGTACTTGCTATGGCGCTCTGCAGCGCCGGACTGCATGTACTTGCTACGGCGCTCTGCAGCGCCGCACTGCGTGTACTTGCTACGGCGCTCTGCAGCGTCGGACTGCGTGTACTTGCTACGGCGCTCTGCAGCGCCGCACTGCGTGTACTTGCTACGGCGCTCTGCAGCGTCGGACTGCGTGTACTTGCTACGGCGCTCTGCAGCGCCGGACTGCGTGTACTTGCTACGGCGCTCTGCAGCGCCGCACTGCGTGTACTTGCTACGGCGCTCTGCAGCGCCGCACTGCGTGTACTTGCTACGGCGCTCTGCAGCGCCGGACTGCGTGTACTTGATACGGCGCCCTGCAGCGCCGCACTGCGTGTACTTGCTACGGCGCCCTGCAGCGCCGCACTGCGTGTACTTGCTATGGCGCCCTGCAGCGCCGCACTGCATGTACTTGCTACGGCGCTCTGCAGCGCCGGACTGCGTGTACTTGCAACGGCGCCCTGCAGCGCCGCACTGCGTGTACTTGCTACGGCGCTCTGCAGCGCCGGACTGCATGTTCTTGCTACGGCGCTCTGCAGCGCCGGACTGCATGTTCTTGCTACGGCGCTCTGCAGCGCCGGACTGCATGTTCTTGCTACGGCGCTCTGCAGCGCCGGACTGCATGTTCTTGCTACGGCGCTCTGCAGCGCCGGACTGCATGTTCTTGCTACGGCGCTCTGCAGCGCCGGACTGCATGTACTTGCTACGGCGCTCTGCAGCGCCGGACTGCATGTACTTGCTACGGCGCTCTGCAGCGCCGCACTGCGTGTACTTGCTACGGCGCTCTGCAGCGCCGGACTGCGTGTACTTGCTACGGCGCTCTGCAGCGCCGGACTGCGTGTACTTGCTACGGCGCTCTGCAGCGCCGGACTGCGTGTACTTGCTACGGCGCTCTGCAGCGCCGCACTGCGTGTACTTGCTACGGCGCTCTGCAGCGCCGCACTGCGTGTACTTGCTACGGCGCTCTGCAGCGCCGGACTGCGTGTACTTGATACGGCGCCCTGCAGCGCCGCACTGCGTGTACTTGCTACGGCGCCCTGCAGCGCCGCACTGCGTGTACTTGCTATGGCGCCCTGCAGCGCCGCACTGCATGTACTTGCTACGGCGCCCTGCAGCGCCGGACTGCGTGTACTTGCAACGGCGCCCTGCAGCGCCGCACTGCGTGTACTTGCTACGGCGCTCTGCAGTGCCGGACTGCGTGTACTTGCAACGGCGCTATGCAACGCCGGACTGCGTGTACTTGCAACGGCGCTCTGCAGCGCCGGACTGCATGTACTTGCTACGGCGCTCTGCAGCGCCGGACTGCATGTACTTGCTACAGCGCTCTGCAGCGCCGGACTGCATGTACTTGCTAAGGCGCTCTGCAGCGCCGGACTGCATGTACTTGCTAAGGCGCTCTGCAGCGCCGCACTGCGAGTACTTGCTACAGCGCTCTGCAGCGCCGGACTGCATGTACTTGCTAAGGCGCTCTGCAGCGCCGCACTGCGTGTACTTGCTACGACGCGCTGCAGCGCCGCACTGCGTGTACTTGCTACGGCGCTCTGCAGTGTCGGACTGCGTGTACTTGCTACGACGCGCTGCAGCGCCGCACTGCATGTACTTGCTACGGCGCTCTGCAGTGTCGGACTGCGTGTACTTGCTACGGCGCTCTGCAGCGCCGGACTGCATGTACTTGCTACGACGCGCTGCAGCGCCGCACTGCGTGTACTTGCTACGGCGCGCTGCAGCGCCGCACTGCATGTACTTGCTAAGGCGCTCTGCAGCGCCGGACTGCATGTACTTGCTAAGGCGCTCTGCAGCGCCGCACTGCATGTACTTGCTAAGGCGCTCTGCAGCGCCGGACTGCGTGTACTTGCTATGGCGCTCTGCAGCGCCACACTGCGTGTACTTGCTACGGCGCTCTGCAGCGCCGGACTGCGTGTACTTGCTCTGGCGCTCTGCAGCGCCGGACTGCGTGTACTTGCTCTGGCGCTCTGCAGCGCCGGACTGCATGTACTTGCTAAGGCGCTCTGCAGCGCCGGACTGCATGTACTTGCTACGGCGCTCTGCAGCGCCGGACTGCGTGTACTTGCTACGGCGCTCTGCAGCGCCGGACTGCGTGTACTTGCTACGGCGCTCTGCAGCGCCGGACTGCGTGTACTTGCTACAGCGCTCTGCAGCGCCGGACTGCATGTACTTGCTAAGGCGCTCTGCAGCGCCGCACTGCGTGTACTTGCTACGGCGCTCTGCAGTGTCGGACTGCGTGTACTTGCTACGGCGCTCTGCAGCGCCGGACTGCATGTACTTGCTACGACGCGCTGCAGCGCCGCACTGCGTGTACTTGCTACGGCGCGCTGCAGCGCCGCACTGCATGTACTTCTAAGGCGCTCTGCAGCGTCGCATTGCATGTACTTGCTAAGGCGCTCTGCAGCGCCGGACTGCATGTACTTGCTCCCGCGCTCTGCAGCGCCGGACTGCATGTACTTGCTCCGGCGCTCTGCAGCGCCGCACTGCGTGTACTTGCTACGGCGCTCTGCAGCGCCGCACTGCATGTACTTGCTACGGCGCTCTGCAGCGCCGCACTGCGTGTACTTGCTACGGCGCTCTGCAGCGCCGGACTGCATGTACTTGCTACGGCGCTCTGCAGCGCCGGACTGCATGTACTTGCTACGGCGCTCTGCAGCGCCGCACTGCATGTACTTGCTACGGCGCTCTGCAGCGCCGCACTGCATGTACTTGCTACGGCGCTCTGCAGCGCCGCACTGCGTGTACTTGCTACGGTGCTCTGTAGCGCCGGACTGCATGTACTTGCTAAGGCGCTCTGCTGCGCCGCACTGCGTGTACTTGCTACGGCGCTCTGCAGTGTCGGACTGCGTGTACTTGCTACGGCGCTCTGCAGCGCCGGACTGCATGTACTTGCTACGACGCGCTGCAGCGCCGCACTGCGTGTACTTGCTACGGCGCGCTGCAGCGCCGCACTGCATGTACTTGCTAAGGCGCTCTGCAGCGTCGCATTGCATGTACTTGCTAAGGCGCTCTGCAGCGCCGGACTGCATGTACTTGCTAAGGCGCTCTGCAGCGCCGGACTGCATGTACTTGCTCCGGCGCTCTGCAGCGCCGGACTGCATGTACTTGCTCCGGCGCTCTGCAGCGCCGCACTGCGTGTACTTGCTACGGCGCTCTGCAGCGCCGCACTGCATGTACTTGCTACGGCGCTCTGCAGCGCCGCACTGCGTGTACTTGCTACGGCGCTCTGCAGCGCCGGACTGCATGTACTTGCTACGGCGCTCTGCAGCGCCGGACTGCATGTACTTGCTACGGCGCTCTGCAGCGCCGGACTGCATGTACTTGCTACGGTGCTCTGTAGCGCCGGACTGCATGTACTTGCTACGGCGCTCTGCAGCGCCGCACTGCGTGTACTTGCTACGGCGCTCTGCAGCGCCGGACTGCATGTACGTGCTACGGCGCTCTGCAGCGCCGGACTGCGTGTACTTGCTACGGCGCTCTGCAGCGCCGGACTGAATGTACGTGCTACGGCGCTCTGCAGCGCCGGACTGCGTGTACTTGCTCCGGCGCTCTGCAGCGCCGGACTGCATGTACTTGCTACGGCGCTCTGCAGCACCGCACTGCATGTACTTGCTACGGCGCTCTGCAGCGCCGGACTGCATGTACTTGCTAAGGCGCTCTGCAGCGCCGGGCTGCGTGTACTTGCTACGGCGCTCTGCAGCGCCGCACTGCGTGTACTTGCTACGGCGCTCTGCAGCGTCGGACTGCGTGTACTTGCTAAGGCGCTCTGCAGCGCCGGACTGCATGTACTTGCTACGGCGCTCTGCAGCGCCGGACTGCATGTACTTGCTACGGCGCTCTGCAGCGCCGGACTGCATGTACTTGCTAAGGCGCCCTGCAGCGCCGCACTGCGTGTACTTGCTACGGCGCTCTGCAGCGCCGGACTGCGTGTACTTGCTACGGCGCCCTGCAGCGCCGCACTGCGTGTACTTGCTACGGCGCCCTGCAGCGCCGCACTGCGTGTACTTGCTATGGCGCTCTGCAGCGCCGCACTGCGTGTACTTGCTCCGGCGCTCTGCAGCGCCGGACTGCGTGTACTTGCTACGGCGCTCTGCAGCGCCGGACTGCATGTACTTGTACGGCGCTCTGCAGCGCCGCACTGCATGTACTGGCTACGGCGCTCTGCAGCGTCGGACTGCGTGTACTTGCTCCGGCGCTCTGCAGCGCCGGACTGCATGTACTTGCTACGGCGCTCTGCAGCGCCGGACTGTATGTACTTGCTCCGGCGCTCTGCAGCGCCGCACTGCGTGTACTTGCTACGGCGCCCTGCAGCGCCGGACTGTATGTACTTGCAACGGCGCTCTGCAGCGCCGCACTGCATGTACTTGCTACGGCGCTCTGCAGCGCCGCACTGCATGTACTTGCTACGGCGCTCTGCAGCGCCGCACTGCGTGTACTTGCTACGGCGCTCTGCAGCGCCGGACTGCGTGTACTTGCTACGGCGCTCTGCAGCGCCGCACTGCGTGTACTTGCGACGGCGCTCTGCAGCGCCGGACTGCATGTACTTGCTATGGCGCTCTGCAGCGTCGGACTGCATGTACTTGCTACGGCGCGCTGCAGCGCCGTACTGCGTGTACTTGCTACGGCGCTCTGCAGCGCCGCACTGCGTGTACTTGCTACGGCGCCCTGCAGCGCCGCACTGCATGTACTTGCTACGGCGCTCTGCAGCGTCGGACTGCGTGTACTTGCTACGGCGCTCTGCAGCGCCGGACTGCATGTACTTGCTACGGCGCTCTGCAGGGCCGGACTGCATGTACTTGCTATGGCGCCCTGCAGCGCCGGACTGCATGTACTTGCTATGGCGCTCTGCAGCGCCGCACTGCGTGTACTTGCTACGGCGCTCTGCAGCGCCGGACTGCATGTTCTTGCTACGGCGCTCTGCAGCACCGGACTGCATGTTCTTGCTACGGCGCTCTGCAGCGCCGGACTGCATGTACTTGCTACGGCGCTCTGCAGCGCCGGACTGCATGTACTTGCTACGGCGCTCTGCAGCGCCGGACTGCATGTACTTGCTATGGCGCTCTGCAGCGCCGGACTGCATGTACTTGCTACGGCGCTCTGCAGCGCCGCACTGCGTGTACTTGCTACGGCGCTCTGCAGCGCCGGGCTGCGTGTACTTGCTACGGCGCTCTGCAGCGTCGGACTGCGTGTACTTGCTACGGCGCTCTGCAGCGCCGGACTGCATGTACTTGCTACGGCGCTCTGCAGCGCCGCACTGCGTGTACTTGCTACGGCGCTCTGCAGCGTCGGACTGCGTGTACTTGCTATGGCGCTCTGCAGCGCCGGACTGCATGTACTTGCTACGGCGCTCTGCAGCGCCGCACTGCGTGTACTTGCTACGGCGCTCTGCAGCGCCGGACTGCGTGTACTTGCTACGGCGCTCTGCAGCGCCGCACTGCGTGTACTTGCTCTGGCGCTCTGCAGCGTCGGACTGCGTGTACTTGCTACGGCGCTCTGCAGCGCCGGACTGCGTGTACTTGCTACGGCGCTCTGCAGCGCCGCACTGCGTGTACTTGCTACGGCGCTCTGCAGCGCCGCACTGCGTGTACTTGCTACGGCGCTCTGCAGCGCCGGACTGCGTGTACTTGATACGGCGCCCTGCAGCGCCGCACTGCGTGTACTTGCTACGGCGCCCTGCAGCGCCGCACTGCGTGTACTTGCTATGGCGCCCTGCAGCGCCGCACTGCGTGTACTTGCTACAGCGCTCTGCAGCGCCGGACTGCGTGTACTTGCAACGGCGCCCTGCAGCGCCGCACTGCGTGTACTTGCTACGGCGCTCTGCAGTGCCGGACTGCGTGTACTTGCTAAGGCGCTCTGCAGCGCCGCACTGCATGTACTTGCTACGGCGCTCTGCAGCGCCGGACTGCATGTACTTGCAACGGCGCTATGCAACGCCGGACTGCGTGTACTTGCAACGGCGCTCTGCAGCGCCGGACTGCATGTACTTGCTACGGCGCTCTGCAGTGCCGGACTGCGTGTACTTGCAACGGCGCTATGCAACGCCGGACTGCGTGTACTTGCTACGGCGCTCTGCAGCGCCGGACTGCATGTACTTGCTACGGCGCTCTGCAGCGCCGGACTGCATGTACTTGCTACAGCGCTCTGCAGCGCCGGACTGCATGTACTTGCTACAGCGCTCTGCAGCGCCGGACTGCATGTACTTGCTAAGGCGCGCTGCAGCGCCGCACTGCGTGTACTTGCTACGGCGCTCTGCAGTGTCGGACTGCGTGTACTTGCTACGACGCGCTGCAGCGCCGCACTGCATGTACTTGCTACGGCGCTCTGCAGTGTCGGACTGCGTGTACTTGCTACGGCGCTCTGCAGCGCCGCACTGCATGTACTTGCTACGGCGCTCTGCAGCGCCGGGCTGCGTGTACTTGCTAAGGCGCTCTGCAGCGCCGCACTGCGTGTACTTGCTACGACGCGCTGCAGCGCCGCACTGCGTGTACTTGCTACGGCGCTCTGCAGCGTCGGACTGCATGTACTTGCTAAGGCGCTCTGCAGCGCCGGACTGCATGTACTTGCTACGGCGCTCTGCAGCGCCGGACTGCGTGTACTTGCTACGGCGCTCTGCAGCGCCGGACTGCGTGTACTTGCTACGGCGCTCTGCAGCGCCGGACTGCATGTACTTGCTACGGCGCTCTGCAGCGCCGGACTGCGTGTACTTGCTACGGCGCTCTGCAGCGCCGGACTGCATGTACTTGCTACGGCGCCCTGTAGCGCCGGACTGCGTGTACTTGCAACGGCGCCCTGCAGCGCCGCACTGCGTGTAGTTGCTACGGCGCTCTGCAGCGCCGGACTGCGTGTACTTGCAACGGCGCTATGCAACGCCGGACTGCGTGTACTTGCAACGGCGCTCTGCAGCGCCGGACTGCATGTACTTGCTACGGCGCTCTGCAGCGCCGGACTGCATGTACTTGCTACAGCGCTCTGCAGCGCCGGACTGCATGTACTTGCTAAGGCGCTCTGCAGCGCCGGACTGCATGTACTTGCTAAGGCGCTCTGCAGCGCCGCACTGCGTGTACTTGCTACAGCGCTCTGCAGCGCCGGACTGCATGTACTTGCTAAGGCGCTCTGCAGCGCCGCACTGCGTGTACTTGCTACGGCGCTCTGCAGCGTCGGACTGCGTGTACTTGCTACGGCGCTCTGCAGCGCCGGACTGCATGTACTTGCTACGACGCGCTGCAGCGCCGCACTGCGTGTACTTGCTACGGCGCGCTGCAGCGCCGCACTGCATGTACTTGCTAAGGCGCTCTGCAGCGTCGCATTGCATGTACTTGCTAAGGCGCTCTGCAGCGCCGGACTGCATGTACTTGCTAAGGCGCTCTGCAGCGCCGGACTGCATGTACTTGCTCCGGCGCTCTGCAGCGCCGGACTGCATGTACTTGCTCCGGCGCTCTGCAGCGCCGCACTGCGTGTACTTGCTACGGCGCTCTGCAGCGCCGCACTGCGTGTACTTGCTACGGCGCTCTGCAGCGCCGCACTGCGTGTACTTGCTACGGCGCTCTGCAGCGCCGGACTGCATGTACTTGCTACGGCGCTCTGCAGCGCCGGACTGCATGTACTTGCTACGGCGCTCTGCAGCGCCGGACTGCATGTACTTGCTACGGCGCTCTGCAGCGCCGGACTGCATGTACTTGCTACGGTGCTCTGTAGCGCCGGACTGCATGTACTTGCTACGGCGCTCTGCAGCGCCGCACTGCGTGTACTTGCTACGGCGCTCTGCAGCGCCGGACTGCATGTACGTGCTACGGCGCTCTGCAGCGCCGGACTGTGTGTACTTGCTACGGCGCTCTGCAGCGCCGGACTGCATGTACGTGCTACGGCGCTCTGCAGCGCCGGACTGCGTGTACTTGCTCCGGCGCTCTGCAGCGCCGGACTGCATGTACTTGCTACGGCGCTCTGCAGCACCGCACTGCATGTACTTGCTACGGCGCTCTGCAGCGCCGGACTGCATGTACTTGCTAAGGCGCTCTGCAGCGCCGGGCTGCGTGTACTTGCTACGGCGCTCTGCAGCGCCGCACTGCGTGTACTTGCTACGGCGCTCTGCAGCGTCGGACTGCGTGTACTTGCTAAGGCGCTCTGCAGCGCCGCACTGCGTGTACTTGCTAAGGCGCTCTGCAGCGCCGGACTGCATGTACTTGCTACGGCGCTCTGCAGCGTCGGGCTGCGTGTACTTGCTACGGCGCTCTGCAGCGCCGCACTGCGTGTACTTGCTAAGGCGCTCTGCAGCGCCGGACTGCATGTACTTGCTACGGCGCTCTGCAGCGCCGCACTGCGTGTACTTGCTAAGGCGCTCTGCAGCGCCGCACTGCATGTACTTGCTACGGCGCTCTGCAGCGTCGGGCTGCGTGTACTTGCTACGGCGCTCTGCAGCGCCGCACTGCGTGTACTTGCTAAGGCGCTCTGCAGCGCCGGACTGCATGTACTTGCTACGGCGCTCTGCAGCGCCGGACTGCATGTACTTGCTACGGCGCTCTGCAGCGCCGGACTGCATGTACTTGCTAAGGCGCCCTGCAGCGCCGCACTGCGTGTACTTGCTACGGCGCTCTGCAGCGCCGGACTGCGTGTACTTGCTACGGCGCCCTGCAGCGCCGCACTGCGTGTACTTGCTACGGCGCTCTGCAGCGCCGCACTGCGTGTACTTGCTACGGCGCTCTGCAGCGTCGGACTGCGTGTACTTGCTAAGGCGCTCTGCAGCGCCGGACTGCATGTACTTGCTACGGCGCTCTGCAGCGCCGCACTGCATGTACTTGCTAAGGCGCCCTGCAGCGCCGCACTGCGTGTACTTGCTACGGCGCTCTGCAGCGCCGGACTGCGTGTACTTGCTACGGCGCCCTGCAGCGCCGCACTGCGTGTACTTGCTACGGCGCTCTGCAGCGCCGGACTGCATGTACTTGCTAAGGCGCTCTGCAGCGCCGGACTGCATGTACTTGCTCCGGCGCTCTGCAGCGCCGGACTGCATGTACTTGCTCCGGCGCTCTGCAGCGCCGCACTGCGTGTACTTGCTACGGCGCTCTGCAGCGCCGCACTGCATGTACTTGCTACGGCGCTCTGCAGCGCCGCACTGCGTGTACTTGCTACGGCGCTCTGCAGCGCCGGACTGCATGTACTTGCTACGGCGCTCTGCAGCGCCGGACTGCATGTACTTGCTACGGCGCTCTGTAGCGCCGGACTGCATGTACTTGCTACGGCGCTCTGCAGCGCCGCACTGCGTGTACTTGCTACGGCGCTCTGCAGCGCCGGACTGCATGTACGTGCTACGGCGCTCTGCAGCGCCGGACTGCGTGTACTTGCTACGGCGCTCTGCAGCGCCGGACTGCATGTACGTGCTACGGCGCTCTGCAGCGCCGGACTGCGTGTACTTGCTCCGGCGCTCTGCAGCGCCGGACTGCATGTACTTGCTACGGCGCTCTGCAGCACCGCACTGCATGTACTTGCTACGGCGCTCTGCAGCGCCGGACTGCATGTACTTGCTAAGGCGCTCTGCAGCGCCGGGCTGCGTGTACTTGCTACGGCGCTCTGCAGCACCGCACTGCATGTACTTGCTACGGCGCTCTGCAGCGCCGGACTGCATGTACTTGCTAAGGCGCTCTGCAGCGCCGGGCTGCGTGTACTTGCTACGGCGCTCTGCAGCGTCGGACTGCGTGTACTTGCTAAGGCGCTCTGCAGCGCCGGACTGCATGTACTTGCTACGGCGCTCTGCAGCGCCGGACTGCATGTACTTGCTACGGCGCTCTGCAGCGCCGGACTGCATGTACTTGCTAAGGCGCCCTGCAGCGCCGCACTGCGTGTACTTGCTACGGCGCTCTGCAGCGCCGGACTGCGTGTACTTGCTACGGCGCCCTGCAGCGCCGCACTGCGTGTACTTGCTACGGCGCCCTGCAGCGCCGCACTGCGTGTACTTGCTATGGCGCTCTGCAGCGCCGCACTGCGTGTACTTGCTCCGGCGCTCTGCAGCGCCGGACTGCGTGTACTTGCTACGGCGCTCTGCAGCGCCGGACTGCATGTACTTGTACGGCGCTCTGCAGCGCCGCACTGCATGTACTTGCTACGGCGCTCTGCAGCGTCGGACTGCGTGTACTTGCTCCGGCGCTCTGCAGCGCCGGACTGCATGTACTTGCTACGGCGCTCTGCAGCGCCGGACTGTATGTACTTGCTCCGGCGCTCTGCAGCGCCGCACTGCGTGTACTTGCTACGGCGCCCTGCAGCGCCGGACTGTATGTACTTGCAACGGCGCTCTGCAGCGCCGCACTGCATGTACTTGCTACGGCGCTCTGCAGCGCCGCACTGCATGTACTTGCTACGGCGCTCTGCAGCGCCGCACTGCATGTACTTGCTACGGCGCTCTGCAGCGCCGGACTGCGTGTACTTGCTCCGGCGCTCTGCAGCGCCGCACTGCGTGTACTTGCGACGGCGCTCTGCAGCGCCGGACTGCGTGTACTTGCTACGGCGCTCTGCAGCGCCGCACTGCGTGTACTTGCTATGGCGCTCTGCAGCGCCGCACTGCGTGTACTTGCTCCGGCGCTCTGCAGCGCCGGACTGCGTGTACTTGCTACGGCGCTCTGCAGCGCCGGACTGCATGTACTTGTACGGCGCTCTGCAGCGCCGCACTGCATGTACTTGCTACGGCGCTCTGCAGCGTCGGACTGCGTGTACTTGCTCCGGCGCTCTGCAGCGCCGGACTGCATGTACTTGCTACGGCGCTCTGCAGCGCCGGACTGTATGTACTTGCTCCGGCGCTCTGCAGCGCCGCACTGCGTGTACTTGCTACGGCGCCCTGCAGCGCCGGACTGTATGTACTTGCAACGGCGCTCTGCAGCGCCGCACTGCATGTACTTGCTACGGCGCTCTGCAGCGCCGCACTGCATGTACTTGCTACGGCGCTCTGCAGCGCCGCACTGCGTGTACTTGCTACGGCGCTCTGCAGCGCCGGACTGCGTGTACTTGCTCCGGCGCTCTGCAGCGCCGCACTGCGTGTACTTGCGACGGCGCTCTGCAGCGCCGGACTGCGTGTACTTGCTACGGCGCTCTGCAGCGCCGGACTGCATGTACTTGCTATGGCGCTCTGCAGCGTCGGACTGCATGTACTTGCTACGGCGCGCTGCAGCGCCGCACTGCGTGTACTTGCTACGGCGCTCTGCAGCGCCGCACTGCGTGTACTTGCTACGGCGCCCTGCAGCGCCGCACTGCGTGTACTTGCTACGGCGCTCTGCAGCGCCGGACTGCATGTACTTGCTATGGCGCCCTGCAGCGCCGGACTGCATGTACTTGCTATGGCGCTCTGCAGGGCCGGACTGCATGTACTTGCTATGGCGCCCTGCAGCGCCGGACTGCATGTACTTGCTATGGCGCTCTGCAGCGCCGCACTGCGTGTACTTGCTACGGCGCTCTGCAGCGCCGGACTGCGTGTACTTGCTACAGTGCTCTGCAGCGCCGGACTGCATGTACTTGCTATGGCGCTCTGCAGCGCCGCACTGCGTGTACTTGCTACGGCGCTCTGCAGCGCCGGACTGCATGTACTTGCTACGGCGCTCTGCAGCGCCGGACTGCATGTACTTGCTACGGCGCTCTGCAGCGCCGGACTGCATGTACTTGCTACGGCGCCCTGCAGCGCCGCACTGCGTGTACTTGCTACGGCGCTCTGCAGCGCCGCACTGCATGTACTTGCTACGGCGCCCTGCAGCACCGCACTGCGTATACTTGCAACGGCGCTCTGCAGCGCCGGACTGCATGTACTTGCTACGGCGCTCTGCAGCGCCGCACTGCATGTACTTGCTACGGCGCTATGCAGCGCCGCACTGCGTGTACTTGCTACGGCGCTCTGCAGCGCCGGACTGCATGTACTTGCTAAGGCGCCCTGCAGCGCCGCACTGCGTGTACTTGCTATGGCGCTCTGCAGCGCCGGACTGCATGTACTTGCTACGGCGCTCTGCAGCGCCGCACTGCGTGTACTTGCTACGGCGCTCTGCAGCGCCGCACTGCGTGTACTTGCTACGGCGCTCTGCAGCGCGGGACTGCGTGTACTTGCTAAGGCGCCCTGCAGCGCCGCACTGCGTGTACTTGCTACGGCGCTCTGCAGCGCCGGACTGCATGTACTTGCTACGGCGCTCTGCAGCGCCGGACTGCATGTACTTGCTATGGCGCTCTGCAGCGCCGGACTGCATGTACTTGCTACGGCGCTCTGCAGCGCCGCACTGCGTGTACTTGCTACGGCGCTCTGCAGCGCCGGACTGCATGTACTTGCTACGGCGCTCTGCAGCGCCGGACTGCATGTACTTGCAACGGCGCTCTGCAGCGCCGGACTGCATGTACTTGCTACGGCGCTCTGCAGCGCCGGACTGCATGTACTTGCTACAGCGCTCTGCAGCGCCGGACTGCATGTACTTGCTACGGCGCTCTGCAGCGCCGGACTGCATGTACTTGCTACGGCGCTCTGCAGCGCCGCACTGCGTGTACTTGCTACAGCGCTCTGCAGCGCCGGACTGCATGTACTTGCTAAGGCGCTCTGCAGCGCCGGACTGCATGTACTTGCTAAGGCGCTCTGCAGCGCCGCACTGCGTGTACTTGCTACAGCGCTCTGCAGCGCCGGACTGCATGTACTTGCTACGGCGCCCTGCAGCGCCGCACTGCGTGTACTTGCAACGGCGCCCTGCAGCGCCGCACTGCGTGTACTTGCTACGGCGCTCTGCAGTGCCGGACTGCGTGTACTTGCAACGGCGCTATGCAACGCCGGACTGCGTGTACTTGCAACGGCGCTCTGCAGCGCCGGACTGCATGTACTTGCTACGGCGCTCTGCAGCGCCGGACTGCATGTACTTGCTACAGCGCTCTGCAGCGCCGGACTGCATGTACTTGCTAAGGCGCTCTGCAGCGCCGGACTGCATGTACTTGCTAAGGCGCTCTGCAGCGCCGCACTGCGAGTACTTGCTACAGCGCTCTGCAGCGCCGGACTGCATGTACTTGCTACAGCGCTCTGCAGCGCCGGACTGCATGTACTTGCTAAGGCGCGCTGCAGCGCCGGACTGCATGTACTTGCTACGGCGCTCTGCAGCGCCGGACTGCATGTACTTGCTAAGGCGCGCTGCAGCGCCGGACTGCGTGTACTTGCTACGGCGCTCTGCAGCGCCGCACTGCATGTACTTGCTACAGCGCTCTGCAGCGCCGGACTGCATGTACTTGCTACGGCGCTCTGCAGCGCCGGACTGCATGTACTTGCTAAGGCGCTCTGCAGCGCCGCACTGCGTGTACTTGCTACAGCGCTCTGCAGCGCCGCACTGCATGTACTTGCTACGGCGCCCTGCAGCGCCGGACTGCGTGTACTTGCAACGGCGCCCTGCAGCGCCGCACTGCGTGTACTTGCTACGGCGCTCTGCAGTGCCGGACTGGGTGTACTTGCAACGGCGCTCTGCAGCGCCGCACTGCGTGTACTTGCTACGGCGCTCTGCAGCGCCGGACTGGGTGTACTTGCAACGGCGCTCTGCAACGCCGGACTGCGTGTACTTGCAACGGCGCTCTGCAGCGCCGGACTGCATGTACTTGCTACGGCGCTCTGCAGCGCCGGACTGCATGTACTTGCTACAGCGCTCTGCAGCGCCGGACTGCATGTACTTGCTAAGGCGCTCTGCAGCGCCGCACTGCGTGTACTTGCTACAGCGCTCTGCAGCGCCGGACTGCATGTACTTGCTAAGGCGCTCTGCAGCGCCGCACTGCGTGTACTTGCTACGGCGCTCTGCAGTGTCGGACTGCGTGTACTTGCTACGGCGCTCTGCAGCGCCGGACTGCATGTACTTGCTACGGCGCACTGCAGCGCCGGACTGCATGTACTTGCTACGGCGCACTGCAGCGCCGGACTGCATGTACTTGCTACGACGCTCTGCAGCGCCGCACTGCGTGTACTTGCTACGGCGCGCTGCAGCGCTGCACTGCATGTACTTGCTAAGGCGCTCTGCAGCGCCGGACTGCATGTACTTGCTAAGGCGCTCTGCAGCGCCGCACTGCATGTACTTGCTAAGGCGCTCTGCAGCGCCGCACTGCGTGTACTTGCTACGGCGCTCTGCAGCGCCGGACTGCGTGTACTTGCTCTGGCGCTCTGCAGCGTCGGACTGCATGTACTTGCTAAGGCGCTCTGCAGCGCCGCACTGCATGTACTTGCTACGGCGCTCTGCAGCGCCGGACTGCGTGTACTTGCTACGGCGCTCTGCAGCGCCGGACTGCGTGTACTTGCTACGGCGCTCTGCAGCGCCGGACTGCATGTACTTGCTACGGCGCTCTGCAGCGCCGGACTGCATGTACTTGCTAAAGCGCCCTGTAGCGCCGGACTGCGTGTACTTGCTACGGCGCTCTGCAGTGCCGGACTGCGTGTACTTGCAACGGCGCTCTGCAGCGCCGGACTGCGTGTACTTGCAACGGCGCTCTGCAGCGCCGGACTGCGTGTACTTGCTACGGCGCTCTGCAGTGCCGGACTGCGTGTACTTGCAACGGCGCTCTGCAGCGCCGGACTGCATGTACTTGCTACGGCGCTCTGCAGCGCCGGACTGCATGTACTTGCTACAGCGCTCTGCAGCGCCGGACTGCATGTACTTGCTAAGGCGCTCTGCAGCGCCGGACTGCATGTACTTGCTAAGGCGCTCTGCAGCGCCGCACTGCGTGTACTTGCTCCGGCGCTCTGCAGCGCCGGACTGCATGTACTTGCTACGGCGCTCTGCAGCACCGCACTGCATGTACTTGCTACGGCGCTCTGCAGCGCCGGACTGCATGTACTTGCTAAGGCGCTCTGCAGCGCCGGGCTGCGTGTACTTGCTACGGCGCTCTGCAGCGCCGCACTGCGTGTACTTGCTACGGCGCTCTGCAGCGCCGGACTGCATGTACTTGCTAAGGCGCCCTGCAGCGCCGCACTGCGTGTACTTGCTACGGCGCTCTGCAGCGCCGGACTGCGTGTACTTGCTACGGCGCCCTGCAGCGCCGCACTGCGTGTACTTGCTACGGCGCCCTGCAGCGCCGCACTGCGTGTACTTGCTATGGCGCTCTGCAGCGCCGCACTGCGTGTACTTGCTCCGGCGCTCTGCAGCGCCGGACTGCGTGTACTTGCTACGGCGCTCTGCAGCGCCGGACTGCATGTACTTGTACGGCGCTCTGCAGCGCCGCACTGCATGTACTTGCTACGGCGCTCTGCAGCGTCGGACTGCGTGTACTTGCTCCGGCGCTCTGCAGCGCCGGACTGCATGTACTTGCTACGGCGCTCTGCAGCGCCGGACTGTATGTACTTGCTCCGGCGCTCTGCAGCGCCGCACTGCGTGTACTTGCTACGGCGCCCTGCAGCGCCGGACTGCATGTACTTGCTACGGCGCTTTGCAGCGCCGCACTGCATGTACTTGCTACGGCGCTCTGCAGCGCCGCACTGCATGTACTTGCTACGGCGCTCTGCAGCGCCGGACTGCGTGTACTTGCTCCGGTGCTCTGCAGCGCCGCACTGCGTGTACTTGCGACGGCGCTCTGCAGCGCCGCACTGCGTGTACTTGCTACGGCGCTCTGCAGCGCCGGACTGCATGTACTTGCTATGGCGCTCTGCAGCGTCGGACTGCATGTACTTGCTACGGCGCGCTGCAGCGCCGCACTGCGTGTACTTGCTACGGCGCTCTGCAGCGCCGCACTGCGTGTACTTGCTACGGCGCCCTGCAGCGCCGCACTGCGTGTACTTGCTACGGCGCTCTGCAGCGCCGGACTGCATGTACTTGCTATGGCGCTCTGCAGCGTCGGACTGCGTGTACTTGCTACGGCGCTCTGCAGGGCCGGACTGCATGTACTTGCTACGGCGCTCTGCAGGGCCGGACTGCGTGTACTTGCTACGGCGCTCTGCAGGGCCGGACTGCATGTACTTGCTATGGCGCTCTGCAGCGCCGCACTGCGTGTACTTGCTACGGCGCTCTGCAGCGCCGGACTGCATGTACTTGCTACGGCGCTCTGCAGGGCCGGACTGCATGTACTTGCTATGGCGCCCTGCAGCGCCGGACTGCATGTACTTGCTATGGCGCTCTGCAGCGCCGCACTGCGTGTACTTGCTACGGCGCTCTGCAGCGCCGGACTGCATGTACTTGCTACGGCGCTCTGCAGCGCCGGACTGCATGTACTTGCTACGGCGCTCTGCAGCGCCGGACTGCATGTACTTGCTACGGCGCCCTGCAGCGCCGCACTGCGTGTACTTGCTACGGCGCTCTGCAGCGCCGGACTGCATGTACTTGCTACGGCGCTCTGCAGCGCCGGACTGCATGTACTTGCTACGGCGCTCTGCAGCGCCGCACTGCATGTACTTGCTACGGCGCTATGCAGCGCCGCACTGCGTGTACTTGCTACGGCGCTCTGCAGCGCCGGACTGCATGTACTTGCTAAGGCGCCCTGCAGCGCCGCACTGCGTGTACTTGCTATGGCGCTCTGCAGCGCCGGACTGCATGTACTTGCTAAGGCGCTCTGCAGCGCCGGGCTGCGTGTACTTGCTACGGCGCTCTGCAGCGCCGCACTGCGTGTACTTGCTACGGCGCTCTGCAGGGTCGGACTGCGTGTACTTGCTAAGGCGCTCTGCAGCGCCGGACTGCATGTACTTGCTACGGCGCTCTGCAGCGCCGCACTGCATGTACTTGCTACGGCGCTCTGCAGCGCCGGACTGCATGTACTTGCTACGGCGCTCTGCAGCGCCGGACTGCATGTACTTGCTAAGGCGCCCTGCAGCGCCGCACTGCGTGTACTTGCTACGGCGCTCTGCAGCGCCGGACTGCGTGTACTTGCTACGGCGCCCTGCAGCGCCGCACTGCGTGTACTTGCTACGGCGCTCTGCAGCGCCGGACTGCATGTACTTGTACGGCGCTCTGCAGCGCCGCACTGCATGTACTTGCTACGGCGCTCTGCAGCGCCGGACTTCAAGTACTTGCTCCGGCGCTCTGCAGCGCCGCACTGCATGTACTTGCTCCGGCGCTCTGCAGCGCCGCACTGCATGTACTTGCTCCGGCGCTCTGCAGCACCGGACTGCGTGTACTTGCTACGGCGCCCTGCAGCGCCGGACTGTATGTACTTGCAACGGCGCTCTGCAGCGCCGCACTGCATGTACTTGCTACGGCGCTCTGCAGCGCCGCACTGCATGTACTTGCTACGGCGCTCTGCAGCGCCGCACTGCATGTACTTGCTACGGCGCTCTGCAGCGCCGGACTGCGTGTACTTGCTCCGGCGCTCTGCAGCGCCGCACTGCGTGTACTTGCTACGGCGCTCTGCAGCGCCGGACTGCGTGTACTTGCTACGGCGCTCTGCAGCGCCGCACTGCATGTACTTGCTACGGCGCTCTGCAGCGCCGGACTGCATGTACTTGCTAAGGCGCCCTGCAGCGCCGGACTGCATGTACTTGCTAAGGCGCCCTGCAGCGCCGCACTGCGTGTACTTGCTATGGCGCTCTGCAGCGCCGGACTGCATGTACTTGCTAAGGCGCTCTGCAGCGCCGGGCTGCGTGTACTTGCTACGGTGCTCTGCAGCGCCGCACTGCGTGTACTTGCTACGGCGCTCTGCAGCGTCGGACTGCGTGTACTTGCTAAGGCGCTCTGCAGCGCCGGACTGCATGTACTTGCTACGGCGCTCTGCAGCGCCGCACTGCATGTACTTGCTACGGCGCTCTGCAGCGCCGGACTGCATGTACTTGCTACGGCGCTCTGCAGCGCCGGACTGCATGTACTTGCTACGGCGCTCTGCAGCGCCGGACTGCGTGTACTTGCTACGGCGCCCTGCAGCGCCGCACTGCGTGTACTTGCTACGGCGCCCTGCAGCGCCGCACTGCGTGTACTTGCTACGGCGCTCTGCAGCGCCGGACTGCATGTACTTGTACGGCGCTCTGCAGCGTCGGACTGCATGTACTTGCTACGGCGCTCTGCAGCGCCGGACTGCATGTACTTGTACGGCGCTCTGCAGCGCCGCACTGCATGTACTTGCTACGGCGCTCTGCAGCGCCGGACTGCATGTACTTGCTCCGGCGCCCTGCAGCGCCGCACTGCATGTACTTGCTCCGGCGCCCTGCAGCGCCGCACTGCATGTACTTGCTACGGCGCTCTGCAGCGCCGGACTTCATGTACTTGCTCCGGCGCTCTGCAGCGCCGCACTGCATGTACTTGCTCCGGCGCTCTGCAGCGCCGCACTGCATGTACTTGCTCCGGCGCTCTGCAGCGCCGGACTGCGTGTACTTGCTACGGCGCCCTGCAGCGCCGGACTGTATGTACTTGCAACGGCGCACTGCAGCGCCGCACTGCATGTACTTGCTACGGCGCTCTGCAGCGCCGCACTGCATGTACTTGCTACGGCGCTCTGCAGCGCCGCACTGCATGTACTTGCTACGGCGCTCTGCAGCGCCGGACTGCGTGTACTTGCTCCGGCGCTCTGCAGCGCCGCACTGCATGTACTTGCTACGGCGCTCTGCAGCGCCGGACTGCGTGTACTTGCTACGGCGCTCTGCAGCGCCGCACTGCATGTACTTGCTATGGCGCTCTGCAGCGCCGGACTGCATGTACTTGATACGGCGCTCTGCAGCGCCGCACTGCGTGTACTTGCTACGGCGCTCTGCAGCGCCGCACTGCGTGTACTTGCCACGGCGCTCTGCAGCGCCGCACTGCATGTACTTGCTCCGGCGCTCTGCAGCGCCGGACTGCATGTACTTGCTACGGCGCTCTGCAGCGCCGGACTGCATGTACTTGCTACGGCGCTCTGCAGCGCCGCACTGCGTGTACTTGCCACGGCGCTCTGCAGCGCCGCACTGCATGTACTTGCTCCGGCGCTCTGCAGCGCCGCACTGCATGTACTTGCTCCGGCGCTCTGCAGCGCCGGACTGCATGTACTTGCTACGGCGCTCTGCAGCGCCGGACTGCATGTACTTGCTACGGCGCTCTGCAGCGCCGCACTGCGTGTACTTGCTCCGGCACTCTGCAGCGCCGGACTGCGTGTACTTGCTACGGCGCTCTGCAGCGCCGCACTGCGTGTACTTGCTCCGGCGCTCTGCAGCGTCGGACTGCGTGTACTTGCTACGGCGCGCTGCAGCGTCGGACTGCGTGTACTTGCTACGGTGCTCTGCAGCGCCGCACTGCGTGTACTTGCTCCGGCGCTCTGCAGCGCCGCACTGCGTGTACTTGCTACGGCGCTCTGCAGCGCCGCACTGCGTGTACTTGCTACGGCGCTCTGCAGCGTCGGACTGCATGTACTTGCTACGGCGCTCTGCAGCGCCGGACTGCATGTACTTGCTACGGCGCTCTGCAGTGCCGGACTGCGTGTACTTGCTACGGCGCCCTACAGCGCCGCACTGCATGTACTTGCTATTGCGCTCTGCAGCGCCGCACTGCATGTACTTGCTACGGCGCTCTGCAGCGCCGCACTGCATGTACTTGCTATTGCGCTCTGCAGCGCCGCACTGCATGTACTTGCTACGGCGCTCTGCAGCGCCGGACTGCATGTACTTGCTACGGCGCCCTGCAGCGCCGCACTGCGTGTATTTGCTACGGCGCTCTGCAGCGCCGCACTGCGTGTACTTGCTACGGCGCTCTGCAGCGCCGCACTGCGTGTACTTGCTCCGGCGCTCTGCAGCGTCGGACTGCGTGTACTTGCTACGGCGCCCTGCAGCGCCGGACTGCGTGTACTTGCTACGGCGCTCTGCAGCGCCGGACTGCGTGTACTTGCTACGGCGCTCTGCAGCGCCGGACTGCGTGTACTTGCTACGGCGCCCTGCAGCGCCGGACTGCATGTACTTGCTACGGCGCCCTGCAGCGCCGGACTGCGTGTACTTGCTACGGCGCTCTGCAGCGCCGGACTGCGTGTACTTGCTACGGCGCTCTGCAGCGCCGGACTGCATGTACTTGCTCCGGCGCCCTGCAGCGCCGGACTGCATGTACTTGCTACGGCGCTCTGCAGCGCCGTACTGCATGTACTTGCTACGGCGCTCTGCAGCGCCGCACTGCATGTACTTGCTCCGGCGCCCTGCAGCGCCGGACTGCATGTACTTGCTACGGCGCTCTGCAGCGTCGGACTGCATGTACTTGCTACGGCGCTCTGCAGCGTCGGACTGCGTGTACTTGCTACGGCGCCCTGCAGCGCCGGACTGCGTGTACTTGCTACGGCGCTCTGCAGCGCCGGACTGCGTGTACTTGCTACGGCGCTCTGCAGCGCCGGACTGCATGTACTTGCTACGGCGCCCTGCAGCGTCGGACTGCATGTACTTTGTACGGCGCTCTGCAGCGCCGCACTGCGTGTACTTGCTACGGCGCTCTGCAGCGCCGGACTGCGTGTACTTGCTACGGCGCTCTGCAGCGCCGCACTGCATGTACTTGCTACGGCGCTCTGCAGCGCCGCACTGCGTGTACTTGCTACGGCGCTCTGCAGCGCCGGACTGCATGTACTTGCTCTGGCGCTCTGCAGCGCCGCACTGCATGTACTTGCTACGGCGCTCTGCAGCGCCGCACTGCGTGTACTTGCTACGGCGCTCTGCAGCGCCGCACTGCATGTACTTGCTCTGGCGCTCTGCAGCGCCGCACTGCGTGTACTTGCTACGGCGCTCTGCAGCGTCGGACTGCGTGTACTTGCTACGGCGCTCTGCAGCGCCGCACTGCGTGTACTTGCTACGGCGCTCTGCAGCGCCGCACTGCATGTACTTGCTACGGCGCTCTGCAGCGCCGGACTGCGTGTACTTGCTACGGCGCTCTGCAGCGCCGCACTGCATGTACTTGCTACGGCGCTCTGCAGCGCCGCACTGCGTGTACTTGCTCTGGCGCTCTGCAGCGCCGCACTGCGTGTACTTGCTACGGCGCTCTGCAGCGTCGGACTGCGTGTACTTGCTACGGCGCTCTGCAGCGCCGCACTGCGTGTACTTGCTACGGCGCTCTGCAGCGCCGCACTGCATGTACTTGCTACGGCGCTCTGCAGCGCCGCACTGCATGTACTTGCTACGGCTCTCTGCAGCGCCGGACTGCGTGTACTTGCTACGGTGCTCTGCAGCGCCGCACTGCGTGTACTTGCTACGGCGCTCTGCAGCGCCGCACTGCGTGTACTTGCTACGGCGCTCTGCAGCGTCGGATTGCATGTACTTGCTACGGCGCTCTGCAGCGCCGGACTGCATGTACTTGCTCCGGCGCTCTGCAGCGCCGCACTGCGTGTACTTGCTACGGCGCTCTGCAGCGCCGGACTGCGTGTACTTGCTACGGCTCTCTGCAGCGCCGGACTGCGTGTACTTGCTACGGTGCTCTGCAGCGCCGCACTGCGTGTACTTGCTACGGTGCTCTGCAGCGCCGGACTGCGTGTACTTGCTACGGCGCTCTGCAGCGTCGGATTGCATGTACTTGCTACGGCGCTCTGCAGCGCCGGACTGCATGTACTTGCTCCGGCGCTCTGCAGCGCCGCACTGCGTGTACTTGCTACGGCGCTCTGCAGCGCCGGACTGCGTGTACTTGCTACGGCGCTCTGCAGCGTCGGACTGCATGTACTTGCTACGGCGCTCTGCAGCGTCGGACTGCATGTACTTGCTACGGCGCTCTGCAGCGTCGGACTGCATGTACTTGCTACGGCGCTCTGCAGCGTCGGACTGCATGTACTTGCTACGGCGCTCTGCAGCGCCGCACTGCATGTACTTGCTCCGGCGCTCTGCAGCGCCGCACTGCATGTACTTGCTACGGCGCTCTGCAGCGCCGCACTGCGTGTACTTGCTACGGCGCTCTGCAGCGTCGGACTGCGTGTACGTGCTACGGCGCTCTGCAGCGCCGCACTGCATGTACTTGCTACGGCGCTCTGCAGCGTCGGACTGCGTGTACGTGCTACGGCGCTCTGCAGCGCCGCACTGCGTGTACTTGCTACGGCGCTCTGCAGCGTCGGACTGCGTGTACGTGCTACGGCGCTCTGCAGCGCCGCACTGCGTGTACTTGCTACGGCGCTCTGCAGCGTCGGACTGCATGTACTTGCTACGGCGCTCTGCAGCGTCGGACTGCATGTACTTGCTACGGCGCTCTGCAGCGTCGGACTGCGTGTACTTGCTACGGCGCTCTGCAGCGTCGGACTGCGTGTACGTGCTACGGCGCTCTGCAGCGTCGGACTGCATGTACTTGCTACGGCGCTCTGCAGCGTCGGACTGCATGTACTTGCTACGGCGCTCTGCAGCGCCGCACTGCATGTACTTGCTACGGCGCTCTGCAGCGCCGGACTGCATGTACTTGCTACGGCGCTCTGCAGCGCCGGACTGCATGTACTTGCTACGGCGCTCTGCAGCGCCGCACTGCGTGTACTTGCTACGGCGCTCTGCAGCGCCGCACTGCATGTACTTGCTACGGCGCTCTGCAGCGCCGCACTGCGTGTACTTGCTGCGGCGCCCTGCAGCGCCGGACTGCAGGTACTTGCTACGGCGCTCTGCAGCGCCGCACTGCATGTACTTGCTACGGCGCTCTGCAGCGCCGCACTGCATGTACTTGCTACGGCGCTCTGCAGCGCCGCACTGCATGTACTTGCTCCGGCGCCCTGCAGCGCCGCACTGCATGTACTTGCTACGGCGCCCTGCAGCGCCGGACTGCTTGTACTTGCTACGGCGCCCAGCAGCGCCGGACTGCTTGTACTTGCTACGGCGCTCTGCAGCGCCGCACTGCATGTACTTGCTACGGCGCTCTGCAGCGCCGCACTGCATGTACTTGCTACGGCGCTCTGCAGCGCCGCACTGCATGTACTTGCTCCGGCGCCCTGCAGCGCCGCACTGCATGTACTTGCTACGGCGCCCTGCAGCGCCGGACTGCTTGTACTTGCTACGGCGCCCAGCAGCGCCGGACTGCTTGTACTTGCTACGGCGCTCTGCAGCGCCGCACTGCGTGTACTTGCTACGGCACCCTGCAGCGTCGGACTGCATGTACTTGCTCCGGCGCTCTGCAGCGCCGCACTGCATGTACTTGCTACGGCGCTCTGCAGCGCCGCACTGCGTGTACTTGCTACGGCGCTCTGCAGCGCCGCACTGCTTGTACTTGCTACGGCGCTCTGCAGCGCCGGACTGCATGTACTTGCTACGGCGCTCTGCAGCGCCGGACTGCATGTACTTGCTACGGCGCTCTGCAGCGCCGCACTGCGTGTACTTGCTACGGCGCTCTGCAGCGCCGCACTGCGTGTACTTGCTACGGCGCTCTGCAGCGCCGCACTGCGTGTACTTGCTACGGCGCTCTGCAGCGCCGCACTGCTTGTACTTGCTTCGGCGCCCTGCAGCGCCGCACTGCGTGTACTTGCTACGGCGCTCTGCAGCGCCGCACTGCGTGTACTTGCTACGGCGCTCTGCAGCGCCGGACTGCATGTACTTGCTACGGCGCTCTGCAGCGCCGCACTGCGTGTACTTGCTACGGCGCTCTGCAGCGCCGCACTGCGTGTACTTGCTACGGCGCTCTGCAGCGCCGGACTGCGTGTACTTGCTACGGCGCCCTGCAGCGCCGGACTGCATGTACTTGCTACGGCGCTCTGCAGCGCCGGACTGCATGTACTTGCTACGGCGCTCTGCAGCGCGGGACTGCGTGTACTTGCTACGGCGCTCTGCAGCGCCGCACTGCGTGTACTTGCTACGGCGCTCTGCAGCGCCGCACTGCGTGTACTTGCTACGGCGCTCTGCAGCGCCGGACTGCATGTACTTGCTACGGCGCTCTGCAGCGCCGGACTGCATGTACTTGCTACGGCGCTCTGCAGCGCCGCACTGCGTGTACTTGCTACGGCGCTCTGCAGCGCCGGACTGCATGTACTTGCTACGGCGCCCTGCAGCGCCGGACTGCATGTACTTGCTACGGAGCTCTGCAGCGCCGCACTGCGTGTACTTGCTACGGCGCTCTGCAGCGTCGGACTGCATGTACTTGCTACGGCGCTCTGCAGCGCCGGACTGCATGTACTTGCTACGGCGCTCTGCAGCGCCGCACTGCATGTACTTGCTACGGCGCTCTGCAGCGCCGGACTGCGTGTACTTGCTATGGCGCTCTGCAGCGCCGCACTGCATGTACTTGCTACGGCGCTCTGCAGCGCCGGACTGCGTGTACTTGCTACGGCGCCCTGCAGCGCCGGACTGCGTGTACTTGCTACGGCGCGCTGCAGCGCCGCACTGCGTGTACTTGCTACGGCGCTCTGCAGCGCCGCACTGCGTGTACTTGCTACGGCGCTCTGCAGCGTCGGACTGCATGTACTTGCTACGGCGCTCTGCAGCGTCGGACTGCGTGTACTTGCTACGGCGCGCTGCAGCGCCGCACTGCATGTACTTGCTACCGCGCTCTGCAGCGCCGGACTGCATGTACTTGCTACCGCGCTCTGCAGCGCCGCACTGCATGTACTTGCTACCGCGCTCTGCAGCGCCGGACTGCATGTACTTGCTACCGCGCTCTGCAGCGCCGCACTGCATGTACTTGCTACGGCGCTCTGCAGCGCCGCACTGCATGTACTTGCTACGGCGCTCTGCAGCGTCGGACTGCATGTACTTGCTACGGCGCTCTGCAGCGCCGCACTGCGTGTACTTGCTACGGCGCTCTGCAGCGTCGGACTGCATGTACTTGCTACGGCGCTCTGCAGCGTCGGACTGCATGTACTTGCTACGGCGCTCTGCAGCGTCGGACTGCATGTACTTGCAACGGCGCTCTGCAGCGCCGGACTGCGTGTACTTGCTACGGCGCTCTGCAGCGCCGGACTGCATGTACTTGCTACGGCGCTCTGCAGCGTCGGACTGCATGTACTTGCTACGGCGCTCTGCAGCGCCGCACTGCGTGTACTTGCTACGGCGCTCTGCAGCGCTGGACTGCGTGTACTTGCTACGGCGCTCTGCAGCGCCGGACTGCATGTACTTGCTACGGCGCTCTGCAGCGCCGGACTGCATGTACTTGCTACGGCGCTCTGCAGCGTCGGACTGCATGTACTTGCTACGGCGCTCTGCAGCGTCGGACTGCATGTACTTGCTACGGCGCTCTGCAGCGCCGGACTGCATGTACTTGCTAAGGCGCTCTGCAGCACCGCACTGCATGTACTTGCTACGGCGCTCTGCAGCGCCGCACTGCGTGTACTTGCTACGGCGCTCTGCAGCGTCGCACTGCATGTACTTGCTACGGCGCTCTGCAGCGCCGCACTGCATGTACTTGCTACGGCGCTCTGCAGCGCCGCACTGCGTGTACTTGCTACGGCGCTCTGCAGCGTCGGACTGCATGTACTTGCTACGGCGCTCTGCAGCGCCGCACTGCGTGTACTTGCTACGGCGCTCTGCAGCGTCGGACTGCATGTACTTGCTACGGCGCTCTGCAGCGCCGCACTGCGTGTACTTGCTACGGCGCGCTGCAGCGCCGGACTGCGTGTACTTGCTACGGCGCGCTGCAGCGCCGCACTGCGTGTGCTTGCTACGGCGCTCTGCAGCGCCGCACTGCGTGTACTTGCTACGGCGCCCTGCAGCGCCGCACTGCGTGTACTTGCTATGGCGCTCTGCAGCGCCGCACTGCGTGTACTTGCTACGGCGCTCTGCAGCGCCGGACTGCGTGTACTTGCTACGGCGCTCTGCAGCGCCGCACTGCGTGTACTTGCTACGGCGCGCTGCAGCGCCGGACTGCGTGTACTTGCTACGGCGCGCTGCAGCGCCGCACTGCGTGTGCTTGCTACGGCGCTCTGCAGCGCCGCACTGCGTGTACTTGCTACGGCGCTCTGCAGCGCCGCACTGCATGTACTTGCTACGGCGCTCTGCAGCGCCGCACTGCGTGTACTTGCTATGGCGCTCTGCAGCGCCGCACTGCGTGTACTTGCTACGGCGCTCTGCAGCGCCGGACTGCGTGTACTTGCTACGGCGCTCTGCAGCGCCGGACTGCATGTACTTGCTACGGCGCTCTGCAGCGCCGGACTGCATGTACTTGCTACGGCGCTCTGCAGCGCCGCACTGCATGTACTTGCTACGGCGCGCTGCAGCGCCGGACTGCGTGTACTTGCTACGGCGCTCTGCAGCGCCGGACTGCGTGTACTTGCTACGGCGCTCTGCAGCGCCGCACTGCATGTACTTGCTACGGCGCTCTGCAGCGCCGCACTGCATGTACTTGCTACGGCGCGCTGCAGCGCCGGACTGCGTGTACTTGCTACGGCGCTCTGCAGCGCCGCACTGCATGTACTTGCTACGGCGCTCTGCAGCGCCGGACTGCATGTACTTGCTACGGCGCTCTGCAGCGCCGCACTGCGTGTACTTGCTACGGCGCTCTGCAGCGCCACACTGCATGTACTTGCTACGGCGCTCTGCAGCGCCGGACTGCATGTACTTGCTACGGCGCTCTGCAGCGCCGCACTGCGTGTACTTGCTCCGGCGCTCTGCAGCGCCGCACTGCGTGTACTTGCTACGGCGCTCTGCAGCGCCGGACTGCATGTACTTGCTACGGCGCTCTGCAGCGCCGGACTGCATGTACTTGCTACGGCGCTCTGCAGCGCCGCACTGCGTGTACTTGCTCCGGCGCTCTGCAGCGCCGGACTGCATGTACTTGCTACGGCGCTCTGCAGCGTCGGACTGCATGTACTTGCTCTGGCGCTCTGCAGCGCCGCACTGCATGTACTTGCTACGGCGCCCTGCAGCGCCGCACTGCATGTACTTGCTACGGCGCTCTGCAGCGCCGCACTGCATGTACTTGCTATGGCGCACTGCAGCGCAGCACTGCGTGTACTTGCTACGGCGCTCTGCAGCGCCGCACTGCGTGTACTTGCTACGGCGCTCTGCAGCGCCGGACTGCGTGTACTTGCTACGGCGCTCTGCAGCGCCACACTGCGTGTACTTGCTACGGCGCTCTGCAGCGCCGCACTGCATGTACTTGCTACGGCACTCTGCAGCGCCGCACTGCGTGTACTTGCTACGGCGCTCTGCAGCGCCGCACTGCATGTACTTGCTATGGCGCTCTGCAGCGCCGGACTGCATGTACTTGCTACGGCGCTCTGCAGCGCTGCACTGCGTGTACTTGCTACGGCGCTCTGCAGCGCCGGACTGCGTGTACTTGCTACGGCGCTCTGCAGCGCCGGACTGCATGTACTTGCTACGGCGCTCTGCAGCGCCGGACTGCGTGTACTTGCTACGACGCCCTGAAGCGCCGGACTGCGTGTACTTGCTACGGCGCTCTGCAGCGCCGGACTGCATGTACTTGCTATGGCGCTCTGCAGCGCCGGACTGCATGTACTTGCTATGGCGCTCTGCAGCGCCGCACTGCGTGTACTTGCTACGGCGCTCTGCAGCGTCGGACTGCATGTACTTGCTACGGCGCCCTGCAGCGCCGGACTGCATGTACTTGCTACGGCGCTCTGCAGCGCCGCACTGCGTGTACTTGCTACGGCGCTCTGCAGCGCCGCACTGCGTGTACTTGCTACGGCGCTCTGCAGCGCCGGACTGCGTGTTCTTGCTACGGCGCTCTGCAGCGCCGCACTGCGTGTACTTGCTACGGCGCTCTGCAGCGCCGCACTGCATGTACTTGCTACGGCGCTCTGCAGCGCCGGACTGCGTGTACTTGCTACGGCGCCCTGCAGCGCCGCACTGCATGTACTTGCTACGGCGCTCTGCAGCGCCGCACTGCGTGTACTTGCTACGGCGCTCTGCAGCGCCGGACTGCATGTACTTGCTACGGCGCTCTGCAGCGCCGCACTGCGTGTACTTGCTACGGCGCTCTGCAGCGCCGCACTGCATGTACTTGCTACGGCGCTCTGCAGCGCCGGACTGCATGTACTTGCTACGGCGTCCTGCAGCGCCGGACTGCATGTACTTGCTACGGCGCCCTGCAGCGCCGGACTGCATGTACTTGCTACGGCGCGCTGCAGCGCCGGACTGCATGTACTTGCTACGGCGCTCTGCAGCGCCGGACTGCATGTACTTGCTACGGCGCGCTGCAGCGCCGGACTGCATGTACTTGCTACGGCGCGCTGCAGCGCCGCACTGCGTGTACTTGCTACGGCGCTCTGCAGCGCCGCACTGCATGTACTTGCTCCGGCGCTCTGCAGCGCCGGACTGCATGTACTTGCCACGGCGCTCTGCAGCGCCGGACTGCATGTACTTGCCACGGCGCTGCGCGATGTCGCAGTCGCCAGCACTATAAGCGCGGCCTTATCCTGCCCAGAGACCTGATTTCTGTGTCGCTATGAGACGTGTGACATCACTGCCACATCAGCAGGAGGTATGCCTGGATATTTAACCCTTTGCTCTCCCTGGGGCCCTGAATTACAGATTGTTACTATGTGTATCTCTGTCTCTTACACGCGTGTGCTTCTTACGTTGTTGCAATTCCTAACATGTTACAGTTCTCTGTGTTACCGTGTGAGGAGGGGAAGCGGGGGTTAATGTGTGAGGAGGGGAAGGGGGGTTAATGTGTGAGGAGGGGAAGGGGGGTTAATGTGTGAGGAGGGGAAGCGGGGGTTAATGTGTGAGGAGGGGAAGGGGGGTTAATGTGTGAGGAGGGGAAGGGGGGGTTAATGTGTGAGGAGGGGAAGGGGGGTTAATGTGTGAGGAGGGGAAGCGGGGGTTAATGTGTGAGGAGGGGAAGGGGGGGTTAATGTGTGAGGGTTAATGTGTGAGGAGGGGAAGCGGCGGTTAATGTGTGAGGAGGGGAAGCGGCGGTTAATGTGTGAGGAGGGGAAGCGGCGGTTAATGTGTGAGGAGGGGAAGCGGCGGTTAATGTGTGAGGAGGGGAAGGGGGGTTAATGTGTGAGGAGGGGAAGGGGGGGTTCATGTGTGAGGAGGGGAAAGGTTAATGTGTGAGGAGGGGAAGGGGGTTCATGTGTGAGGAGGGGAAGGGTTAATGTGTGAGGAGGGGAAGGGTTAATGTGTGAGGAGGGGAAGGGTTAATGTGTGAGGAGGGGAAGGGTTAATGTGTGAGGAGGGGAAGGGGTTCATGTGTGAGGAGGGGAAGGGTTAATGTGTGAGGAGGGGAAGGGGGTTCATGTGTGAGGAGGGGAAGGGTTAATGTGTGAGGAGGGGAAGGTTTAATGTGTGAGGAGGGGAAGGGTTAATGTGTGAGGAGGGGAAGGGTTAATGTGTGAGGAGGGGAAGGGTTAATGTGTGAGGAGGGAAGGGGGTTCATGTGTGAGGAGGGAAGGGTTAATGTGTGAGGAGGGGGAAGGGGGTTCATGTGTGAGGAGGGAAGGGTTAATGTGTGAGGAGGGGAAGGGTTAATGTGTGAGGAGGGGAAGGGTTAATGTGTGAGGAGGGGAAGGGTTAATGTGTGAGGAGGGGAAGGGGGTTCATGTGTGAGGAGGGGAAGGGTTAATGTGTGAGGAGGGGAAGGGGTTCATGTGTGAGGAGGGGAAGGGATAATGTGTGAGGAGGGGAAGGGTTAATGTGTGAGGAGGGGAAGGTTTAATGTGTGAGGAGGGGAAGGGTTAATGTGTGAGGAGGGGAAGGGATAATGTGTGAGGAGGGGAAGGGTTAATGTGTGAGGAGGGGAAGGGGGTTCATGTGTGAGGAGGGGAAGGGATAATGTGTGAGGAGGGGAAGGGTTAATGTGTGAGGAGGGAAGGTTAATGTGTGAGGAGGGGAAGGGTTAATGTGTGAGGAGGGGAAGGGATAATGTGTGAGGAGGGGAAGGGTTAATGTGTGAGGAGGGGAAGGGGGGTTCATGTGTGAGGAGGGGAAGGGATAATGTGTGAGGAGGGGAAGGGTTAATGTGTGAGGAGGGGAAGGTTTAATGTGTGAGGAGGGGAAGGGTTAATGTGTGAGGAGGGGAAGGGATAATGTGTGAGGAGGGGAAGGGTTAATGTGTGAGGAGGGGAAGGGGGGTTCATGTGTGAGGAGGGGAAGGGATAATGTGTGAGGAGGGGAAGGGTTAATGTGTGAGGAGGGGAAGGGGGTTCATGTGTGAGGAGGGGAAGGGATAATGTGTGAGGAGGGGAAGGGTTAATGTGTGAGGAGGGGAAGGTTTAATGTGTGAGGAGGGGAAGGGTTAATGTGTGAGGAGGGGAAGGGATAATGTGTGAGGAGGGGAAGGGTTAATGTGTGAGGAGGGGAAGGGGGGTTCATGTGTGAGGAGGGGAAGGGGGGTTCGTGTGTGAGGAGGGGAAGGGGGGGTTAATGTGTGAGGGGGAAGGGGGGGTTAATGTATGAGGAGGGGAAGGGGGGGTTCATGTGTGAGGAGGGGAAGGGTTAATGTGTGAGGAGGGGAAGGGGGGTTAATGTGTGAGGAGGGGAAGGGTTAATGTGTGAGGAGGGGAAGGGTTAATGTGTGAGGAGGGGAAGGGTTAATGTGTGAGGGGGAAGGGGGGGTTAATGTATGAGGAGGGGAAGGGGGGTTAATGTGTGAGGTGGGGAAGGGGGGTTAATGTGTGAAGAGGGGAAGGGGGTTTTAGTGTGTGAGGAGGGGAAGGGTTAATGTGTGAGGAGGGGAAGGGGGGTTAATGTGTGAGGTGGGGACGGGGGGTTAGTGTGTGAGGAGGGGAAGGGGGTTAGTGTGTGAGGTGGGGAAGGGGGGGTTAATGTGTGAGGAGGGGAAGGGGGTTAGTGTGTGAGGAGGGGAAGGGGGGGTTCATGTGTGAGGAAGGGAAGGGGGGTTAGTGTGTGAGGAGGGGGGGTTAATGTGTGAGGAGGGGAAGGGGGGTTAATGTGTGAGGTGGGGTTAATGTGTGAGGAGGGGAAGGGGGGGTTAATGTATGAGGAGGGGAAGGGGGGGTTCATGTGTGAGGAGGGGAAGGGGGGTTAAAGTGTGAGGAGGAGAAGGGGGGTTAGTGTGTGAGGAGGGGAAGGGGGGATTAGTGTGTGAGGTGGGGAAAGGGGGGTTAATGTGTGAGGTGGGGAAGGGGGGGTTAGTGTGTGAGGTGGGGAAAGGGGGGTTAGTGTGTGAGGTGGGGAAGGGGGGGTTAGTGTGTGAGGAGGGGAAGGGGGGGTTAATGTGTGAGGTGGGGAAAGGGGGGTTAATGTGTGAGGAGGGGAAGGGGGGGTTAATGTGTGAAGAGGGGAAGGAGGGTTAATGTGTGAGCAGGGGAAGGGGGGTTAATGTGTGAGGTGGGGAAGGAGGGTTAATGTGTGAGGTGGGGAAAGGGGGGTTAATGTGTGAGGAGGGGAAGGGGGGGTTAATGTGTGAAGAGGGGAAGGAGGGTTAATGTGTGAGCAGGGGAAGGGGGGTTAATGTGTGAGGTGGGGAAGGAGGGTTAATGTGTGAGCAGGGGAAGGGGGGTTAATGTGTGAGGAGAGGAAGGGGGGGTAGTGTGTGAGGAGGGGAAGGGGGGGTTAGTGTGTGAGGAGGGGAAGGGGGGTTAGTGTGTGAGGTGGGAAGGGGGGTTAGTGTGTGAGGAGGGGAAGGGGGGGTTAGTGTGTGAGGAGGGGAAGGGGGGTTAATGTATGAGGAGGGGAAGTGGGGTTATTGTGTGAGGAGGGGAAGAGGGGTTAATTAGTGTGAGGAGGGGAAGGGGGGTTAATTAGTGTGAGGAGGGGAAGAGGGGTTAATTAGTGTGAGGAGGGGAAGAGGGGTTAATTAGTGTGAGGAGGGGAAGAGGGGTTAATTAGTGTGAGGAGGGGAAGATGGGTTAATTAGTGTGAGGAGGGGAAGAGGGGGTTAATTAGTGTGAGGAAGGGAAGAGGGGTTAATTAGTGTGAGGAAGGAAGAGGGGTTAATGAGTGTGAGGAGGGGAAGGGGGGTTAATGAGTGTGAGGAGGGGAAGGGGGGTTAATGAGTGTGAGGAGGGGAAGGGGGGTTAATGAGTGTGAGGAGGGGAAGAGGGGTTAATGAGTGTGAGGAGGGGAAGGGGGGTTAATGAGTGTGAGGAGGGGAAGGGGGGTTAATGAGTGTGAGGAGGGGAAGGGGGGTTAATGAGTGTGAGGAGGGGAAGGGGGGTTAATGAGTGTGAGGAGGGGAAGGGGGGTTAATGAGTGTGAGGAGGGGAAGGGGGGTTAATGAGTGTGAGGAGGGGAAGGGGGGTTAATGGGTGTGAGGAGGGAAAGGGGGGGTTAATGAGTGTGAGGAGGGGAAGGGGGGTTAATGAGTGTGAGGAGGGGAAGGGGGGTTAATGAGTGTGAGGAGGGGAAGGGGGGCTAATGAGTGTGAGGAGGGGAAGGGGGGTTAATGAGTGTGAGGAGGGGAAGGGGGGTTAATGGGTGTGAGGAGGGGAAGGGGGGTTAATGAGTGTGAGGAGGGGAAGGGGGGTTAATGCGTGTGAGGAGGGAAAGGGGGGGTTAATGAGTGTGAGGAGGGGAAGGGGGGTTAATGAGTGTGAGGAGGGGAATGGGGGTTAATGAGTGTGAGGAGGGGAAGGGGGGCTAATGAGTGTGAGGAGGGGAAGGGGGGGTTAATGAGTGTGAGGAGGGGAAGGGGGGTTAATGAGTGTGAGGAGGGAAAGGGGGGGTTAATGAGTGTGAGGAGGGGAAGGGGGGTTAATGAGTGTGAGGAGGGGAAGGGGGGTTAATGAGTGTGAGGAGGGGAAGGGGGGTTAATGGGTGTGAGGAGGGGAAGGGGGGGTTAATGGGTGTGAGGAGGGGAAGGGGGGTTAATGGGTGTGAGGAGGGGAAGGGGGGTTAATGAGTGTGAGGAGGGGAAGGGGGGTTAATGGGTGTGAGGAGGGGAAGGGGGGCTAATGAGTGTGAGGAGGGGAAGGGGGGTTAATGGGTGTGAGGAGGGGAAGGGGGGCTAATGAGTGTGAGGAGGGGAATGGGGGTTAATGAGTGTGAGGAGGGGAAGGGGGGCTAATGAGTGTGAGGAGGGGAAGGGGGGGTTAATGAGTGTGAGGAGGGGAAGGGGGGTTAATGAGTGTGAGGAGGGAAAGGGGGGGTTAATGAGTGTGAGGAGGGGAAGGGGGTTAATGAGTGTGAGGAGGGGAAGGGGGGTTAATGAGTGTGAGGAGGGGAAGGGGGGTTAATGGGTGTGAGGAGGGGAAGGGGGGTTAATGAGTGTGAGGAGGGTAACGGGAGTTAATATGTGTGAGGAGGGGAAGGGGGGTTTGTGTGTGAGGAGGGGAAGGGGGGTTAGTGTGTGAGGAGGGTAAGAGGGGGTTAGTGTGTGAGGTGGGGAAGGGGCTTAATGTGTGAGGAGGGGAAGAGGGGTTAATGTGTGAGGAGGGGAAGGGGGGTTAATGTGTGATGAGGGGAAGAGAGGTTAATGTGTGATGAGGGGAAGGGGGGTTAGTGTGTGAGGAGGGGAAGGGGGGGTTAATGTGTGATGAGGGGAAGGGGGGTTAATGTGTGATGAGGGGAAGGGGGGTTAATGTGTGAGGAGGGGAAGGGGGGATTAATGTGTGAGGAGGGGAAAAGGGGTTAATTAGTGTGAGGAGGGGAAAAGGGGTTAATTAGTGTGAGGAAGGGAAGAGGGGTTAATTAGTGTGAGGAGGGGAAGAGGGGTTAATTAGTGTGAGGAGGGAAAGAGGGGTTAATTAGTGTGAGGAGGGGAATGGGAGGTGTGACAGTAGGGGGAAATATGGCTGCTATTAATAAAGGTTAAGTCTGCCATTACCCCTACCTGTCAGTAATACATTGCTATTATGTTATGTATGTATATACATATATATATATATATATATATATATATATACATATACATATATATATATACTGTACACACACAGTAGCTGATATACCCGGCGTTGCCCGGGATGTAAATATAAATGATGTTGTTGTTGAAAAAAGTTTGTTTGTAAACAAACAACAGTACAATTACATGTTAATTACAATTACATGCAGCTGAGCAAATATGAGCATTATTGGTTGTGGGAAAGGGCGCAGCAGGCGGGCATAATTTGTGAGGGGTGAGAGGGGGGGGGCGCCGCAGGTGGGCATAATTCGTGAGGGGTGAGAGGGGGGGGGCGTTGCGGGCCGCATGGGGACAGAGATAATTCGTGAGGGGTGAGAGGGGGGGGCGTTGCGGGCCGCATGGGGACAGAGATAATTCGTGAGGGGTGCGAGGGGGGGGCGTTGCGGGCATGTAGGCAGCACAGTCCTACCCACCAATCAGGGCTGGGCATGTAGGCAGCACCGTCCTACCCACCAATCAGGGCCGGGCATGTAGGCAGCACCTTCCTACCCACCAATCAGGGCCGGGCATGTAGGCAGCACCTTCCTACCCACCAATCAGGGCCTGGGCACGTAGCCAGCACCTTCCTACCCACCAATCAGGGCCGGGCATGTAGGCAGCGCCTTCCTACCCACCAATCATGGCCTGGGCATGTAGGCAGCACCGTCCTACCCACCAATCAGGGCTGGGCATGTAGGCAGCACCGTCCTACCCACCAATCAGGGCCTGGGCATGTAGGCAGCTCCTTCCTACCCACCAATCAGGGCCGGGCATGTAGGCAGCACCTTCCTACCCACCAATCAGGGCCTGGGCATGTAGGGAGCACCTTCCTACCCACCAATCAGGGCCTGGGCATGTAGGTAGCTCCTTCCTACCCACCAATCAGGGCCGGGCATGTAGGCAGCACCTTCCTGCCCACCAATCAGGGCCTGGGCATGTAGGCAGCACCTTCCTACCCACCAATCAGGGCCTGGGCATGTAGGCAGCTCCTTCCTACCCACCGATCAGGGCCGGGCATGTAGGCAGCACCTTCCTACCCACCAATCATGGCCTGGGCATGTAGGCAGCATCTTCCTACCCACCAATCAGGGCCGGGCATGTAGGCAGCGCCTTCCTACCCACCAATCAGGGCCTGGGCATGTAGGCAGCTCCTTCCTACCCACCAATCAGGGCCGGGCATGTAGGCAGCACCTTCCTACCCACCAATCAGGGCCTGCGCATGTAGGCAGCACCTTCCTACCCACCAATCAGGGCCTGGGCATGTAGGCAGCTCCTTCCTACCCACCAATCAGGGCCGGGCATGTAGGCAGCACCTTCCTACCCACCAATCAGGGCCTGGGCATGTTGGCAGCACCTTCCTACCCACCAATCAGGGCCTGGGCATGTAGGGAGCACCTTCCTACCCACCAATCAGGGACTGGGCATGTAGGCAGCACCTTCCTACCCACCAATCAGGGCCGGGGCATGTAGGCAGCACCTGGCCCTGAGTGTTGCAATATTATATTTAAAGTATATAAAAAGGTGGGGAGGGAGACCCCTAGCAGACAGGGAGGGAGACCCCTAGCAGACAGGGAGGGAGACCCCTAGCAGACAGGGAGGGAGACCCCTAGCAGACAAGGAGGGAGACCCCTAGCAGACAGGGAGGGAGACCCCTAGCAGACAGGGAGGGAGACCCCTAGCAGACAAGGAGGGAGACCCCTAGCAGACAGGGAGGGAGACCCCTAGCAGACAAGGAGGGAGACCCCTAGCAGACAGGGAGGGAGACCCCTAGCAGACAGGGAGGGAGACCCCTAGCAGACAGGGAGGGAGACCCCTAGCAGACGGGGAGGGAGACCATTAACAGACGGGGAGGGAGACCCCTAGCAGACAGGGAGGGAGACCCCTAGCAGGCAGGGAGGGAGACCCCTAGCAGACAGGGAGGGAGACCCCTAGCAGACAGGGAGGGAGACCCCTAGCAGACGGGGAGGGAGACCCCTAGCAGACAGGGAGGGAGACCCCTTGCAGACAGGGAGGGAGACCCCTAGCAGACAGGGAGGGAGACCCCTAGCAGACAGGGAGGGAGACCCCTAGCAGACAGGGAGGGAGACCCCCAGCAGACAGGGAGAGAGACCCCTAGCAGACATGGAGGGAGACCCCTAGCAGACGGGGAGGGCGACCCCTAGCAGACGGGGAGGGAGACCCCTAGCAGACGGGGGGGGAGACCCCTAGCAGACAAGGAGGGAGACCCCTAGCAGACAGGGAGGGAGACCCCTAGCAGACAGGGAGGGAGAGACCCCTAGCAGACAGGGAGGGAGACCCCTAGCAGACAGGGAGGGAGACCCCTAGCAGACAGGGAGGGAGACCCCTAGCAGACGGGGAGGGAGACCCCTAGCAGACGGGGAGGGAGACCCCCAGCAGACAGGGAGGGAGACCCCTAGCAGACAGGGAAGGAGATCCCCAGCAGACAGGGAGGGAGACCCCTAGCAGACAAGGAAGGAGATCCCCAGCAGACAGGGAGGGAGACCCCTAGCAGACAGGGAGGGAGGGAGAGACCCCAGCAGACAGGGAGGGAGACCCCTAGCAGACAGGGAGGGAGACCCCTAGCAGACAGGGAAGGAGATCCCCAGCAGACAGGGAGGGAGACCCCTAGCAGACAGGGAGGGAGACCCCTAGCAGACAGGGAGGGAGACCCCTAGCAGACAGGGAGGGAGACCCCTAGCAGACAGGGAGGGAGACCCCTAGCAGACAGGGAGGGAGACCCCTAGCAGACAGGGAGGGAGACCCCTAGCAGACGGGGAGGGAGACCCCTAGCAGACAGGGGGGGAGACCCCTAGCAGACAGGGAGGGAGACCCCTAGCAGACAGGGAGGGAGAGACCCCTAGCAGACAGGGAGGGAGACCCCTAGCAGACAGGGAGGGAGACCCCTAGCAGACAGGGAAGGAGATCCCCAGCAGACAGGGAGGGAGACCCCTAGCAGACAGGGAGGGAGACCCCTAGCAGACAGGGAGGGAGACCCCTAGCAGACAGGGAGGGAGACCCCTAGCAGACAGGGAGGGAGACCCCTAGCAGACAGGGAGGGAGACCCCTAGCAGACAGGGAGGGAGACCCCTAGCAGACGGGGAGGGAGACCCCTAGCAGACGGGGAGGGAGACCCCTAGCAGACAGGGGGGGAGACCCCTAGCAGACAGGGAGGGAGACCCCTAGCAGACAGGGAGGGAGAGACCCCTAGCAGACAGGGAGGGAGACCCCTAGCAGACAGGGAGGGAGACCCCTAGCAGACAGGGAAGGAGATCCCCAGCAGACAGGGAAGGAGACCCCTAGCAGACAGGGAGGGAGACCCCTAGCAGACAGGGAGGGAGAGACCCCTAGCAGACGGGGAGGGAGACCCCTAGCAGACAGGGGGGGAGACCCCTAGCAGACAGGGAGGGAGACCCCTAGCAGACAGGGAAGGAGATCCCCAGCAGACAGGGAGGGAGACCCCTACCAGACAGGGAAGGAGATCCCCAGCAGACAGGGAGGGAGACCCCTAGCAGACAGGGAGGGAGACCCCTAGCAGACAGGGAAGGAGATCCCCAGCAGACAGGGAGGGAGACCCCCAGCAGATGGGGGGGAGACCCCTAGCAGACAGGGGGGTTGACCCATAGCAAATGGGGGGGGGGGGAGACCCCTAGCAGACAGGGAGGGAGACCCCTAGCAGATGGGGGGGGGGAGACCCCTAGCAGACAGGGAGGGAGACCCCCAGCAGATGGGGGGGAGACACCTAGCAGACAGGGGGGGGACCCATAGCAGACAGGGGGGGGAGACCCCTAGCAGACAGAGCCTGCAGAGCGTTACAGAGGTGTTGCTGTTACAGGGAGAAACTGCAGTGTCCAATCCAATGCTGGTCTCAGGCCTGAAAACCTGTCCTGTAGGCCAGGGGTGAGCAAACTTTTTATGCCGAGCCCCCCTTTTCATCCATGACATTTCTCGCCCCCCCCCCCCGCCTGATGTAAAGAATCACATGAAAAAAAAAACCTTTATTAAACGGTATACAATGTAAATACAAATATGTCTAAATACTTACATATTTCAGCAGCTTGCGCTTGCAAAATTAGGCAGCGTCCTGAGAGCGGTGACATCACCAACTCTCCAAGCTTGAGCGCAGGGTGTCCTGCATAATTTTGCAAGCACGAGCAGGGGGGCGTGGATCGGGGCTGTGTGTGTGTGTGTGTGGCTGTGTGTGTGTGTGTGCATTGACTGCTGCTGAGCGCGCTTCAAAGTCAATTTTGTTTGTCTCCCGAAGCGCCAAGCTTTGGAGACTGTACGCCCCCCAGTTTGCGCACCCCTGCATTTAATCACAACACACATACACACATTCACAACACAGACACAGCACACATACTCAATCACAACACACACTAAAATCACAATACACACACTCAATCACAACCAACACACAAGACACAATCAATCACAACCAACACGCAGCATACAATCAATCACAACCAACACACACAACACACACACTCACTCAATACAAACACACAATCAATCATAACAAACACTCAATCACAACCAACACAGGCACAACCCACACACACACACTCAATCACAACCAACACAGACACAACACACACTCAATCACAACCAACACAGGCACAACACACACACACTCACTCAATACAAACACACAATCAATCATAACAAACACTCAATGACAACCAACACAGGCACAACAAACAAACACACTCAATCACAACCAACACAGACACAACACACACTCAATCACAACCAACACAGGCACAATACACACACACTCACTCAATACAAACACAAAATCAATCATAACAAACACTCAATCACAACCAACACAGGCACAACAAACACTCAATCACAACCAACATAGACACAACACACACTCAATCACAACCAACACAGGCACAACACACACACCACACACTCATATCACAACACACAATCATAAGTCACAGACTTTCACCTGGGGGAGGAAGTACTACTGTAAGCCTGCTCCTGTCCCCCAAGTTGCTGAAAACTGGGACGGGTAACACAGGTGGAGGAGGGGATGTCTGTGTGCAGGGAAGGAAAGCCCCGCCCCCGCAGCAAGGCCCCGCCCCCTCTGCAAGACACAGAGCAGAGAAGCAGCTTCAGCACGGAGCTTCTGGCCGCCCCTGCACAGCTCTGCCCGCCCCCAAGTTTCACCGCACGCAGCCCACCCCCCCCCCTAAATAATCCTGTGCCCCCCAGTTTGCGCACCGCTGCTGTAGGCACTGGGCAAAGCTAGAGAACAGGGAAAATCTCTGCCAGTAGGTCCCTGCGACTAGTTAGGCAGGGTATCCCCCAGTTTCCCCAGTTGGGTATAGGTCCCTGTGACTAGTTAGGCAGGGTATCCCCCAGTATCCCCAGTTGGGTATAGGTCCCTGTGACTAGTTAGGCAGGGTATCCCCCAGTGTCCCCAGTTGGGTATAGCTCCCTGTGACTAGTTAGGCAGGGTATCCCCCAGTGTCCCCAGTTGGGTATAGGTCCCTGTGACTAGTTAGGCAGGGTATCCCCCAGTGTCCCCAGTTGGGTATAGGTCCCTGTGACTAGTTAGGCAGGGTACCCCCCAGTTGGGTATAGGTCCCTGCGACAAGTTAGGCAGGGTATCCCCCAGTGTCCCCAGTTGGTATAGGACCCTGTGACTAGTTAGGTAGGGTATCCCCCAGTTTCCCCAGTGCAGGGTATCCCCCAGTGTCTGCAGTTGGGTATAGGTCCCTGCGACTAGTTAGGCAGGGTACCCCCCAATTGGGTATAGGTCCCTGTGACTAGTTAGGCAGGGTACCCCCCAGTGTCCCCAGTTGGGTATAGGTCCCTGTGACTAGTTAGGCAGGGTATCCCCCAGTTTCCCCAGTTGGGTATAGGTCCCTGTGACTAGTTAGGCAGGGTATCCCCCAGTGTCCCCAGGTGGGTATAGGTCCCTGTGACTAGTTAGGCAGGGTATCCCCCAGTTTCCCCAGTTGGGTATAGGTCCCTGTGACTAGTTAGGCAGGGTATCCCCCAGTCTCCCCAGTTGGGTATAGGTCCCTGTGACTAGTTAGGCAGGGTATCCCCCAGTCTCCCCAGTTGTGTATAGGCCCCTGTGACTAGTTAGGCAGGGTATCCCCCAGTGTCCCCAGTTGGGTATAGGCCCCTGTGACTAGTTAGGCAGGGAATCCCCCAGTGTCCCCAGTTGGGTATAGGTCCCTGTGACTAGTTAGGCAGGGTATCCCCCAGTGTCCCCAGTTGGGTATAGGTCCCTGTGACTAGTTAGGCAGGGTATCCCCCAGTTTCCCCAGTTGGGTATAGGTCCCAGAGACTAGTTAGGCAGGGTATCCCCCAGTGTACCCAGTTGGGTATAGGTCCGTGCGACTAGTTAGGCAGGTTATCCCACAGTTTCCCCAGTTGGGTATAGGTCCCTGTGACTAGTTAGGCAGGTATCCCCCCAGTGTTCCCAGTTGGGTATAGGTCCATGCGACTAGTTAGTCAAGGTATCCCCCAGTGTCCCCAGTTGGGTATAGGTCCCTGTGACTAGTTAGGCAGGGTATCCCCCAGTGTCCCCAGTTGGGTATAGGCCACTGTGACTAGTTAGGCAGGGTATCCCCCAGCGTCCCCAGTTGGGTATAGGTCCCTGTGACTAGTTAGGCATGGTATCACCCAGTGTCCCCAGTTGGGTATAGGTCCCTGTTACTAGTTAGGCAGGGTATCCCCCAGTTTCCTCAGTTGGGTATAGGTCCCTGTGACTAGTTAGGCAGGGTATCCCCCAGTGTCCCCAGTTTGGCATAGGTCCCTGTGACAAGTTAGGCAGGGTATCCCCCAGTGTCCCCAGTTGGATATAGGTCCCTTCGACTAGTTAGGCAGGGTATCACCCAGTGTCCCCAGTTGGGTATAGGTCCCTGTGACTAGTTAGGCAGGGTACCCCCCAGTGTCCCCAGTTGGGTATAGGTCCCTGTGACTAGTTAGGCAGGGTATCCCCCAGTTTCCCCAGTTGGGTATAGGTCCCTGTGACTAGTTAGGCAGGGTATCCCCCAGTCTCCCCAGTTGGGTATAGGCCCCTGTCACTAGTCAGGCAGGGTATCCCCCAGTGTCTCCAGTTGGGTATAGGCCCCTGTGACTAGTCAGGCAGGGTATCCCCCAGTGTCCCCAGGTGGGTATAGGTCCCTGTGACTAGTTAGGCAGGGTATCCCCCAGTTTCACCAGTTGGGTATAGGTCCCTGTGACTAGTTAGGCAGGGTATCCCCCAGGCTCCCCAGTTGGGTATAGGTCCCTGTGACTAGTTAGGCAGGGTATCCCCCAGTCTCCCCAGTTGTGTATAGGCCCCTGTGACTAGTTAGGCAGGGTATCCCCCAGTGTCCCCAGTTGGGTATAGGCCCCTGTGACTAGTTAGGCAGGGAATCCCCCAGTGTCCCCAGTTGGGTATAGGTCCCTGTGACTAGTTAGGCAGGGTATCCCCCAGTGTCCCCAGTTGGGTATAGGTCCCTGTGACTAGTTAGGCAGGGTATCCCCCAGTGTCCCCAGTTGGGTATAGGTCCCAGAGACTAGTTAGGCAGGGTAACCCCCAGTGTACCCAGTTGGGTATAGGTCCGTGCGACTAGTTAGGCAGGTTATCCCACAGTTTCCCCAGTTGGGTATAGGTCCCTGTGACTAGTTAGGCAGGTATCCCCCCAGTGTTCCCAGTTGGGTATAGGTCCATGCGACTAGTTAGTCAAGGTATCCCCCAGTGTCCCCAGTTGGGTATAGGTCCCTGCGACTAGTTAGGCAGGGTACCTCTCAGTTACCCCAGTTGGGTATAGGCCCCTGTGACTAGTTAGGCAGGGTATACCCCAGTGTCCCCAGTTGGGTATAGGTCCCTGTGACAAGTTAGGCAGGGTATCCCCCATTGTCCCCAGTTGGGTATAGGTCCCTGTGACTAGTCAGACAGGGTATCCTCAAGTGTCCCCAGTTGGGTATAGGTCCCTGTGACTAGTTAGGCAGGGTATCCCCCAGTGTCCCCAGTTGGGTATAGGCCACTGTGACTAGTTAGGCAGGGTATCCCCCAGCGTCCCCAGTTGGGTATAGGTCCCTGTGACTAGTTAGGCATGGTATCACCCAGTGTCCCCAGTTGGGTATAGGTCCCTGTTACTAGTTAGGCAGGGTATCCCCCAGTTTCCTCAGTTGGGTATAGGTCCCTGTGACTAGTTAGGCAGGGTATCCCCCAGTGTCCCCAGTTTGGCATAGGTCCCTGTGACAAGTTAGGCAGGGTATCCCCCAGTGTCCCCAGTTGGATATAGGTCCCTTCGACTAGTTAGGCAGGGTTTCACCCAGTGTCCCCAGTTGGGTATAGGTCCCTGTGACTAGTTAGGCAGGGTATCCCCCAGTGTCCCCAGTTGGGTATAGGTCCCTGTGACTAGTTAGGCAGGGTATCCCCCCAGTGTCCCCAGTTGGGTATAGGTCCCTGTGACTAGTTAGTCAGGGTATTCCCCAGTGTCCCCAGTTGTGTATAGGCCCCTGTGACTAGTTAGGCAGGGTATCCCCCAGTGTCCCCAGTTGGGTATAGGCCCCTGTGACTAGTTAGGCAGGGAATCCCCCAGTGTCCCCAGTTGGGTATAGGTCCCTGTGACTAGTTAGGCAGGGTATCCCCCAGTGTCCCCAGTTGGGTATAGGTCCCTGTGACTAGTTAGGCAGGGTATCCCCCAGTTTCCCCAGTTGGGTATAGGTCCCAGAGACTAGTTAGGCAGGGTATCCCCCAGTGTACCCAGTTGGGTATAGGTCCGTGCGACTAGTTAGGCAGGTTATCCCACAGTTTCCCCAGTTGGGTATAGGTCCCTGTGACTAGTTAGGCAGGTATCCCCCCAGTGTTCCCAGTTGGGTATAGGTCCATGCGACTAGTTAGTCAAGGTATCCCCCAGTGTCCCCAGTTGAGTATAGGTCCCTGTGACTAGTTAGGCAGGGTATCCCCCAGTGTCCCCAGTTGGGTATAGGCCACTGTGACTAGTTAGGCAGGGTATCCCCCAGCGTCCCCAGTTGGGTATAGGTCCCTGTGACTAGTTAGGCATGGTATCACCCAGTGTCCCCAGTTGGGTATAGGTCCCTGTTACTAGTTAGGCAGGGTATCCCCCAGTTTCCTCAGTTGGGTATAGGTCCCTGTGACTAGTTAGGCAGGGTATCCCCCAGTGTCCCCAGTTTGGCATAGGTCCCTGTGACAAGTTAGGCAGGGTATCCCCCAGTGTCCCCAGTTGGATATAGGTCCCTTCGACTAGTTAGGCAGGGTATCACCCAGTGTCCCCAGTTGGGTATAGGTCCCTGTGACTAGTTAGGCAGGGTACCCCCCAGTGTCCCCAGTTGGGTATAGGTCCCTGTGACTAGTTAGGCAGGGTATCCCCCAGTTTCCCCAGTTGGGTATAGGTCCCTGTGACTAGTTAGGCAGGGTATCCCCCAGTCGGGTATAGGCCCCTGTCACTAGTTAGGCAGGGTATCCCCCAGTGTCTCCAGTTGGGTATAGGCCCCTGTGACTAGTCAGGCAGGGTATCCCCCAGTGTCCCCAGGTGGGTATAGGTCCCTGTGACTAGTTAGGCAGGGTATCCCCCAGTTTCACCAGTTGGGTACAGGTCCCTGTGACTAGTTAGGCAGGGTATCCCCCAGTCTCCCCAGTTGGGTATAGGTCCCTGTGACTAGTTAGGCAGGGTATCCCCCAGTCTCCCCAGTTGTGTATAGGCCCCTGTGACTAGTTAGGCAGGGTATCCCCCAGTGTCCCCAGTTGGGTATAGGCCCCTGTGACTAGTTAGGCAGGGAATCCCCCAGTGTCCCCAGTTGGGTATAGGTCCCAGAGACTAGTTAGGCAGGGTATCCCCCAGTGTACCCAGTTGGGTATAGGTCCGTGCGACTAGTTAGGCAGGTTATCCCACAGTTTCCCCAGTTGGGTATAGGTCCCTGTGACTAGTTAGGCAGGTATCCCCCCAGTGTTCCCAGTTGGGTATAGGTCCATGCGACTAGTTAGTCAAGGTATCCCCCAGTGTCCCCAGTTGGGTATAGGTCCCTGCGACTAGTTAGGCAGGGTACCTCTCAGTTACCCCAGTTGGGTATAGGCCCCTGTGACTAGTTAGGCAGGGTATACCCCAGTGTCCCCAGTTGGGTATAGGTCCCTGTGACAAGTTAGGCAGGGTATCCCCCAGTGTCCCCAGTTGGGTATAGGTCCCTGTGACTAGTCAGACAGGGTATCCTCAAGTGTCCCCAGTTGGGTATAGGTCCCTGTGACTAGTTAGGCAGGGTATCCCCCAGTGTCCCCAGTTGGGTATAGGCCACTGTGACTAGTTAGGCAGGGTATCCCCCAGCGTCCCCAGTTGGGTATAGGTCCCTGTGACTAGTTAGGCATGGTATCACCCAGTGTCCCCAGTTGGGTATAGGTCCCTGTTACTAGTTAGGCAGGGTATCCCCCAGTTTCCTCAGTTGGGTATAGGTCCCTGTGACTAGTTAGGCAGGGTATCCCCCAGTGTCCCCAGTTTGGCATAGGTCCCTGTGACAAGTTAGGCAGGGTATCCCCCAGTGTCCCCAGTTGGATATAGGTCCCTTCGACTAGTTAGGCAGGGTTTCACCCAGTGTCCCCAGTTGGGTATAGGTCCCTGTGACTAGTTAGGCAGGGTATCCCCCAGTGTCCCCAGTTGGGTATAGGTCCCTGTGACTAGTTAGGCAGGGTATCCCCCCAGTGTCCCCAGTTGGGTATAGGTCCCTGTGACTAGTTAGTCAGGGTATTCCCCAGTGTCCCCAGTTGGGTATAGGTCCCTGTGACTAGTTAGGCAGGGTACCCCCCTGTGTCCCCAGTTGGGTATAGGTCCCTGCGACTAGTTAGGCAGGGTACCCCCCAGTTGGGTATAGGTCCCTGCGACTAGTTAGGCAGGGTATCCCCCAGTGTCCCCAGTTGGTATAGGTCCCTGTGACTAGTTAGGCAGGGTATCCACCAGTTTCCCCAGTGCAGGGTATCCCCCAGTGTCTCCAGATGGGTATAGGTCCCTGCGACTAGTTAGGCAGGGTACCCCCCAATTGGGTATAGGTCCCTGTGACTAGTTAGGCAGGGTACCCCCCAGTGTCCCCAGTTGGGTATAGGTCCCTGTGACTAGTTAGGCAGGGTATCCCCCAGTCTCCCCAGTTGGGTATAGGTCCCTGTTACTAGTTAGGCAGGGTATCCCCCAGTGTCCCCAGTTGGGTATAGGCCCGTGACTAGTTAGGCAGGGTATCCCCCAGTGTCCCCAGTTGGGTATAGGCCCCTGTGACTAGTTAGGCAGGGTATCCCCCAGTGTCCCCAGGTGGGTATAGGTCCCTGTGACTAGTTAGGCAGGGTATCACCCAGTTTCCCCAGTTCGTTATAGGTCCCTGTGACTAGTTATAGCAGGGTATCCCCCAGTCTCCCCAGTTGGTTATAGGTGCCTGTGACTAGTTAGGCAGGGTATCCCAGAGTCTCCCCAGTTTTGTATAGGCCGCTGTGACAAGTTAGGCAGGGTATCCCCCAGTGTCCCCAGTTGGGTATAGGCCCCTGTGACTAGTTAGGCAGGGTATCCCCCAGTGTCCCCAGTTGGGTATAGGTCCCTGTGACTAGTTAGGCAGGGTATCCCCCAGTGTCCCCAGTTGGGTATAGGTCCCTGTGACTAGTTAGGCAGGGTACCCCCCAGTGTCCCCAGTTGGGTATAGGTCCCTGTGACTAGTTAGGCAGGGTATCCCCCAGTGTCCCCAGTTTTATTTATTTATTTTATTTATAAAATGTTTTACCAGGAAGTAATACAGTGAGAGTTACCTCTCGTTTTCAAGTATGTCCTGGGCACAGAGTAAGACAAATAATACATGGTTACAAATACAGTTACATAAATGAACAAGGTATACATTATATACAAGACATTGTATGCACAGTTAAAGAAAATATATATTATGAGCTTATGAAACAGTTACAGACCAGATTAAAGTGTGAGACAGCCTTAGATTTGAAAGAACTTAAGCTGGTGGTGGATATGAGAGTCTCTGGTAGGTTGTTCCAGTTTTGGGGTGCACGGAAGGAGAAGGAGGAACGTCCGGATACTTTGTTGAGTCTTGGGACCATGAATAGTCTTTTGGAGTCTGACCTCAGGTGATAGGTACTGCATGTGGTAGGGGTGAGGAGCTTGTTCATGTAGCTGGGTAGCTTGCCCAGAAAGTATTTGAGGGTGAGACAAGAAAGGTGAACTTTGCACCTAGACTCGAGTGATGAGCAATCTAGTTCTTTGAGCATTTCGCAGTGATGTGTGTTGTAGTTGCATTGGAGAACAAAACGACAAATTGAATTGTAGAGGGTGTCAAGTTTGCTAAGGTGGGTTTGAGGAGCCGAGCCATATACTATGTCTCCATAATCAATAATTGGCATTAGCATCTGCTGTGCAATACGCTTTCTGACCAGGAGACTTAGGGAGGATTTGTTCCTGTAAAGTACCCCTAGTTTGGCATAGGTCTTGGTTGTCAGGGTATCAATGTGCATCCCGAATGTTAAGTGGGAGTCAAACCATAAGCCCAGGTATTTAAAACTAGTGACAGGGGTTAGGGTGGTGTTAGCGTTGGTTCTAATCAGGAGCTCAGTCACTGGCAGCTTTACAAATTTAGTCTTGGTCCCCTTGGTTGGGTATAGGTCCCGGCGACTAGTTAGGCAGGGTACCCCCCAGTTTCCCCAGTTGGGTATAGGTCCCTGTGACTAGTTAGGGTATGTGTGATGTGTGATGTTTGTGTCTTTTGTATAGTTGTGGATATGTTTTTCCAATAAATTAATTTGATAAACTCTCGTGTTCTGTCTGGCGATATTGATCCCGGGTATTAGTCCTGCTCTCCCGTGACAGGGGTTAATGAGTGTGAGGAGGGGAAGGGGGGTTAATGAGTGTGAGGAGGGGAAGGGGGGTTAATGAGTGTGAGGAGGGGAAGGGGGGTTAATGAGTGTGAGGAGGGGAAGGGGGGTTAATGAGTGTGAGGAGGGGAAGGGGGGTTAATGAGTGTGAGGAGGGGAAGGGGGGTTAATGAGTGTGAGGAGGGGAAGGGGGGTTAATGAGTGTGAGGAGGGGAAGGGGGGTTAATGAGTGTGAGGAGGGGAAGGGGGGTTAATGAGTGTGAGGAGGGGAAGGGGGGTTAATGAGTGTGAGGAGGGGAAGGGGGGTTAATGAGTGTGAGGAGGGGAAGGGGGGTTAATATGTGTGAGGAGGGGAAGGGGGGTTAATATGTGTGAGGAGGGGAAGGGGGGGTTAGTGTGTGAGGTGGGGAAGGGGGGTTAATGAGTGTGAGGAGGGGAAGGGGGGGTTAGTGTGTGAGGTGGGGAAGGGGGGTTAATGTGTGATGAGGGGAAGGGGGGTTAATGTGTGATGAGGGGAAGGGGGGTTAGTGTGTGAGGAGGGGAAGGGAGGTTAATGTGTGATGAGGGGAAGGGGGGTTAATGTGTGTGGAGGGGTTGGGGGGGTTAGTGTGTGAGGAGGGGAAGAGGGGGTTAGTGTGTGAGGTGGGGAAAGGGGCTTAATGTGTGAGGAGGGGAAGAGGGGTTAATGTGTGAGGAGGGGAAGGGGGGTTAGTGTGTGAGGAGGGGAAGGGGGTTAGTGTGTGAGGTGGGGAAGGGGGGTTAATGTGTGATGAGGGGAAGAGGGGTTAATGTGTGAGGAGGGGAAGAGGGGGTTAATGTGTGTGGAGGGGAAAGGGGGTTAATGTGTGATGAGGGGAATGGGGGTTAATGTGTGATGAGGGGAAGGGGGCTTAATGTGTGAGGAGGGGAAGGGGGGATTAGTGTGTGAGGAGGGGAAAATGGGTTAATTCGTGTGAGGAAGGGAAGAGGGGTTAATTAGTGTGAGGAGGGGAATGGGAGGTGTGACGTAGGGGGAAATATGGCTGCTCTTAATAAAGGTTAAGTCTGCCATTACCCCTACCTGTCAGTAATACATTGGTATTATGTTATGTATGTATATACATATATACATATATATATATACTGTACACACACAGTAGCTGATATACCCGGCGTTGCCCGGGATGTAAAGATAAATGATGTTGTTGTTGAAAAAAGTTTGTTTGTAAAGAAACAACAGTACAATTACATGTTAATTACAATTACATGCAGCTGAGCAAATATGAGCATTATTGGTTGTGGGAAAGGGCGCAGCAGGCGGGCATAATTTGTGAGGGGTGAGGGGGGGGTGGCGTTGCGGGCCGCATGGGGACAGAGATAATTTGTGAGGGGTGAGGGGGGGGCGTTGCGGGCCGCATGGGGACAGAGATAATTCGTGAGGGGTGCGAGGGGGGGGCGTTGCGGGCCGCATGGGGACAGAGATAATTCGTGAGGGGTGCGAGGGGGGGGGGCGTTGTGGGCCGCATGGGGACAGAGATAATTCGTGCTGCAATTAGGACAGGAATCCTGGTGGAAAAAGTGTAGCAGAGCCGGTCCAAAGAAGAAAACATTCTGGGGCTCAGCAGATGAATTAAAAGTATTATTTATTAGGGTGCACAGCATAGTGGCGCAGGGGATGTACCTCTCACGCGTTTGACGCTGAAATAGCGCTTCCTCAAAGAGTGTCCAGATATACTGAGGAAGCGCTATTTCAGCGTGAACGGGCGCAGAACGGGCCGGTTCGATGTCGCGCATGCGCAGAACGGGCCGGTTCGATTTCGCGCATGCGCAGAACGGGCCGCTCTGGGGTCGCGCATGCGCAGAACGGGCCGGTTCGATGTCGCGCATGCGCAGAACGGGCCGGTTCGATGTCGCGCATGCGCAGAACGGGCCGCTCTGGGGTCGCGCATGCGCAGAACGGGCCGGTTCGATGTCGCGCATGCGCAGAACGGGCCGCTCTGGGGTCGCGCATGCGCAGAACAGGCCGGTTCGATGTCGTGCATGCGCAGAACGGGCCGCTCAGGGGTCGCGCATGCGCAGAACGGGCCGGTTCGATGTCGCGCATGCGCAGAACGGGCCGCTCTGGGGTCGCGCATGCGCAGAACAGGCCGGTTCGATGTCGCGCATGCGCAGAACGGGCCGGTTCGATGTCGCGCATGCGCAGAACGGGCCGCTCTGGGGTCGCGCATGCGCAGAACGGGCCGGCTCGATGTCGCGCATGCGCAGAACGGGCCGGTTCGATGTCGCGCATGCGCAGAACGGGCCGCTCTGGGGTCGCGCATGCGCAGAACGGGCCGGCTCGATGTCGCGCATGCGCAGAAGGGGCCGGTTCGATGTCGCGCATGCGCAGAACGGGCCGGTTCGATGTCGCGCATGCGCAGAACGGGCCGGTTCGATGTCGCGCATGCGCAGAACGGACCGGTTCGATGTCGCGCATGCGCAGAACGGGCCGGTTCGATGTCGCGCATGCGCAGAATGAGGGGCTTTGCCGAAGTTGCACATGCATAGAACGACGCATTACCAGTCTGCGCATGCGCACACAACGTAAATCGCCGGATCCGCTTTGCGGCAATTTTCGCATTGCGGCGAGTCCTTGGAACGGAACTCGCCGCATGACTGGGGCCCTGCTGTATATAGATGTCTTTGCTTGGTTCCAGCACCTCAGGAATCCGGGGTTAATATGTTTGCAGGAGAATTGTTACAAATGTTATGTTGCAGTTCCACCCACCAATCAGGGCCTGGGCATGTAGGCAGCACAGTCCTACCCATCAATCAGGGCCTGGGCATGTAGGCAGCACAGTCCTACCCACCAATCAGGGCTGGGCATGTTGGCAGCACCTTCCTACCCACCAATCAGGGCCTGGGCATGTAGGCAGCACCTTCCTACCCACCAATCAGGGCCTGGGCATGTGGACAGCACCTTCCTACCCACCAATCAGGGCCTGGGCATGTAGGCAGCATCTTCCTACCCACCAATCAGGGCCTGGGCATGTAGGCAGCACAGTCCTACCCACCAATCAGGGCTGGGCATGTTGGCAGCACCTTCCTACCCACCAATCAGGACTTGGGCATGTAAGCAGCACATTCCTACCCTCCAATCAGGCCTGGGCACGTAGGCAGCACCTTCCTACCCACCAATCAGGGCCGGGCATGTAGACAGCACCTTCCTACCCACCAATCAGGACCGGGCATGTAGACAGCACCTTCCTACCCACCAATCAGGGCCTGGGCATGTAGGCAGCACAGTCCTACCCACCAATCAGGGCCGGGCATGTTGGCAGCACCTTCCTACCCACCAATCAGGGCCTGGGCATGTAGGCAGCACCTTCCTACCCACCAATCAGGGCCTGGGCATGTAGGCAGCACCTTCCTACCCACCAATCAGGGCCTGGGCATGTGGACAGCACCTTCCTACCCACCAATCAGGACTTGGGCATGTAGGCAGCACCTGGCCCTGTGTTGCAATATTATGGTTTAAGTATATAAAAAGGTGGGAGGGAGAATCCTAGCAGACAGGGGGGGAGACCCCTAGCAGACAGGGAGGGAGACCCCCAGCAGACAGGGAGAGAGACCCCTAGCAGACAGTGATTGAGACCCCTAGCAGACAGGGAGGGAGACCCCTAGCAGACAGGGAGGGAGACCCCTAGCAGACAGGGAGAGAGACCCCTAGCAGACAGTGATTGAGACCCCTAGCAGACAGGGAGGGAGACCCCTAGCAGACAGGGAGGGAGACCCCTAGCAGATGGGGGGGAGACCTCTTGCAGATGGGGGGGGGGACCCCTAGCAGACAGGGAGGGAGACCCCTAGCAGACAGGGAGGGAGACCCCTAGCAGATGGGGGGGGAGACCTCTTGCAGATGGGGGGGGGACCCCTAGCAGACAGGGAGGGAGACCCCTAGCAGATGGGGGGGAGACCTCTTGCAGACGGGGAGGGAGACCCCTAGCAGACGGGGAGGGAGACCCCTAGCAGACGGGGAGGGAGACCCCTAGCAGATGGGGGGGGAGACCTCTTGCAGATGGGGGGGGGGACACCTAGCAGACAGGGAGGGAGACCCCTAGCAGACAGGGGAGGGAGACCCCTAGCAGACAGGGTGGGAGACCCCTAGCAGACAGGGAGGGAGACCCCAAGCAGACGGGGAGGGAGACCCCTAGCAGACAGATCCTGCAGAGAGTTACAGAGGTGTTGCTGTGACAGGGAGAAACTGCAGTGTCCAATCCAGTGCTGGTCTCAGGCCTGAAAACCAGTCCTGTAGGCCAGGGGTGAGCAAACTTTTTATGCCGAGCCCCCCTTTTCATCCATAACATTTCTCGGCCCCCCCTGCCTGATGTAAACAATCACATGAAAAAAAAAACCTTTATTAAACGGTATACAATGTCAATATAAATATGTCTAAATACTTACATATTTCAGCAGTTCGCGCTTGCAAAATTAGGCTGCGTCCACGCTGCCGCTGAGAGCGGTGACATCACCAATTCTCCAAGCTTGAGCGCAGGGTGTCCTGCATAATTTTGCAAGCACAAGCGGGGGGGGGCGTGGATCGTGTGTGTGTGTGTGGCTGTGTGTGTGTGGCTGTGTGTGTGTGTGCATTGACTGCTGCTGAGCGCGCTTCAAAGTCAATTTTGTTTGTCTCCCGAAGCGCCAAGCTTTGGAGACTGTACGCCCCCCAGTTTGCGCACCGCTGCATTTAATCACAACACACATACACACAATCACAACACAGACACAGCACACATACTCAATCACAACACACACTAATATCACAACACACACTCTCAATCACAACCAACACACAAAACACAATCAATCACAACCAACACACAGCATACAATCAATCACAACCAACACAGGCACAACACACACACACTCACTCAATACAAACACACAATCAACCATAACAAACACTCAATCACAACCAACACAGACACAACACACACACTCAATCACAACCAACACAGGCACAACACACACACCACACACATATCACAACACACAATCATAAGTCACAGACTTTCACCTGGGGGAGGAAGTACTACTGTAAGCCTGCTCCTGTCCCCCAAGTTGCTGAAAACTGGGACGGGTAACACAGGAGGAGTAGGGGATGTCTGTGTGCAGGGAAGGAAAGCCCCGCCCCCACAGCAAGGCCCCGCCCCCTCTGCAAGACACAGATCAGAGGAGCAGCCTCAGCACGGAGCTTCTGGCCGCCCCTGCACAGCTCTGCCCGCCCCCAAGTTTCCCCGCACGCAGCCCATCCCCCCCTAAATAATCCTGCGCCGCCCAGTTTGCGCACCGCTGCTGTAGGCACTGGGCAAAGATAGAGAACAGGGGAAATCTCTGCCAGTAGGTCCCTGTGACTATTTAGGCAGGGTATCCCCAAGTGTCCACAGTTGGGTATAGGTCCCTGTGACTAGTTAGGCAGGGTATCCCCCAGTCTCCCCAGTTGGGTATAGGCCCCTGTGACTAGTTAGGCAGGGTATCCCCCAGTATCCCCAGTTGGGTATAGGTCCCTGTGACTAGTTAGGCAGGGTACCCCCCAGTGTCCCCAGTTGGGTATAGGTCCCTTTGACTAGTTAGGCAGGGTATGCCCAAGTGTCCACAGTTGGGTATAGGCCCCTGTGACTAGTTAGGCAGGGTATCCCCCCAGTGTCCCCAGTTGGGTATAGGCCCCTGTGACTAGTTAGGCAGGGTACCCCCCAGTTTCCTCAGTTGGGTATAGGTCCCTGTGACTAGTTAGGCAGGGTATCCCCCAGTTGGGTATAGGTCCCTGTGACTAGTTAGGCAGGGTACTCCCCAGTTGGGTATAGGTCCCTGTGACTAGTTAGGCAGGGTACTCCCCCAGTTGGGTATAGGCCCCTGTGACTAGTTAGGCAGGGTATCCCCCAGTGTCTCCCAATTGGGTATAGGTCCCTGTGACTAGTTAGGCAGGGTATCCCCAGTGTCCCCAGTTGGGTATATGCCCCTGTGACTAGTTCGGCAGGGTACCCCCCAGTGTCCCCAGTTGGGTATAGGTCACTGTGACTAGTTAGGCATGGTATCCCCCAGTTTCCCCAGTTGGGTATAGGTCCCTGTGACTAGTTAGGCAGGGTACCCCCCAGTGTCCCCAGTTGGGTATAGGTCCCTGTGACTAGTTAGGCAGGGTACTCCCCCAGTCTCCCCAGTTGGGTATAGGTCCCTGTGACTAGTTAGGCAAGGTATCCCCCAGTGTCCCCAGTTGGGTATAGGGCCCTGCGACTAGTTAGGCAGGGTATCCCCCAGTGTCCCCCCAGTTTGGTATAGGTCCCTGTGACTAGTTAGGCAGGGTATCCCCCAGTGCCCCCAGTTGGGTATAGGTCCCTGTGACTAGTTAGGTAGGGTATCCCAAAGTTTCCCCAGTTGGGTATAGGTCCCTGTGACTAGTTAGGCAGTGTACCCCCCAGTGTCCCCAGTTGGGTATAGGTCCCTGTGACTAGTTAGGCAGGGTACCCCCCCAATGTCCCCAGTTGGGTATAGGTCCCTGTGACTAGTTAGGCAGGGTATCCCCCAGTTGGGTATAAGCCCCTGTGACTAGTTAGGCAGGGTATCCCCTCGTGTCCCCAGTTGGGTATAGACCCCTGAGACTAGTTAGGCAGGGTATCCCCCAGTGTCACCAGTTGGGTAGAGGCCCGAGACTTGTTAGGCAGGGTATCCCCCAGTGTTCCCAGTTGGGTATAGGTCCCTGTGACTAGTTAGGCAGGGTATCCCCCAGTGTCCCCAGTTGGGTATAGGTCCCTGTGACTAGTTAGGCAGGGTACCCCCCAGTTTCCTCAGTTGGGTATAGGTCCCTGTGACTAGTTAGGCAGGGTATCCCCCAGTTGGGTATAGGTCCCTGTGACTAGTTAGGCAGGGTACTCCCCAGTTGGGTATAGGTCCCTGTGACTAGTTAGGCAGGGTACTCCCCCAGTTGGGTATAGGCCCCTGTGACTAGTTAGGCAGGGTATCCCCAGTGTCCCCAGTTGGGTATATGCCCCTGTGACTAGTTCGGCAGGGTACCCCCCAGTGTCCCCAGTTGGGTATAGGTCACTGTGACTAGTTAGGCATGGTATCCCCCAGTTTCCCCAGTTGGGTATAGGTCCCTGTGACTAGTTAGGCAGGGTATCCCCCAGTTTCCCCAGTTGGGTATAGGTCCCTGTGACTAGTTAGGCAGGGTACCCCCCAGTGTCCCCAGTTGGGTATAGGTCCCTGTGACTAGTTAGGCAGGGTATCCCCCAGTGTCCCCAGTTGGGTATGTGTGATGTTTGTGTCTTTTGTATAGTTGCGGATATGTTTTTCCAATAAATTAATTTGATAAACTCTCGTGTTCTGTCTGGCGGTATTGATCCCGGGTATTAGTCCTGGTCTCCCGTGACAGGGCTTAATGAGTGTGAGGAGGGGAAGGGGGGTTAATGAGTGTAAGGAGGGGAAGGGGGGGTTAATGAGTGTGAGGAGGGGAAGGGGGGTTAATGAGTGTAAGGAGGGGAAGGGGGGTTAATGAGTGTGAGGAGAGGAAGGGGGGTTAATGAGTGTGAGGAGGGGAAGGGGGGTTAATGAGTGTGAGGAGGGGAAGGGGGGTTAATGAGTGTGAGGAGGGGAAGGGGGGTTAGTGTGTGAGGAGGGGGGGTTAATGTGTGAGGAGGGGAAGGGGGGTTAATGAGTGTGAGGAGGGGAACGGGGGTTAATATGTGTGAAAAGGGGAAGGGGGGTTAGTGTGTGAGGAGGGGGGGTTAATGTGTGAGGAGGGGAAGGGGGGTTAATGAGTGTGAGGAGGGGAACGGGGGTTAATATGTGTGAAAAGGGGAAGGGGGGTTAGTGTGTGAGGTGGGGAAGGGGCTTAATGTGTGAGGAGGGGAAGTGGGGGTTAATGAGTGTGAGGAGGGGAAGGGGGTTAATGAGTGTGAGGAGTGGAAGGGGGGGTTAATCAGTGTGAGGAGGGGATGGGGGGGTAATCAGTGTGAGGAGGGGAAGGGGGAGTTAATCAGTGTGAGGAGGGGAAGGGGGGTTAATGAGTGTTAGGAGGGGAAGGGGGGTTAATCAGTGTGAGGAGGGGAAGGGGGGTTAATCAGTGTGAGGAGGGGAAAGGGGGGGTAATGTGTGTGAAGAGGGGAAGGGGGTTAATGTGTGAGGAGGGGAAAGGGGGGTTAATGAGTGTGAGGAGGGGAAGGGGGGTTAATGAGTGTGAGGAGGGGAAGGGGGGTTAATCAGTGTGAGGAGGGGAAGGGGGGTTAATGAGTGTTTGGAGGGGAAGGGGGGTTAATGAGTGTTTGGAGGGGAAGGGGGGTTAATGAGTGTGAGGAGGGGAAGGGGGGTTAATGAGTGTGAGGAGGGGAAGGGGGGTTAATGAGTGTGAGCAGGGGAAAGGGGGTTAATGTGTGAGGAGGGGAAGGGGGTTAGTGTGTGAGGAGGGGAAGGGGGGGTTAATGTGTGAGGAGGGGAAGGGGGGTTAATGTGTGAGCAGGGGAAGGGGGGTTTAATCAGTGTGAGGAGGGGAAGGGGGGTTAGTGTGTGAGCAGGGGAAGGGGGGTTAATGTGTGAGGAGGGTGTCAAGATAGAGAGGGTTTGGCCCGGGATTAAAGGGGTTACACCCCATATAGCCACCCTCTACTCTCACCTGGGAAGCAAGGGGTTAACTGGACTGAGGTCCAGTAATGTGTTTTGCCTTGCTTCAGTATCCAAATGTTTATTCCCCTGTGTTAATGTATTGTCTCATCCTGGTGTTTGCACTCACACATACACTAGGGTTGATGCGGGAGGGAAGGGGTTAATGTTAAAATAGTGATTATAGCCCTTTGTGTAATTTTCCCGCCTTTTCAGGCTCCATTTTGCAGCCGTCCATAGGTCGCCATTGAGCCTCCATGCTTTCTAATGGCAGAAGTAGCGGTTTTGGACCTGTTTTCCAGCGACGACCAGCAGGTGGCGTCCGAGAGGAGGAGCGGCGGTTTCCCATTGTAAGTCAATGGGCTCATTGACTTCAATGGAGATTCCTCGACGCCGGCCTCGAGGAACAGGTTGGCAGCCATCAAACCGCAGACCGCAAAAGCGGATACAATGTCTTTTAAAAGAGTTTAATCACTACGGTCAAGTTCAACGACAATTGGCGTGGGAATCTTGGGTTCTAAGGCCCCTGGGAATAAAGTTCTTTTTGTCCCTAACCCCTAGGAACCCCCACACACTATCCACACCGGGTCCGGGAATGAGGGACCCCCGTAAAGGGTCGAGCGGAGAAGGAGGGTCGCACCATTGAATCTAATGGCGGCGGGCGCCATGCATTTTCAATGGCGGCGCCGGCCATTGATTCCAATGGGGAAAAGCCGCATGGTGAAAAAACGACTAAGTGTAAAATGTTGAAATGTGTAAGTCCATATCTCCGGTTCTGGAATGACCAGAGGGATGGGATTTGGGTGGCATATAGCCAAGGTTCCGGCTTTAATGCATGCCCCTTCCCAGCCCCCTCAGACCAACCAGACGGAGTGTGGACGAAGGTAAAGATTTGTGGATTTTCTCATAGACTTCAATGGCGGCGGTTCCTCCATTGAAAGTCTATGGCGGGAAACTCCTTTGACTACAACGGCGGAGTTGCTCCATTGAAACCCATGGCGGCGGAGCCCGTTATTTTCAATGGGGTTTAGTGAAACGCTGAGATTTCTTTTTAGCTGAGATTTTTATAATAAAATATGAAACGGTTTATGTGATATTTGTATAACTCCAGTTCCGAAGGTCGTAGCGGGCTGAAACCTGGACCCTATAGTGTACCACTTCCGGCATTAAGGTCTGGAAAGTTTGGACCCGCTGGACCTACCAGAACCGGGTCTTTTAATATGTGTAGGTATTGAAGTGTATCTGGGATTTTGGATCTGCTCTGAAAAATGCAGACTCCATCTGCTATGTTAAATCAGGCAGGAAGGGCATCCTGAGGAATTAACATAGCCCGGTGATCAAAAGCTAACTGTCCTAATTGTTTATGCTAAGGGTAAGAACAAAGGGGCTGAGTGTTTTTAAGTGTCGGTCTTCACACTTACAGGGAAGCCAAAATCTCCTTCAAAGAGATTTTTGCTAGACAGCTCCGCGCCTTGAGTGCAAGAGAAGGGTTGAAATGGTATATAAGTCAGAGTCGACCCTTACTCAAATGTCTTCATGATCTTCATGTATTGCTGTGTTGTCTTCATCTGAAACTGAATTATGGAAGAAATGGCCCATCCTGTATCCTGATGGCTTTTCTTGTCCTAACCTTTAAGTAAGTGTCCATATTTTGTCTGTTATTTGTATATCTCGTGTGTTCACCTTTTTCAAGGAATACATTATATTTTATCATATCTAAGCCTCGTCCAGTTCAACCCAGTTATATTCTTGGTGGTGTATTATTCATAGCCTGTCACAAAGCTCCCGTCACAGAGGGGAAGGTGGGTTAATGTGTGAGGAGGGGAAGGGAGGGTTAATGAGTGTGAGGAGGGGAAGGGGCTAGTGTGAGGAGGGAAAGGGGTAGTGTGAGGAGGCGAAGGGGGGTAGTGTGAGGGGAAGGGGGGTAGTGTGAGGGGAAGGGGGTAGTGTGAGTAGGGGAAGGGGGGTAGTGTGAGTAGGGGAAGGGGGGTAGTGTGAGGAGGGGAAGGGGGTAGTGTGAGGAGGGGAAGGGGGGGTAGTGTGAGGAGGGGAAGGGGGGGTAGTGTGAGGAGGGGAAGGGGGGTAGTATGAGGAGGGGGGGATGGTGGGGTAATCAGTGTGAGGAGGGGAAGGTGGGGTAATCAGTGTGAGGAGGGGAAGGTGGGGTAATCAGTGTGAGGAGGGAAAGGGGGTTAATGAGTGTGAGGATGGGAAGGGCGGGTTAATGAGTGTGAGGAGGGGAAGGGAGTAGTGTGAGGAGGGGAAGGGAGTAGTGTGAGGAGGGGAAGGGGGGTAGTGTGAGGAGGGGAAGGGGGGTTAATGAGTGTGAGGATGGGAAGGGCGGGTTAATGAGTGTGAGGAGGGGAAGGGGGTAGTGTGAGGAGGGGAAGGGGGTAATGTGAGTAGGGGAAGGGGGTTAATCAGTGAGGTGGGGAAGGGGGGTTAATCAGTGTGAGGAGGGGAAGGGGGGTTAATGTGTGAGGAGTGGAAGGGGGGTTTGTGTGAGGAGGTGAAGGGGGGGTAATGTGAGGAGTGGAAGGGGGGTTAATCAGTGAGGAGGGGAAGGGGGGGTTAATCAGTTTGAGGAGGGGAAGGGGGCTTAATCAGTGTGAGGAGGGGAAGGGGGGTTAATGTGTGAGGAGGGGAAGGGGGGTTAATGTGTGAGGAGGAGACAGGGGGGTTAATGTGTGAGGAGGGGAAGGGGGGTTAATGTGTGAGGAGGGGAAGGGGGATTAATGAGTGTGAGGAGGGGAAGGGGGGTTAATGTGTGAGAAGGGGAAGGGGGTTAATGAGTGTGAGGATGGGAAGGGGGTTAATGAGTGTGAGGATGGGAAGGGGGTTAATGAGTGTGAGGAGGGGAAGGGAGTAGTGTGAGGAGGGGAAGGGGGGTAGTGTGAGGAGGGGAAGGGGGGTTAATGAGTGTGAGGATGGGAAGGGCGGGTTAATGAGTGTGAGGAGGGGAAGGGGGGGTTAATGTGTGAGGAGTGGAAGGGGGGTTTGTGTGAGGAGGTGAAGGGGGGGTAATGTGAGGAGTGGAAGGGGGGTTAATCAGTGAGGAGGGGAAGGGGGGGTTAATCAGTTTGAGGAGGGGAAGGGGGCTTAATCAGTGTGAGGAGGGGAAGGGGGGTTAATGTGTGAGAAGGGGAAGGGGGGTTAATAAGTGTGAGGAGGGGAAGGGGGGTTAATTAGTGTGAAGAGGGGAAGGGGGATTAATGTGTGAGGAGGGGAAGGGGGGTTAATCAGTGAGGAGGGGAAGGGGGGTTAATCAGTGAGGAGGGGAAGGGGGGTTAATCAGTGTGAGGAGAGTAAGGGGGGGTTAGTGTGTGAGGAGGGGAAGGGGGGTTAATGTGTGAGGAGGGGAAGGGGGGTTAGTTTGTGAGGAGGGGAAGGGGGGTTAGTGTGTGAGGAGGGGAAGGGGGGTTAGTGTGTGAGGAGGGGAAGGGGGGTTAGTGTGTGAGGAGGGGAAGGGGGGTTAATGTGTGAGGAGGGGAAGGGGGTTAATGTGTGACAAGGGGAAGGGGGGTTAATGTGTGAGGAGGGGAAGGGGGGTTAATGTGTGAGGAGGGGAAGGGGGGTTAATGTGTGAGGAGGGGAATGGGGGGTTAATGTGTGAGGAGGGGAAGGGGGGTTAATGTGAGGAGGGGAAGGGGGGGTTAATCAGTATGAGGAGGGGAATGGGGGGTTAATGTGTGAGGAGGGGAAGGGGGGTTAATGTGAGGAGGGGAAGGGGGGTTAATCAGTGAGGAGGGGAAGGGGGGTTAATCAGTGTGAGGAGAGTAAGGGGGGGTTAGTGTGTGAGGAGGGTAAGGGGGGGTTAGTTTGTGAGGAGGGGAAGGGGGTAATGTGAGTAGGGGAAGGGGGTTAATCAGTGAGGTGGGGAAGGGGGGTTAATCAGTGTGAGGAGGGGAAGGGGGGTTTGTGTGAGGAGTGGAAGGGGGGTTTGTGTGAGGAGGTGAAGGGGGGGTAATGTGAGGAGTGGAAGGGGGTTAATCAGTTTGAGGAGGGGAAGGGGGGTTAATGTGTGAGGAGGGGAAGGGGGGTTAATGTGTGAGGAGGAGACAGGGGGGTTAATGTGTGAGGAGGGGAAGGGGGGTTAATGTGTGAGGAGGGGAAGGGGGATTAATGAGTGTGAGGAGGGGAAGGGAGTAGTGTGAGGAGGGGAAGGGGGGTAGTGTGAGGAGGGGAAGGAGGGGTTAATGAGTGTGAGGATGGGAAGGGGGTTAATGAGTGTGAGGATGGGAAGGGGGTTAATGAGTGTGAGGAGGGGAAGGGGGGTTAATGAGTGTGAGGATGGGAAGGGAGTAGTGTGAGGAGGGGAAGGGGGGTTAATGAGTGTGAGGATGGGAAGGGCGGGTTAATGAGTGTGAGGAGGGGAAGGGGGTTAATCAGTGTGAGGAGGGGAAGGGGGGGTTAATGTGTGAGGAGTGGAAGGGGGGTTTGTGTGAGGAGGTGAAGGGGGGGTAATGTGAGGAGTGGAAGGGGGTTAATCAGTTTGAGGAGGGGAAGGGGGGTTAATGTGTGAGGAGGGGAAGGGGGGTTAATGTGTGAGGAGGAGACAGGGGGGTTAATGTGTGAGGAGGAGACAGGGGGGTTAATGTGTGAGGAGGAGACAGGGGGGTTAATGTGTGAGGAGGGGAAGGGGGGTTAATGTGTGAGGAGGGGAAGGGGGATTAATGAGTGTGAGGAGGGGAAGGGAGTAGTGTGAGGAGGGGAAGGGGGGTAGTGTGAGGAGGGGAAGGAGGGGTTAATGAGTGTGAGGATGGGAAGGGGGTTAATGAGTGTGAGGATGGGAAGGGGGTTAATGAGTGTGAGGATGGGAAGGGAGTAGTGTGAGGAGGGGAAGGGGGGTTAATGAGTGTGAGGAGGGGAAGGGGGTTAATCAGTGAGGTGGGGAAGGGGGGTTAATCAGTGTGAGGAGGGGAAGGGGGGGTTAATGTGTGAGGAGTGGAAGGGGGGTTAATCAGTGAGGAGGGGAAGGGGGGTTAATCAGTGTGAGGAGGGGAAGGGGGGTTAATGTGTGAGAAGGGGAAGGGGGGTTAATAAGTGTGAGGAGGGGAAGGGGGGTTAATTAGTGTGAAGAGGGGAAGGGGGATTAATGTGTGAGGAGGGGAAGGGGGGGGTTAATCAGTGAGGAGGGGAAGGGGGGTTAATGTGTGAGGAGGGGAAGGGGGGGTTAATGTGTGAGGAGGGGAATGGGGGGTTAATGTGTGAGGAGGGGAAGGGCGGTTAATGTGAGGAGGGGAAGGGGGGGTTAATGTGTGAGGAGGGGAAGGGGGGTTAATGTGAGGAGGGGAAGGGAGGTTAATCAGTGAGGAGGGGAAGGGGGGTTAATCAGTATGAGGAGGGGAAGGGGGGTTAATCAGTGAGGAGGGGAAGGGGGGGTTAGTGTGTGAGGAGGGTAAGGGGGGGTTAGTGTGTGAGGAGGGGAAGGGGGGTTAGTGTGTGAGGAGGGGAAGGGGGGTTAGTGTGTGAGGAGGGGAAGGGGGGTTAGTTTGTGAGGAGGGGAAGGGGGGTTAGTGTGTGAGGAGGGGAAGGGGGGTTAATGTGTGACAAGGGGAAGGGGGGGTTAATGTGTGACAAGGGGAAGGGGGGTTAATGTGAGGAGGGGAAGGGAGGTTAATCAGTGAGGAGGGGAAGGGGGGTTAATCAGTATGAGGAGGGGAAGGGGGGTTAATGTGAGGAGGGGAACGGGGTTAATCAGTGTGAGGAGAGTAAGGGGGGTTAGTGTGTGAGGAGGGTAAGGGGGGTTAGTGTGTGAGGAGGGGAAGGGGGGTTAGTTTGTGAGGAGGGGAAGGGGGGTTAGTGTGTGAGGAGGGGAAGGGGGGTTAGTGTGTGAGGAGGGGAAGGGGGGTTAGTGTGTGAGGAGGGGAAGGGGGGTTAATGTGTGAGGAGGGGAAGGGGGGTTAATCAGTGTGAGGACGGGAAGGGGGGTTAGTGTGTGAGGAGGAGACGGGGGGGGGGTTAATGTGTGAGGAGGGGTAGGGGGGTTTGGTGTGTGAGGAGGGGAAGGGAGAGTTAATTAGTGCTAGGAGGGGGAGGGGGGGTAATTAGTGCTAGGAGGGGGAGGGGGGGTAATTAGTGCTAGGAGGGGGAGGGGGGGTAATTAGTGTGAGGAGGTGAAGGGGGGTTAATGAGTGTGAGGAGGGGAAGGGGGGTTAATATGTATGTATGTATGTATTTATTTGTATAGCGCCATAAAATGTACATAGCGCTTCACAGTAGTAATACATGTCATATAAATAACAAATATAAATAACAGATCATGGGAATAAGTGCTTCAGACATACTGTAAAAGTAACATTAAGGAAGAGGAGTCCCTGCCCCGAGGAGCTTACAGTCTAATTGGTAGGTAGGGAGAACGTACAGAGACAGTAGGAGGGAGTTCTGGTAAGTGCGTCTGCAGGGGGCCAAGCTTTATGTATCATGTGTCCATGATTATCCAGTGCTATTCATATGCTTCTTTAAGCAAGTGTGTCTTAAGGTGGGTCTTAAAGGTGGATAGAGAGGGTGCTAGTCGGGTATTGAGGGGAAGGGCATTCCAGAGGTGTGGGGCAGTCAGTGAGAGAGGTTTAAGGCGGGAGAGGGCTTTAGATACAAAGGGGGTAGAAAGTAGACATCCTTGAGCAGAACGCAAGAGTCGGGATGGTGCATAGCGAGAAATTAGGGCTGAGATGTAAAGCGGGGCAGAAGAGTGTAAAGCTTTAAAAGTGAGGAGGAGAATGGAGTGTGAGATACAGGATTTGATCGGAAGCCAGGAGAGGGATTTCAGCAGGGGAGATGCTGAGACAGATCTAGGAAAGAGTAGAGTGAGTCTGGCAGCAGCGTTTAGGATAGATTGTAGGGGAGACAGGTGAGAGGCAGGAAGGCCGGACAGCAGGAGGTTACAGTAATCAAGACGGGAGAGAATGAGGGCCTGAGTCAGAGTTTTAGCAGTCGAGCAACAGAGGAAAGGGCGTATCTTTGTTATATTGCGGAGGAAAAAGCGACAGGTTTTAGAAACGTTTTGAATATGAGAGGAGAATGAGAGAGAGGAATCAAGTGTGACCCCTAGGCAGCGAGCTTGGGCTACTGGGTGAATGATCGCACAGTAATGTGGAAGGAGGTAGTAGGGCCAGGTTTGGGAGGAAGTATGAGGAGCTCTGTTTTTGCCATGTTAAGTTTCAGTCGGCGGAGGGCCATCCAGGATGATATAGCAGAGAGACATTCAGAAACTTTGGTCTGTACAGCAGGTGTAAGGTCAGGGGTTGAAAAGTAAATTTGTGTGTCGTCAGCATAGAGGTGATATTTAAATATGGTAATATGTGAGGAGGGGAAGGGGGGTTAATGTGTGAGGAGGGGAAGGGGGGTTAGTGTGTGAGGAGGGGAAGGGGGGTTAGTGTGTGAGGAGGGGAAGGGGGGGTTAATGTGTGAGGAGGGGAAGGGGGGTTAGTGTGTGAGGAGGGGAAGGGGGGTTAATGTGTGAGGAGGGGAAGGGGGGTTAGTGTGTGAGGAGGGGAAGGGGGGTTAGTGTGTGAGGAGGGGAAGGGGGGTTAGTGTGTGAGGAGGGGAAGGGGGGGTTAATGTGTGAGGAGCGGAAGGGGGGTTAGTGTGTGAGGAGGGGAAGGGGGGTTAATGTGTGAGGAGGGGAAGGGGGGTTAATGTGTGAGGAGGGGAAGGGGGGTTAATGTGTGAGGAGGGGAAGGGGGGTTAATGTGTGAGGAGGGGAAGGGGGGGTTAATGTGTGAGGAGGGGAAGGGGGGTTAATGTGTGAGGAGGGGAAGGGGGGTTAATGTGTGAGGAGGGGAAGGGGGGTTAATGTGTGAGGAGGGGAAGGGGGGGTTAATGTGTGAGGAGGGGAAGGGGGGTTAATGTGTGAGGAGGGGAAGGGGGGTTAATGTGTGAGGAGGGGAAGGGGGGTTAATGTGTGAGGAGGGGAAGGGGGGTTAATGTGTGAGGAGGGGAAGGGGGGGTTAATGTGTGAGGAGGGGAAGGGGGGGTTAATGTGTGAGGAGGGGAAGGGGGGTTAATGTGTGAGGAGGGGAAGGGGGGTTAATGTGTGAGGAGGGGAAGGGGGGTTAATGTGTGAGGAGGGGAAGGGGGGTTAGTGTGTGAGGAGGGGAAGGGGGGTTAGTGTGTGAGGGGGGAAGGGGGGGTTAGTGTGTGAGGAGGGGAAGGGGGGGTTAGTGTGTGAGGTGGGGAAGGGAGGTTAATGTGTGAGGAGGGGAAGGGGGGTTAATGTGTGAGGAGGGGAAGGGGGGTTAGTGTGTGAGGGGGGAAGGGGGGGTTAGTGTGTGAGGAGGGGAAGGGGGGGTTAGTGTGTGAGGAGGGGAAGGGGGGTTAATGTGTGAGGAGGGGAAGGGGGGGTTAGTGTGTGAGGAGGGGAAGGGGGGTTAGTGTGTGAGGAGGGGAAGGGGGGTTAATGTGTGAGGAGGGGAAGGGGGGTTAATGTGTGAGGAGGGGAAGGGGGGTTAATGTGTGAGGAGGGGAAGGGGGGGTTAATGTGTGAGGAGGGGAAGGGGGGTTAATGTGTGAGTAGGGGAAGGGGGGTTAATGTGTGAGGAGGGGAAGGGGGGTTAATGTGTGAGGAGGGGAAGGGGGGGTTAATGTGTGAGGAGGGGAAGGGGGGTTAATGTGTGAGGAGGGGAAGGGGGGTTAATGTGTGAGGAGGGGAAGGGGGGTTAGTGTGTGAGGAGGGGAAGGGGGGTTAGTGTGTGAGGGGGGAAGGGGGGGTTAATGTGTGAGGAGGGGAAGGGGGGGTTAGTGTGTGAGGTGGGGAAGGGAGGTTAGTGTGTTAGGGGGGGTTAGTGTGTGAGGAGGGGAAGGGGGGGTTCATGTGTGAGGAAGGGAAGGGGGGGTTAATGTGTGAGGAGGGGAAGGGGGGGTTAGTGTGTGAGGAGGGGAAGGGGGGTTAGTGTGTGAGGAGGGGAAGGGGGGTTAATGTGTGAGGAGGGGAAGGGGGGTTAATGTGTGAGGAGGGGAAGGGGGGGTTAATGTGTGAGGAGGGGAAGGGGGGGTTAATGTGTGAGGAGGGGAAGGGGGGTTAATGTGTGAGGAGGGGAAGGGGGGTTAATGTGTGAGGAGGGGAAGGGGGGTAAATGTGTGAGGAGGGGAAGGGGGGTTAATGTGTGAGGAGGGGAAGGGGGGGTTAATGTGTGAGGAGGGGAAGGGGGGTTAATGTGTGAGGAGGGGAAGGGGGGTTAATGTGTGAGGAGGGGAAGGGGGGTTAGTGTGTGAGGAGGGGAAGGGGGGTTAGTGTGTGAGGGGGGAAGGGGGGGTTAGTGTGTGAGGGGGGAAGGGGGGGTTAGTGTGTGAGGTGGGGAAGGGAGGTTAGTGTGTTAGGGGGGAAGGGGGGGTTAGTGTGTGAGGAGGGGAAGGGGGGTTAGTGTGTGAGGAGGGGAAGGGGGGTTAGTGTGTGAGGAGGGGAAGGGGGGTTAGTGTGTGAGGAGGGGAAGGGGGGTTAGTGTGTGAGGAGGGGAAGGGGGGTTAGTGTGTGAGGAGGGGAAGGGGGGTTAGTGTGTGAGGAAGGGAAGGGGGGTTAGTGTGTGAGGAGGGGAAGGGGGGTTAGTGTGTGAGGAGGGGAAGAGGGGTTAGTGTGTGAGGAGGGGAAGGGGGGTTAGTGTGTGAGGAGGGGAAGGGGGGTTAGTGTGTGAGGAGGGGAAGGGGGGTTAGTGTGTGAGGAGGGGAAGGGGGGTTAGTGTGTGAGGAGGGGAAGGGGGGTTAGTGTGTGAGGAGGGGAAGGGGGGTTAGTGTGTGAGGAGGGGAAGGGGGGTTAGTGTGTGAGGAGGGGAAGGGGGGTTAGTGTGTGAGGAGGGGAAGGGGGGTTAGTGTGTGAGGAGGGGAAGGGGGGTTAGTGTGTGAGGAAGGGAAGGGGGGTTAGTGTGTGAGGAGGGGAAGGGGGGTTAGTGTGTGAGGAGGGGAAGGGGGGTTAGTGTGTGAGGAGGGGAAGGGGGGTTAGTGTGTGAGGAGGGGAAGGGGGGTGTGTGAGGAGGGGAAGGGGGGTGTGTGAGGAGGGGAAGGGGGGTGTGTGAGGAGGGGAAGGGGGGTGTGTGAGGAGGGGAAGGGGGGTGTGTGAGGAGGGGAAGGGGGGTGTGTGAGGAGGGGAAGGGGGGTGTGTGAGGAGGGGAAGGGGGGTGTGTGAGGAGGGGAAGGGGGGGGTGTGAGGAGGGGAAGGGGGGTGTGTGAGGAGGGGAAGGGGGGGGTGTGAGGAGGGGAAGGGGGGTTAGTGTGTGAGGAGGGGAAGGGGGGTTAGTGTGTGAGGAGGGGAAGGGGGGTTAGTGTGTGAGGAGGGGAAGGGGGGTTAGTGTGTGAGGAGGGGAAGGGGGGGTGTGAGGAGGGGAAGGGGGGTGTGTGAGGAGGGGAAGGGGGGTGTGTGAGGAGGGGAAGGGGGGTGTGTGAGGAGGGGAAGGGGGGTGTGTGAGGAGGGGAAGGGGGGTGTGTGAGGAGGGGAAGGGGGGTGTGTGAGGAGGGGAAGGGGGGTTAGTGTGTGAGGAGGGGAAGGGGGGTTAGTGTGTGAGGAGGGGAAGGGGGGTTCGTGTGTGAGGAGGGGAAGGGGGGTTAGTGTGTGAGGAGGGGAAGGGGGGTTAGTGTGTGAGGAGGGGAAGGGGGGTTAGTGTGTGAGGAAGGGAAGGGGGGTTAGTGTGTGAGGAAGGGAGGGGGGGTTAATGTCATGGAACATGAACTACTTTTCTGACTCACCCCCCTCTCTCCTTTGCAGCTTCTGCCTGTCAGAGCTTATTCCCAGCTGCATGGAGTTTGCACACACACACACTGTGCCTGTGTAACTTGCAACAATGTTGCATTTCTTGCCTCTGAGCACGTAATCAGTGAACTGCTACTGCAGCTTCTCCAGTCCTCCCAGTTAATGGACTTTCCCATGTTCTCCCCTGTCTTTTGCTGACAGTTAGTGCAGTCTCACTCAACCTTTAGTGTGACCCCTGCCCCTCACTTCCTTTTCCACCCTAGATTACAGTGAGTACAGACCTGTTTGCACCCACCCCTGGTAAGGCCTTTCTCTCTTACCATAGTCTAACCCCATAGAAGCATCCCACATAGAGAAGCGCTCTCTGCCTACACATAGAGAAGCACTCTCTGCCCACACATAGAGAAGCACTCTCTGCCCACACATAGAGAAGCACTCTCTGCCCACACATAGAGAAGCGCTCTCTGCCCACACATAGAGAAGCGCTCTCTGCCCACACATAGAGAAGCACTCTCTGCCCACACATAGAGAAGCGCTCTCTGCCCACACATAGAGAAGCCCTCTCTGCCCACACATAGAGAAGCACTCTCTGCCCACACATAGAGAAGCGCTCTCTGCCCACACATAGAGAAGCGCTCTCTGCCCACATAGAGAAGCACTCTCTGCCCACACATAGAGAAGCACTCTCTGCCCACACATAGAGAAGCGCTCTCTGCCCACACATAGAGAAGCACTCTCTGCCCACACATAGAGAAGCGCTCTCTGCCCACACATAGAGAAGCACTCTCTGCCCACACATAGAGAAGCGCTCTCTGCCTACACATAGAGAAGCACTCTCTGCCCACACATAGAGAAGCGCTCTCTGCCCACACATAGAGAAGCGCTCTCTGCCCACATAGAGAAGCACTCTCTGCCCACACATAGAGAAGCCCTCTCTGCCCACACATAGAGAAGCACTCTCTGCCCACACATAGAGAAGCACTCTCTGCCCACACATAGAGAAGCGCTCTCTGCCCACACATAGAGAAGCACTCTCTGCCCACACATAGAGAAGCACTCTCTGCCTACACTACACCTACAAGTTCCTGTGTTTTCTACTCCTGCAATAAAATTAAGAAAGACATTAAGGACTTGTCATGCTTTGGAAGAGGGAGGACATGAGTTGAGCTTACTGGAATCATTCATACATCATTCGTGACCCTGGTTCCAGGAAAGTTAATGTGTGAGGAGGGGAAGGGGGGGTTAATGTGTGAGGAGGGGAAGAGGGGTTAGTGTGTGAGGAGGGGAAGGGGGGTTAGTGTGTGAGGAGGGGAAGGGGGGTTAGTGTGTGAGGAGGGGAAGGGGGGGTTAATGTGTGAGGAGGGGAAGGGGGGTTAATGTGTGAGGAGGGGAAGGGGGGTTAGTGTGTGAGGAGGGGAAGGGGGGTTAGTGTGTGAGGAGGGGAAGGGGGGGTTAATGTGTGAGGAGGGGAAGGGGGGGTTAATGTGTGAGGAGGGGAAGGGGGGTTAATGTGTGAGGAGGGGAAGGGGGGGTTAATCAATGTGAGGACGGGAAGGGGGGTTTCTGTGTGAGGAGACGGGGGGTTAATGTGTGAGGAGGGGAAGGGGGGTTAATGTGTGAGGAGAGGAAGGGGGGGTTAATGTGTGAGGGGGAGAGGGGGGGTTAATGTGTGAGGTGGGGAAGGGGGGGTTAATGTGTGAGGAGGGGAAGGGGGGTTAATGTGTGAGGAGGGGAAGGGGGGGTTAATGTGTGAGGTGGGGAAGGGGGGGTTAGTGTGTGAGGGGGAGAGGGGGGTTAATGTGTGAGGTGGGGAAGCGGGTGTTAATCAGTGTGAGGTGGGGAAGGGGGGTTTAATGTGTGAGGAGGGGAAGGGGGGGTTAATGTGTGAGAAGGGGAAGGGGGGTTAATGTGTGAGATGGGGAAGGGGGGTTAATGTGTGAGGAAGGGAAGGGGGGGTTCATGTGTGAGGTGGGGAAGGGGGGTTAATGTGTGAGGAGGGGAAGGGGGGTTAGTGTGTGAGGGGGGAAGGGGGGGTTAGTGTGTGAGGAGGGGAAGGGGGGGTTAGTGTGTGAGGAGGGGAAGGGGGGTTAATGTGTGAGGAGGGGAAGGGGGGGTTAGTGTGTGAGGAGGGGAAGGGGGGTTAGTGTGTGAGGAGGGGAAGGGGGGTTAATGTGTGAGGAGGGGAAGGGGGGTTAATGTGTGAGGAGGGGAAGGGGGGTTAATGTGTGAGGAGGGGAAGGGGGGGTTAATGTGTGAGGAGGGGAAGGGGGGTTAATGTGTGAGTAGGGGAAGGGGGGTTAATGTGTGAGGAGGGGAAGGGGGGGTTAATGTGTGAGGTGGGGAAGGGGGGGTTAGTGTGTGAGGGGGAGAGGGGGGTTAATGTGTGAGGTGGGGAAGCGGGTGTTAATCAGTGTGAGGTGGGGAAGGGGGGTTTAATGTGTGAGGAGGGGAAGGGGGGGTTAATGTGTGAGAAGGGGAAGGGGGGTTAATGTGTGAGATGGGGAAGGGGGGTTAATGTGTGAGGAAGGGAAGGGGGGGTTCATGTGTGAGGTGGGGAAGGGGGGTTAATGTGTGAGGAGGGGAAGGGGGGTTAAATGTGTGAGGAGGGCAAGGGCGATTAATGTGTGAGGAAGGGAAGGGGGGGTTAATGTGTGAGGTGGGGAAGGGGGGGTTAATGTGTGAGGAGGGGAAGGGGGTTGGTGTGTGAGGAGGGGAAGGGGGGGTTAATGTGTGAGGAGGGGAAGGGGGGTTAGTGTGTGAGGAGGGGAAGGGGGGTTAGTGTGTGAGGAGGGGAAGGGGGGTTAATGTGTGAGGAGGGGAAGGGGGGTTAGTGTGTGAGGAGGGGAAGGGGGGTTAATGTGTGAGGAGGGGAAGGGGGGCTTCAAGGCGCAGTTTAAAGCTCTTCGCCAAAAAGAAGGACAGGATTTATCTGCCTTATCTACAGCTGTCACTGGGGACCCTCCTGAACAAAAATATAATTTCCGCGGCCGAAGAGGACCGATACCGACTCAAACAGCTACTCAAGGGGTCGTTGCCTGATCACAACATAGCTATAATGATGTGGGCCGCCCCGATCGCTGTAGTACCACCCAGCTACGTGGAATTAATGGATTACATCAGAGGACATGAAGTGCAGTGACATTTCCATGAATCAAAGAAACCCAAAGCTACCATCAAGGGCGACCACGTGGTTCCCTCTGCCACAAAGGGTAAGAAATCTTCCACCCCGGAGGAGGAAGTGACCCACCAGTCGCCTGCCAGGGTAGGTCGTGTTCCCGAGAGGTCATCGTCCACGTACAAGGGTCGTCCTGAACGCCGCAAAGTAGTTTGCTACAACTGCGGGAAGAAGGGCCACTTCTCCAGAGATTGTCCGGAGAGGGAGGACCCTCCGGATGAAAAACCTCCCGATAGAAGAAACACAGCCCGGCACAAACTGCCGAGTCTGACTCGGAACCCCCTCCTGGAACCACCGATGTCCCTGCTGACGCCGGCCCCGGGGATGACGCCTCCAACCGGGAAGCTTACAGCCAAGTAGGCCCCGCGGCCATCGTGCGGGTGTTACTGGAAGGGATCTATGCATCAGCCCTACTGGACACGGGATCACAAGTGACCATCATATACCGCAAGTTCTATGACCAGCACCTCAGACACTGCCCCCTGAGGATGGCCGATCATATGAAAGTAAGGGGGTTAAGTAATGAAGACTACCCCATCGATGGGATTGTAAGGGTTCAACTGGAAATACTCCAACTGAACACCGGCAAGAGACACCCCATGCATGTAGCGGCCATGGTATGGCCGGAGCCCAAGGACCAGTGCAAGTATCCGATCATCTTGGGAACCAACACTGATATAGTACAAGCTGTAATCCGAGCGCACTTGAAAGAGACTAACGAGTTGCCGCTAGCCAATTCTCTCCTAGATCCTGTCCTACGAGAGGAGTGCAAACGGGTATATGCCTTGGAGCGTCACGGGACTCTCTACAATCGTCAACGCGGACTGATGACCATATTACCAGGGGGAGTGCAACGAATGGCCGTCTGGTGCTGCTATCCCGAACGAGATGAGTGCGATCAGCATTTCTCTCTGGAGAGTACCCCTGAGGAAGAAGTTCAGAGAGGTTATAGGGTACTACCCGAAGTGAAAGAGTGGACGACTAAAATCCCTCTACGAACCCACGTGTATATGCAGAATCTCTCCCCCTTCCCGATGGAGTTTGATACCGACCAGAGTTTGGGTTGCATATATCCGGTCAGCCCTGTGGAAACAACGCCTCTGGTGAATGCGGCAGCAGTGAATGAGCGGTTAGTCGATCTGGACTTCAACTTCGGCGAGTCGACGTTGCCCACCAAGTGGAAAGAACGGCTGACCACCCAGTTGAATAAACGACGGACTGTGTTCTCCACGAGTGAGATGGATGTGGGGTGTAGTCGCAGCGCCCAACATGCCATTCGACTGAGTGATGCCACCCCGTTCCGGGAACGCTCTCGTCGCATCGCCCTGCGGGATGTGGACGATGTGAGGAACGCCATACAGGACATGGAAACCGCTGGGATTTTGAAGGAATCTCGGGGGCCCTACGCGTCACCCATAGTACGACTGTGTGTAGACTATCGAACTCTGAACAATCGTACGATACCGGATCAGTACAACCTTCCGCGTATTGAAGAGATCCTGAATGCTCTGAATGGAAGCCAATAGTTCAGCATGCTCGATCTACGATCTGGGTACTATCAGGTACCTATGAATGCAGAGGATCAGGAGAAAACAGCCTTCGTCTGCCTCCTTGGATTCTACCAATTTACACGTATGCCCCAAGGTATATGTGGGGCCCCTGCTACCTTCCAACGACTGATGGAGAAGACTATTGGGGACATGAGCCCTTGGGAATGTCTTGTATACCTGGACGACATCATTGTCTTCGGAAGAACTCTGGAGGAGCATGAAGAAAGGCTGCTTAAAGTAATAGACCGTCTGGGGAAAGAAGGGCTGAAACTGTCCCTAGACAAGTGCCGGTTTTGTCACACGTCGGTGACCTACGTGGGGCACATCGTGTCGGCTCAAGGGATCGCCACCGACCCAGCCAAAGTAGAAGCGGTTGTGAACTGGCCACGTCCCGAGAATGTCACAGAACTACGATCCTTCCTGGGGTTCTGTGGGTATTACTGTCGCTTCGTGGAAGGGTACTCTAGTAGCGCTAAACCCCTGAACAATCTGTTGAAGATATACCCCGACGAGACCGGAAGGAAGGCCATATCGGCGCGCCAACCGTTTGGTGATAAATGGACGTCTGAGTGTGAACAGGCCTTCCTGAAATTGAAGAAATGTCTGACCGAAGCGCCGGTGCTTGCGTATGCTGATCCCGAACAACCATACGTTCTGCATGTGGATGCCAGTCTCAATGGACTGGGTGCCGTCCTGCACCAGAAGCACCCCGAGGGTCTTCGGCCTGTCGTCTACATCAGTCGTAGTCTGACACCCAGTGAACAGAGATACCCCGTCCACAAGTTGGAGTTCCTGGCTCTCAAGTGGGCGATCACCGAGAAGCTCCACGATTACCTTTACGAGGTGACATTTAAGGTAAGGACGGATAACAATCCCCTCACGTACATCAACACCTCGGCCAAATTAGATGCAGCAGGACACCGATGGCTGGCCGCTCTGAACAATTACTGTTTCTCCCTGAAGTATAAGCCGGGACCCTTGAATGTTGGGTCTGACGCCCTCTCCCGGCGGCCAGGGCTAAGTGCTACTCAAGATGATGAGGAATGGGAAGAACTGCCAGAACCCGGAGTGTGAGCTATGTGTAGCATGGCCGCAATCATCAATGACCAAGTGGCCTTCTCGGAATTGAGGGTGGCAGATTCACTGGGATGCCAGTCGCAGGCTGTCCCAGCCGCCTACTGTGATCCAAAAGGGATGAACATAACTCATGACAAGGTGCTACGGTGGAAAGATCTGGTAGACTATCAAATACGAGATCCTGTCGTCAGTATCATTAGGCAAGCCATTGAAAAGAAGAACCCAGCCCTTCTGAAGCGTGCTCCCAATGACTTGGTTGCCTTGCTCATGCGGGAAGTGGACAAATTCGAAATAGACAACTGCTTACTCTATCGGGTGGTGTAATACAACCACCCGGATAGGCGACAACTAGTCCTCCCTAAGAACTTGCAATACCTGGTGTTGAAGTCCCTACATGATGAGCATGGACATCTCGGAGTAGAGAAGACCTTTGGGTTGGTCAGAGACCGCTTTTTCTGGCCCAAGATGCGAGAGGCCGTCGAACGCCACTGTTGCCGTTGTACTCGGTGTATACAGCGCAAGACCCTGCCAACCAGAGCAGCCCCCATGGGCTATCTGAAGAGTTCTGGCCCCATGGACCTTGTGTGTATGGACTTTCTGTGCATTGAGCCCGATAGCCGGGGAATATGCAACGTGCTGGTCATCACGGACCATTACACCCGGTATGCCCAGGCCTTCCCCACGAAAGATCAGAAAGCCATAACAGTGGGGAAAATATTATGGGAGAAGTACTTTGTGCACTACGGTCTTCCCAACCGCCTTCACTCCGACCAAGGGCGGGACTTCGAGAGCACATTGATCTGAGAACTGCTCAAAATGCTGAACATCACAAAATCACGAACGACCCCGTATCACCCCGAAGGAGATGCACTGCCAGAACGATTCAATCGAACCTTACTGGACATGCTCGGAACTCTACAGAGTGCTCAGAAAACTGAATGGAGTCGACACGTGGAGGTCCTGGTGCATGCGTACAATTGACACAAGTCAACTGGATTCTCCCCATACTTACTCATGTTTGGGCGAGAGGCGAGACTGCCAATGGATGTGCGTCTTAGAGTCTCGACGGATGGGATACACAATGCTACCCATTTCAAATACGTGCAAAGACTTAAAGACAGTTTACAGCAGGCCTATCAACAAGCTGAGAAGTCCACAGCTAAGCTGAACGCGGGAAACAAAAGGCGATACGATCATAAGGTCAAATATGGGGAACTTCGTCCTGGGGACGCTGTGTTGCTTAGGAATCTGGGAGTCCCGGGAAAACACAAATTGGCTGACCGATGGAGAGACGGGGTATACGAAATAGAATCTCAGATGCCTGGCCTCCCGGTCTATCGCATCAAAGACACTGAAGGCCGGGTAAAGGTATGGCACCGTAATCATCTTCTCCCCATTCCACAAGTGGGAGATGAGGAAACAGAGATACAGGCCACACCGCTCAACGGTGAGTCCGACTTATCAGAGATGGGTCAAGACACTGTCAATAACGAGACCCACTCTGAAACTCCTGAAGATCCTATGGAAGGACCCTCTCAAAGGGACTACTCCACAGAAGGGGCATCTCCCGGAGGAGCTACGGGTAAAGGGCCCCATAGGCCAACGTCTACTAAGGTGGCACCAACAGGCTAGCCTTTGGATCCACAGAGCCCGTGCTTTGTGCCAAACCGAGACTGTCCAGAGACATTTCTCCCCTCAAGGGAAGAGGTTGAGCCTCAGGACTGTGTTTATTACTCCCCCGAGGGAGTTGCAGAAGAACAGCTCCGCAGGAGCCAAAGAGTCAGGTACCCTCCAACTCGGGTAACCTATGATCAAATTGGGGCACCCCATTATGAGGCTCAGCAGTGGTCTCGGAGCAAGATCCAATCTGTGATTGTGATGCTCACAGAATTGTGCAATATCGTGTAGAGTCATGCATGTGCTAAGTTATATTTTTATAATTTCTGTACGTGGTTGAGTTGTGTCCCAAGCGAGGACGTTGTTTTTTTTACCAGAGGTAGGATGTAGCCAGGTCCCCTGTTGGTGCGGGCGTGAGCACAGCGCATCTCTTCCTGCATGCGGCCGGTTGCCGGGGACGCGAGCGGGCCGGTTGCCGGGGACGCGATCGGGCCATTGCTAGGGCCGCGGTTGCGTCGCGAGGGTCTCGGCGGCTCGCGGTGAAGGAAGCCTCCATTGCTAGTACTGTTGCGCATGCGCAGGAGTCCAACAGCGCGGGAGGTCAGGCCCGGGGGCTGCAGGGTGCCCGGGGGGTGCAGGGTGCCCGGGGGGTGCAGGATGGTCTCAGGTCAGGCCCGGGGGATGCAGGGTGCCCGGGGGATGCAGGATCGTCTCAGGTCAGGCACGGGGGATGCAGGATGCCCGGTGGCTGCGGGATGGTCTCAGGTCAGGCCCGGGGGGTGCAGGGTGCCCGGGGGATGCAGGATGGTCTCAGGTCAGGACCGGGGGATGCAGGGTGCCCGGGGGTGCAGGGTGCCCGGGGGGTGCAGGGTGTCCGGGGGATGCAGGGTGTCCGGGGGGTGCGGGATGTTCTCAGGTCAGGCCCGGGGGGTGCGGGATGGTCTCAGGTCAGGCCCGGGGGATGCAGGGTGCCCGGGGGGTGCAGGAAGGGCGCTGGGCCGGTGGCTTAGGGAGGGCCGGTGGATGCGATGGGGGGGCCATTGCTACAGGGGGGGCGGTGACTGCAAAGGAGGGCCGTTGCTGTGGGATGGGCCAGTGGCTGCGGGGGGGGGGGGTGGTCCCACTTCTCCCTCAGATTGTCCCACGAGGTGTCTGACACGCGCCGGAAGCTTAGCGCAGTCAGAGAGACGTGTCACCGCGTGCCCCTCTGCCACACCTGAGAGCCGGGACCGGCAGCAGGGCCTGGCCAGAGGTCAGGCCGCCGGGCCCCCCCCTCCCCCAGCCAGCGGGCCCGGGACACCAGCCCCGGCAGACCCGGTCCTTTGTGTGAGGAACGGGGTGTGTGTAGTGTGTGTGTTTGTATGCCTGTGTGCATTGTGTGTGTGTGTTTACTGTATGTGTGTACTCGTCTCGGATTTGTAACTGTGGCTGCCCCTGTATCACTGGCCTCTCACCACTAGATGGTGACAGAGAGCTGTTTGGGAGCAGACAGTTTCACACAAGTAAATTGGCGAATTATTTTATTATTGGGGAGGTCCGGGGGGGGGGGGGGGGGGGGGATAAAATAACCCCCCAACACCCCCCCCCCCCACACATTCAGAGCACCCACAGTAAATAAAACAGCATTGTTTCACAGATTACAGAATATTTACACTTGTCAGGTTTTGCTGCTGTGTTTTGTGTTTAAACTTCATCGGATTTCAATCGCTAGTTTAATTCTGTGCAGTTTTCAGCCTGCGCTTTAATAAGAAATATCGGGGTACCTGCAGGGCTGCCGCCACAAAATATCGGGGTACCTGCAGGGCTGCCGCCATAAAATATCGGGGTACCTGCAGGGCTGCCGCCACAAAATATCGGGGTACCTGCAGGGCTGCCGCCATAAAATATCGGGGTACCTGCAGGGCTGCCGCCACAAAATATCGGGGTACCTGCAGGGCTGCCGCCACAAAATATCGGGGTACCTGCAGGGCTCCCGCCACAAAATATCGGGGTACCTGCAGGGCTGCCGCCACAAAATATCGGGGTACCTGCAGGGCTGCCGTCACTTTGGGTTTGACCCAGAGACTGCGGATTCGGCCACGTATCTGCGGGCCACGGGTTTACCTGTTAAATCTCCCGCTGCAGAGTCCCGGCAACATGGCTCCATGACGTCAAAAGGAGTCACATTGCCATGACAACCAGGCGTCAAGCGAGGCCCTGGCGCCACGAGACAACCGTGCTGAGGGACCGCGGCGCCGCGCTGTACAGAGCGGGGCGCTCGTGTGACCTGTCACTCACATAGGGAATCGTGTACCGAGCGGGGCGCTCATGTGACATGTCACTCACATAGGGGGCGGTGTACAGAGTGGGGCGCTCATGTGACATGTCACTTACATAGGGGGTCGTGTACAGAGCGGGGCGCTCGTGTGACATGTCACTCACATAGGGGGTCGTGTACAGAGCGGGGCGTCATGTGACATGTCACTTACATAGGGGGTCGTGTACAGAGCGGGGCGCTCGTGTGACATGTCACTTACATAGGGGGCCGTGTACAGAGCGGGGCGTCATGTGACATGTCACTTACATAGGGGGTCGTGTACAGAGCGGGGCGCTCGTGTGACATGTCACTCACATAGGGGGCGGTGTACAGAGCGGGGCGCTCGTGTGACATGTCACTCACATAGGGGGTCGTGTACAGAGTGGGGCGCTCGTGTGACATGTCACTCACATAAGGGGCCGTGTACAGAGTGGGGCGCTCATGTGACATGTCACTCACATAGGGGGCCGTGTACAGAGCGGGACGCTCGTGTGACATGTCACTCACATAGGGGGCGGTGTACAGAGCGGGGCGCACGTGTGACATGTCACTCACATACGGGGCGGTGTACAGAGTGGGGCGCTCGTGTGACATGTCACTCACATAGGGGGCGGTGTACAGAGTGGGGCGCTCGTGTGACATGTCACTCACATAGGGGGCGGTGTACAGAGCGGGGCACTCGTGTGACATGTCACTCACATAGGAGGCGGTGTACAGAGCGGGACGCTCGTGTGACATGTCACTCACATAGGGGGCGGTGTACAGAGTGGGGTGCTCGTGTGACATGTCACTCACATAGGGGGCCGTGTACAGAGCGAGGCGCACGTGTGACATGTCACTCACATAGAGGGCCGTGTACAGAGCGGGGCGCTCGTGTGACATGTCACTCACATAGGGGGCCGTATACAGAGTGGGGCGCTCGTGTGACATGTCACTCACATAGGGGGCTGAGTACAGAGTGGGGCGCTCGTGTGACATGTCACTCACATAGGGGGCGGTGTACAGAATGGGGCGCTCGTGTGACATGTCACTCACATAGGGGGCGGTGTACAGAGTGGGGCGCTCGTGTGACATGTCACTCACATAGGGGGCGGTGTACAGAGCGGGGCGCACGTGTGACATGTCACTCACATAGGGGGCCGTGTAAAGAGTGGGGCGCACGTGTGACATGTCACTCACATAGAGGGCCGTGTACAGAGCGGGGCGCTCGTGTGACATGTCACTCACATAGGGGGCGGTGTACAGAGCGGGGCGCTCGTGTGACATGTCACTCACATAGGGGTCGTGTACAGAGCGGGGCGCTCGTGTGACATGTCACTCACATAGGGGTCGTGTACAGAGCGGGGCGCTCGTGTGACATGTCACTCACATAGAGGGCCGTGTACAGAGCGGGGCGTCATGTGACATGTCACTTACATAGGGGGTCGTGTACAGAGGGGCGCTCGTGTGACATGTCACTCACATAGGGGGTCGTGTACAGAGCGGGGCGCTCGTGTGACATGTCACTCACATAGGGGGCGGTGTACAGAGCGGGGCGCTCGTGTGACATGTCACTCACATAGGGGTCGTGTACAGAGCGGGGCGCTCGTGTGACATGTCACTCACATAGGGGTCGTGTACAGAGCGGGGCGCTCGTGTGACATGTCACTCACATAGAGGGCCGTGTACAGAGCGGGGCGTCATGTGACATGTCACTTACATAGGGGGTCGTGTACAGAGGGGCGCTCGTGTGACATGTCACTCACATAGGGGGTCGTGTACAGAGCGGGGCGCTCGTGTGACATGTCACTCACATAGGGGCCGTATACAGAGCGGGGCGCTCGTGTGACATGTCACTCACATAGGGGGCGGTGTACAGAGCGGGGCGCTCGTGTGACATGTCACTCACATAGGGGTCGTGTACAGAGCGGGGCGCTCGTGTGACATGTCACTCACATAGAGGGCCGTGTACAGAGCGGGGCGTCATGTGACATGTCACTTACATAGGGGGTCGTGTACAGAGGGGCGCTCGTGTGACATGTCACTCACATAGGGGGTCGTGTACAGAGCGGGGCGCTCGTGTGACATGTCACTCACATAGGGGGCGGTGTACAGAGCGGGCGCTCGTGTGACATATCACTCACATAGGGGGCGCTGTACAGAGTGGGGCGCTCGTGTGACATGTCACTCACATAGGGGGTCGTGTACAGAGCGGGGCGCTCGTGTGACATGTCACTCACATAGGGGGCGGTGTACAGAGAGGGGCGCTCGTGTGACATGTCACTCACATAGAGGGCGGTGTACAGAGCGGGGCGCTCGTGTGACATGTCACTCACATAGGGGGTCGTGTACAGAGCGGGGCGTCATGTGACATGTCACTCACATAGGGGGCCGTGTACAGAGGGGCGCTCGTGTGACCTGTCACTCACATAGATGGGCGTGTACAGAGCGGGACGCTCATGTGACATGTCACTCACATAGGGGGCCGTGTACAGAGTGGGGCGCTCGTGTGACATGTCACTCACATAGGGGGCCGTGTACAGAGTGGGGCGCTCGTGTGACATGTCACTCACATAGAGGGCCGTGTACAGAGGGGCGCTCGTGTGACATGTCACTCACATAGGGGGCCGTGTACAGAGTGGGGCGCTCGTGTGACATGTCACTCACATAGGGAATCGTGTACAGAGCGGGGCGCTCGTGTGACATGTCACTCACATAGGGGGTCGTGTACAGAGCGGGGCGCTCGTGTGACATGTCACTCACATAGGGGGCCGTGTACAGAGGGGCGCTCGTGTGACATGTCACTCACATAGGGGGTCGTGTACAGAGCGGGGCGCTCGTGTGACCTGTCACTCACATAGGGGGCCGTGTACAGAGCGGGGCGCTCGTGTGACATGTCACTCACATAGGGGGCCGTGTACAGAGAGGGGCGCTCGTGTGACATGTCACTCACATAGAGGGCGGTGTAGAGAGCGGGGCGCTCGTGTGACATGTCACTCACATAGGGGGTCGTGTACAGAGCGGGGCGCTCGTGTGACATGTCCCTCACATAGGGGGCGGTGTACAGAGTGGGGCGCACGTGTGACATGTCACTCACATAGAGGGCCGTGTACAGAGTGGGGTGCTCGTGTGACATGTCACTCACATAGAGGGCCGTGTACAGAGTGGGGCGCTCGTGTGACATGTCACTCACATAAGGGGCCGTGTACAGAGTGGGGCGCTTGTGTGACATGTCACTCACATAGAGGGCCGTGTACAGAGGGGCGCTCGTGTGACATGTCACTCACATAGGGGGTCGTGTACAGAGCGGGGCGCTCGTGTGACATGTCACTCACATAGGGGGTCGTGTACAGAGCGGGGCGCTCGTGTGACATGTCACTCACATAGAGGGCCGTGTACAGAGGGGCGCTCGTGTGACATGTCACCCACATAGGGGGTCGTGTACAGAGCGGGGCGCTCGTGTGACATGTCACTCACATAGGGGGCCGTGTACAGAGCGGGGCGCTCGTGTGACATGTCACTCACATAGGGGGCCGTGTACAGAGAGGGGCGCTCGTGTGACATGTCACTCACATAGAGGGCGGTGTACAGAGCGGGCGCTCGTGTGACATGTCACTCACATAGGGGGTCGTGTACAGAGCGGGGCGCTCGTGTGACATGTCACTCACATAGGGGGCGGTGTACAGAGTGGGGCGCACGTGTGACATGTCACTCACATAGAGGGCCGTGTACAGAGTGGGGCGCTCGTGTGACATGTCACTCACATAGAGGGCCGTGTACAGAGTGGGGCGCTCGTGTGACATGTCACTCACATAAGGGGCCATGTACAGAGTGGGGCGCTCGTGTGACATGTCACTCACATAGGGGGTCGTGTACAGAGCGGGGCGCTCGTGTGACATGTCACTCACATAGGGGGCGGTGTACAGAGCGGGCGCTCGTCTGACATGTCACTCACATAGAGGGCGGTGTACAGAGCGGGACGCTCGTGTGACATGTCACTCACATAGAGGGCCGTGTACAGAGCGGGGCGCTCGTGTGACATGTCACTCACATAGGGGGCCGTATACAGAGTGGGGCGCTCGTGTGACATGTCACTCACATAGGGGGCTGAGTACAGAGTGGGGCGCTCGTGTGACATGTCACTCACATAGGGGGCGGTGTACAGAATGGGGCGCTCGTGTGACATGTCACTCACATAGGGGGCGGTGTACAGAGTGGGGCGCTCGTGTGACATGTCACTCACATAGGGGGCGGTGTACAGAGCGGGGCGCACGTGTGACATGTCACTCACATAGGGGGCCGTGTAAAGAGTGGGGCGCACGTGTGACATGTCACTCACATAGAGGGCCGTGTACAGAGCGGGGCGCTCGTGTGACATGTCACTCACATAGGGGGCGGTGTACAGAGCGGGGCGCTCGTGTGACATGTCACTCACATAGGGGTCGTGTACAGAGCGGGGCGCTCGTGTGACATGTCACTCACATAGGGGTCGTGTACAGAGCGGGGCGCTCGTGTGACATGTCACTCACATAGAGGGCCGTGTACAGAGCGGGGCGTCATGTGAGATGTCACTTACATAGGGGGTCGTGTACAGAGGGGCGCTCGTGTGACATGTCACTCACATAGGGGGTCGTGTACAGAGCGGGGCGCTCGTGTGACATGTCACTCACATAGGGGCCGTATACAGAGCGGGGCGCTCGTGTGACATGTCACTCACATAGGGGGCGGTGTACAGAGCGGGGCGCTCGTGTGACATGTCACTCACATAGGGGTCGTGTACAGAGCGGGGCGCTCGTGTGACATGTCACTCACATAGAGGGCCGTGTACAGAGCGGGGCGTCATGTGAGATGTCACTTACATAGGGGGTCGTGTACAGAGGGGCGCTCGTGTGACATGTCACTCACATAGGGGGTCGTGTACAGAGCGGGGCGCTCGTGTGACATGTCACTCACATAGGGGGCGGTGTACAGAGCGGGCGCTCGTGTGACATATCACTCACATAGGGGGCGCTGTACAGAGTGGGGCGCTCGTGTGACATGTCACTCACATAGGGGGTCGTGTACAGAGCGGGGCGCTCGTGTGACATGTCACTCACATAGGGGGCGGTGTACAGAGAGGGGCGCTCGTGTGACATGTCACTCACATAGAGGGCGGTGTACAGAGCGGGGCGCTCGTGTGACATGTCACTCACATAGGGGGTCGTGTACAGAGCGGGGCGTCATGTGACATGTCACTCACATAGGGGGCCGTGTACAGAGGGGCGCTCGTGTGACCTGTCACTCACATAGGGGGGCGTGTACAGAGCGGGACGCTCATGTGACATGTCACTCACATAGGGGGCCGTGTACAGAGTGGGGCGCTCGTGTGACATGTCACTCACATAGGGGGCCGTGTACAGAGTGGGGCGCTCGTGTGACATGTCACTCACATAGAGGGCCGTGTACAGAGGGGCGCTCGTGTGACATGTCACTCACATAGGGGGCCGTGTACAGAGTGGGGCGCTCGTGTGACATGTCACTCACATAGGGAATCGTGTACAGAGCGGGGCGCTCGTGTGACATGTCACTCACATAGGGGGTCGTGTACAGAGCGGGGCGCTCGTGTGACATGTCACTCACATAGGGGGCCGTGTACAGAGGGGCGCTCGTGTGACATGTCACTCACATAGGGGGTCGTGTACAGAGCGGGGCGCTCGTGTGACCTGTCACTCACATAGGGGGCCGTGTACAGAGCGGGGCGCTCGTGTGACATGTCACTCACATAGGGGGCCGTGTACAGAGAGGGGCGCTCGTGTGACATGTCACTCACATAGAGGGCGGTGTACAGAGCGGGGCGCTCGTGTGACATGTCACTCACATAGGGGGTCGTGTACAGAGCGGGGCGCTCGTGTGACATGTCCCTCACATAGGGGGCGGTGTACAGAGTGGGGCGCACGTGTGACATGTCACTCACATAGAGGGCCGTGTACAGAGTGGGGCGCTCGTGTGACATGTCACTCACATAGAGGGCCGTGTACAGAGTGGGGCGCTCGTGTGACATGTCACTCACATAAGGGGCCGTGTACAGAGTGGGGCGCTTGTGTGACATGTCACTCACATAGAGGGCCGTGTACAGAGGGGCGCTCGTGTGACATGTCACTCACATAGGGGGTCGTGTACAGAGTGGGGCGCTCGTGTGACATGTCACTCACATAGAGGGCCGTGTACAGAGTGGGGCGCTCGTGTGACATGTCACTCACATAAGGGGCCGTGTACAGAGTGGGGCGCTCGTGTGACATGTCACTCACATAGGGGGTCGTGTACAGAGCGGGGCGCTCGTGTGACATGTCACTCACATAGGGGGCGGTGTACAGAGCGGGCGCTCGTCTGACATGTCACTCACATAGAGGGCGGTGTACAGAGCGGGGCGCTCGTGTGACATGTCACTCACATAGAGGGTCGTGTACAGAGCGGGGCGCTCGTGTGACATGTCACTCACATAGGGGGCCGTGTACAGAGGGGCGCTCGTGTGACATGTCACCCACATAGGGGGTCGTGTACAGAGCGGGGCGCTCGTGTGACATGTCACTCACATAGGGGGCCGTGTACAGAGCGGGGCGCTCGTGTGACATGTCACTCACATAGGGGGCCGTGTACAGAGAGGGGCGCTCGTGTGACATGTCACTCACATAGAGGGCGGTGTACAGAGCGGGGCGCTCGTGTGACATGTCACTCACATAGGGGGTCGTGTACAGAGCGGGGCGCTCGTGTGACATGTCACTCACATAGGGGGCGGTGTACAGAGTGGGGCGCACGTGTGACATGTCACTCACATAGAGGGCCGTGTACAGAGTGGGGCGCTCGTGTGACATGTCACTCACATAGAGGGCCGTGTACAGAGTGGGGCGCTCGTGTGACATGTCACTCACATAAGGGGCCGTGTACAGAGTGGGGCGCTCGTGTGACATGTCACTCACATAGGGGGTCGTGTACAGAGCGGGGCGCTCGTGTGACATGTCACTCACATAGGGGGCGGTGTACAGAGCGGGCGCTCGTCTGACATGTCACTCACATAGAGGGCGGTGTACAGAGCGGGGCGCTCGTGTGACATGTCACTCACATAGGGGGTCGTGTACAGAGCGGGGCGCTCGTGTGACATGTCACTCACATAGGGGGCCGTGTGCAGAGCGGGGCGCACGTGTGACATGTCACTCACATAGGGGGCCGTGTAAAGAGCGGGGCGCACGTGTGACATGTCACTCACATAGAGGGCCGTGTACAGAGCGGGGCGCTCGTGTGACATGTCACTCACATAGGGGGCCGTATACAGAGTGGGGCGCTCGTGTGACATGTCACTCACATAGGGGGCTGAGTACAGAGCGGGGCGCACGTGTGACATGTCACTCACATAGGGGGCAGTGTACAGAGTGGGGCGCTCGTGTGACATGTCACTCACATAGGGGGCGGTGTACAGAGTGGGGCGCTCGTGTGACATGTCACTCACATAGGGGGCGGTGTACAGAGCGGGGCGCACGTGTGACATGTCACTCACATAGGGGGCCGTGTAAAGAGTGGGGCGCACGTGTGACATGTCACTCACATAGAGGGCCGTGTACAGAGCGGGGCGCTCGTGTGACATGTCACTCACATAGGGGGCCGTATACAGAGCGGGGCGCTCGTGTGACATGTCACTCACATAGGGGGCGGTGTACAGAGCGGGGCGCTCGTGTGACATGTCACTCACATAGGGGGCTGTGTACAGAGCGGGGCACTCTTGTGACCTGTCACTCACATAGGGGGCCTTGTACAGAGCGGGGCGCTCGTTTGACATGTCACTCACATAGGGGGTCGTGTACAGAGCGGGGCGTCATGTGACATGTCACTTACATAGGGGGCGGTGTACAGAGTGGGGCGCTCTTGTGACATGTCACTCACATAGGGGGCGGTGTACAGAGCGGGGCGCTCGTGTGACATGTCACTCACATAGAGGGCGGTGTACAGAGTGGGGCGCTCGTGTGACATGTCACTCACATAGGGGGCCGTGTACAGAGCGGGATGCTCGTGTGACATGTCACTCACATAGAGGGCGGTGTACAGAGCGGGGCGCTCGTGTGACATGTCACTCACATAGGGGGCGGTGTACAGAGCGGGGCGCACGTGTGACATGTCACTCACATAGAGGGCGGTGTACAGAGCGGGGCGCTCGTATGACATGTCACTCACAGAGGGGGCGGTTTACAGAGTGGGGCGCTCGTGTGACATGTCACTCACATAGGGGGCGGTGTACAGAGCGGGGCACTTGTGTGACATGTCACTCACATAGGGGGCGGTGTACAGAGCGGGGCGCTCGTGTGACATGTCACTCGCATAGGGGCGGTGTACAGAGCGGGGCGCTCGTGTGACATGTCACTCGCATAGGGGCGGTGTACAGAGCGGGACGCTCGTGTGACATGTCACTCACATAGGGGGCCGTGTACAGAGCGGGACGCTCATGTGACATGTCACTCACATAGGGGGCGGTGTACAGAGTGGGGCGCTCATGTGACATGTCACTCACATAGGGGGCGGTGTACAGGGCTGGACGCTCGTGTGACATGTCACTCACATAGGGGGCGGTGTACAGAGCGGGGCGCACGTGTGACATGTCACTCACATAGGGGGCGGTGTACAGAATGGGGCGCACGTGTGACATGTCACTCACATAGGGGGCGCTGTACAGAGTGGGACGCTCGTGTGACATGTCACTCACATAGGGGGCCGTGTACAGAGTGGGACGCTTGTGTGAAATGTCACTCACATAGGGGGCGGTGTACAGAGCGGGACACACATGTGACATGTCACTCACATAGGGGGCGGTGTACAGAGTGGGGCGCTCGTGTGACATGTCACTCCCATAGGGGGCAGTGTACAGAGTGGGACGCTCGTGTGACATGTCACTCACATAGGGGGCGGTGTACAGAGTGGGGCGCTCGTGTGACATGTCACTCACAGGGGGGGCGGTGTACAGAGCGGGGCGCTCGTGTGACATGTCACTCACATAGGGGGTGGTGTACAGAGCGGGGCGCTCGTGTGACATGTCACTCACATAGGGGGCCGTGTACAGAGTGGGACGCTCGTGTGACATGTCACTCACATAGGGGGCCGTGTACAGAGTGGGACGCTTGTGTGAAATGTCACTCACATAGGGGGCGGTGTACAGAGCGGGACACACATGTGACATGTCACTCACATAGGGGGCGGTGTACAGAGTGGGGCGCTCGTGTGACATGTCACTCCCATAGGGGGCAGTGTACAGAGTGGGACGCTCGTGTGACATGTCACTCACATAGGGGGCGGTGTACAGAGTGGGGCGCTCGTGTGACATGTCACTCACAGGGGGGGCGGTGTACAGAGCGGGGCGCTCGTGTGACATGTCACTCACATAGGGGGCAGTGTACAGAGTGGGACGCTCGTGTGACATGTCACTCACATAGGGGGCGGTGTACAGAGTGGGGCGCTCGTGTGACATGTCACTCACAGGGGGGGCGGTGTACAGAGTGGGACGCTCGTGTGACATGTCACTCACATAGGGGGCGGTGTACAGAGCGGGACGCACATGTGACATGTCACTCACATAGGGGGCGGTGTACAGAGTGGGGCGCTCGTGTGACATGTCACTCACATAGGGGGCGGTGTACAGAGTGGGGCGCTCGTGTGACATGTCACTCACATAGGGGGCGGTGTACAGAGTGGGGCGCTCGTGTGACATGTCACTCACATAGGGGGCGGTGTACAGAGTGGGACGCTCGTGTGACATGTCACTCACATAGGGGGCGGTGTACAGAGTGGGACGCTCGTGTGACATGTCACTCACATAGGGGGCCGTGTACAGAGTGGGACACTCGTGTGACATGTCACTCACATAGTGGGTCGTGTACAGAGTGGGACGCTTGTGCGACATGTCACTCACATAGGGGGCGGTGTACAGAGTGGGGCACTCGTGTGACATGTCACTCACATAGGGGGCCGTGTACAGAACGGGGCGCTCGTGTGACATGTCACTCCCATAGGGGGCAGTGTACAGAGTGGGGCGCACGTGTGACATGTCACTCACATAGGGGGCGGTGTACAGAGTGGGGCGCTCGTGTGACAAGTCACTCACATAGGGGGCGGTGTACAGAGCGGGGCGCTCGTGTGACATGTCACTCACATAGGGGGTGGTGTACAGAGCGGGGCGCTTGTGTGACATGTCACTCACATAGGGGGCGGTGTACAGAGTGGGAGGCTCGTGTGACATGTCACTCACATAGGGGGCGGTGTACAGAGTGGGGCTCTCGTGTGACATGTCACTCACAGAGGGGGCGGTGTAAAGAGTGGGGCACCCGTGTGACATGTCACTCACATAGGGGGTCGCGTACACTGTACAGAGTGGGGCGCTCGTGTGATATGTCACTCACAGGGGGTCATGTACAGAGCGGGGCGCTTGTGTGACATGTCACTCACATAGGGGGCGGTGTACAGAGTGGGGCGCTCGTGTGACATGTCACTCACATAGGGGGCGGTGTACAGAGTGGGGCGCTCGTGTGACATGTCACTCACATAGCGTGTCGTGTACAGAGCGGGGCGCTCGTGCGACATGTCACTGTCATGATAGAGAGGATTTGGCGCGGGATTAAAGGGGTTACACCCCATTGGGCCACCCTCTACTCTCACCTGGGAAGCAAGGGATTAACTGGACTGGGGTCCAGTAATGTGTTTTTGCCTTGCTTCAGCCATCCAACTGTTTATTCCCCTGTATAAATGTATTGTTTCTGGGCCAGTGTCTGCACCACACACACACTGGGGCTTAAGGGGTAAATGCAAAGCAGTGTAGGAAGGTTGGAGAACTGAACACAGGAGAGGAAGATTTTCTTCTCGGTTTCTTTCAACCATTCATTACAGGCTTTTTGATCTACACCTCTGGATCACATCCTCCCCTTTATGTGTAAAATTAATTAAAATAAAACAACTAGATACTTTATTTTGATATTATTACTCTTGAAGTATTTGTTTATGCGTTATGGGAGAATGTGCTCCATGGTTCATTATACGTTGGTTTTTTTTAGTTTTTTCAGGTGTTAATCATGGTATATATACATTATGTATATGTATGATTTACGATTTTTGAGTTTTATAAGTGTTTATTTTGTATTAGATTTATTTATTTTTCTGTATGTGTTTATATCCGTAGGTTGTGGAAGGACATCGTTTTTTCCCCTTACGTTTTAATAGATAGGTTTTAACATGTTATAAAGGCATTGTATAGCCAGGTCTTGTATGTTTGCAGCCTAATTTGAGTGTATCATTACGAAATTGTCACTTGTTAATAAAGTTTGTCTTATCTGCATACACGCAGTGCGGGCTGACGTCACCGTTGCGCGACGCGCATGACGCGCCACTTGTGACGCGGCTTAGCGCCGAGCGGACGGGGACGTTTTGGCGGGAAACTAAGTGTATATCAGAGACCAGGTAAGAGGGGATCGATATGCACCTTGATAAAGAGCGTTGCTCGAAACGCGTTGGTGGGGGCCGGTGGGCTCACTGTATGTTTATGGTTTGATCCATGAAATATTTTTTATGGGACACACACTCTCTCGCAGATTGTTTTTCCTTTCCTGTGCTCAGTTGTGCTCCAACCTTCCTACACTGCTTTGCTGTCACCTTTGGAAGACCGGATGCACCTACCAGAGGAGGAATATCATGAAGACCATCCAGATGTGAGTAATACTACTCTTACACCTTTTTACTGCTCCACAGCGATCAATCTGACTGGACACTAGCTAGTGGGAGTTGTTACTTATCTTAGTGGAACTCCATCCAGGCCATCGTGTCATAGTGGAAGTAGGTGTTATATCCAATTAGGATTATTGGTCTATCATTTTCCTGATACTCCTAGGATCTTCACAGGTGGAGAAATTCTGTTAAGGACTCTTTGTTGTTTTGATCTGTGTTTTTGAGCACCATACAGCATTTTTTACGTTAAGGGGTTAATGAGCTGCAGTTTAGGAAAATACATTAGGATGCGTGGTGTCTTTTCAGAAATATCTGGGCTTCAAAAGGCTTGATTGAAATTGGGTGTGAAATATAGCACCGGTGACAAATGTTCACTACACAGGAGTCCCTGCTTCAAAGGGTTTCTTGATGGGGCCAGGGTTACGCAAGGAGATATCAGAATGAGTGACCTTATTAAATATAAGAATATTATGAGATGTCCTCAGCTGAACATGCTAAGAGTTACATATGTGTAACCGGGGGACCGAGCCGCAAATAATGATTACAGACACATGATGTCTCGCCGGTACTAAGATACAGATATTAATATCTCTCTTAATTTTAATATTACACGGCAATATTTAGTCTCATTGGGAGCGTCATGCGTGCCGGAATGTATTAATATGTCTCGCGTGCCAGTAAGTATACTGAACTGAAGTTATGACGTTATTTAGATAGGAAAAGCAGTTTGTAAACGTCCTTGGGTGGGAGGAGTTTTACTCTGAGGAATAGTGTCAACCTCACCACTGATTTATGAGAGGGGCTGGGTTTAGGTTGTGTTCAATGGGAAATAATTTTATAAGAACTAGGCTCAGCCTATGGCTATTGTCTTTCGTGTCTTTTGTGATTTTCAAGATTGCTGTATGAACTGCTTGTCACGATTTCTGACTATTTCATCATTTCCATCTTAAGTGAGTGTCCATATTTTGTCTGTTATTTGTATAATCTCGTGTGTTCACCTTTTTCAAGGAATAAATTATACTTTATCATATCTAAGTCTCGTTCAGTTCAACCCAGTTATATTCTTGGTGGTGTATTATTCATAGCCTGTCACAAAGCTCCCGTCACAGTCACTCACATAGGGGGCCGTGTACAGAGCGGGGCGCTCGTGTGACATGTCACTCACATATGGGGCGGTGTACAGAGCGGGGCGCTCGTGTGACATGTCACTCACATAGGGGGCCGTGTACAGAGCGGGCGCTCGTGTGACATGTCACTCAGATAGTGGCGGTGTACAGAGCGGGGCGCTCGTGTGACATGTCACTCACATAGGGGGCGGTGTACAGAGCGGGGCGCTCATGTGACATGTCACTCACATAGGGGGCCGTGTACAGAGCGAGGCGCTCGTGTGACATGTCACTCACATAGGGGGCAGTGTACAGAGTGGGGCGCTCGTGTGACATGTCACTCACATAGGGGGCCGTGTACAGAGTGGGGCGCTCGTGTGACATGTCACTCACATAGGGGGCGGTGTACAGAGCGGGGCACTTGTGTGACATGTCACTCACATAGGGGGCGGTGTACAGAGCGGGGCGCTCGTGTGACATGTCACTCGCATAGGGGCGGTGTACAGAGCGGGGCGCTCGTGTGACATGTCACTCGCATAGGGGCGGTGTACAGAGCGGGGCACTCGTGTGACATGTCACTCGCATAGGGGCGGTGTACAGAGCGGGGCGCTCGTGTGACATGTCACTCGCATAGGAGGCGGTGTACAGAATGGGGCGCTCGTGTGACATGTCACTCAGATAGTGGCGGTGTACAGAGCGGGGCGCTCGTGTGACATGTCACTCACATAGGGGGCGGTGTACAGAGCGGGGCGCTCATGTGACATGTCACTCACATAGGGGGCCGTGTACAGAGCGAGGCGCTCGTGACATGTCACTCACATAGGGGGCAGTGTACAGAGTGGGGCGCTCGTGTGACATGTCACTCACATAGGGGGCCGTGTACAGAGTGGGGCGCTCGTGTGACATGTCACTCACATAGGGGGCGGTGTACAGAGCGGGGCACTTGTGTGACATGTCACTCACATAGGGGGCGGTGTACAGAGCGGGGCGCTCGTGTGACATGTCACTCGCATAGGGGCGGTGTACAGAGCGGGGCGCTCGTGTGACATGTCACTCGCATAGGGGCGGTGTACAGAGCGGGGCACTCGTGTGACATGTCACTCGCATAGGGGCGGTGTACAGAGCGGGGCGCTCGTGTGACATGTCACTCGCATAGGGGCGGTGTACAGAGCGGGGCACTCGTGTGACATGTCACTCGCATAGGGGCGGTGTACAGAGCGGGGCGCTCGTGTGACATGTCACTCACATAGGGGGCGGTGTACAGAGCGGGGCGCTCATGTGACATGTCACTCACATAGGGGGCGGTGTACAGGGTTGGACGCTCGTGTGACATGTCACTCACATAGGGAGCCGTGTACAGAGTGGGACGCTAGTGTGACATGTCACTCCCATAAGGGGCCGTGGGGGCCTTGTACAGAGCGGGGCGCTTGTGTGACATGTCACTCACATAGGGGGCCATGTACAGAGCGGGGCGCTCGTGTGACATGTCACTCACATAGGGGGCAGTGTACAGAGTGGGGCGCACGTGTGACATGTCACTCACATAGGGGGCGGTGTACAGAGCGGGGCACTTGTGTGACATGTCACTCACATAGGGGGCGGTGTACAGAGCGGGGCGCTCGTGTGACATGTCACTCGCATAGGGGCGGTGTACAGAGCGGGGCGCTCGTGTGACATGTCACTCGCATAGGGGCGGTGTACAGAGCGGGGCACTCGTGTGACATGTCACTCGCATAGGGGCGGTGTACAGAGCGGGGCGCTCGTGTGACATGTCACTCGCATAGGGGGCGGTGTACAGAGTGGGGCGCTCATGTGACATGTCACTCACATAGGGGGCGGTGTACAGGGCTCTACGCTTGTGTGACATGTCACTCACATAGGGAGCCGTGTACAGAGTGGGACGCTAGTGTGACATGTCACTCCCATAGGGGGCTGTGGGGGCCTTGTACAGAGCGGGGCGCTTGTGTGACATGTCACTCACATAGGGGGCCATGTACAGAGCGGGGCGCTCGTGTGACATGTCACTCACATAGGGGGCAGTGTACAGAGTGGGGCGCACGTGTGACATGTCACTCACATAGGGGGCGGTGTACAGAGTGGGGCGCTCGTGTGACATGTCACTCACATAGGGGGCCGTGTACAGAGTGGGACGCTCGTGTGACATGTCACTCACATAGGGGGCCGTGTACAGAGTGGGACGCTTGTGTGACATGTCACTCACATAGGGGGCGGTGTACAGAGTGGGGCGCTCGTGTGACATGTCACTCACAGGGGGGGCGGTGTACAGAGTGGGGCGCTCGTGTGACATGTCACTCACATAGGGGGCGGTGTACAGAGCGGGACGCACATGTGACATGTCACTCACATAGGGGGCCGTGTACAGAGCGGGGCGCTCGTGTGACATGTCACTCAGATAAGGGGCGGTGTACAGAGCGGGGCGCTCGTGTGACATGTCACTCACATAGAGGGCCGTGTACAGAGCGGGGCGCTCGCGTGACATGTCACTCACATAGGGGGCGTTGTACAGAGCGGGACGCACATATGACATGTCGCTCACATAGGGGGCCGTGTACAGAGTGGGGCGCTCGTGTGACATGTCACTCACATAGGGGGCGGTGTACAGAGCGGGACCCTCGTGTGACATGTCACTCACAGGGGGGGCGGTGTACAGAGTGGGGCGCACGTGTGACATGTCACTCACATAGGGGGCCGTGTACAGAGTGGGGCGCACGTGTGACATGTCACTCACATAGGGGGTCGTGTACAGAGCGGGACGCTCATGTGACATGTCACTCACATAGGGGCCGTGTACAGAGTGGGGCGCTCGTGTGACATGTCACTCACATAGGGGGCGGTGTACAGAGTGGGGCGCACGTGTGACATGTCACTCACATAGGGGGTCGTGTACAGAGCGGGACGCTCAAGTGACATGTCACTCACATAGGGGCCGTGTACAGAGCGGGGCGCTCGTGTGACATGTCACTCACATAGGGGGCGGTGTACAGAGTGGGGCGCTCGTGTGACATGTCACTCACAGGGGGGGCGGTGTACAGAGTGGGGCGCATGTGTGACATGTCACTCACATAGGGGGCGGTGTACAGAGCGGGACGCTCATGTGACATGTCACTCACATAGGGGCCGTGTACAGAGCGGGGCGCTCGTGTGACATGTCACTCACATAGGGGGCGGTGTACAGAGTGGGGCGCTCGTGTGACATGTCACTCACAGGGGGGGCGGTGTACAGAGTGGGGCGCACGTGTGACATGTCACTCACATAGGGGGTTGTGTACAGAGCGGGACGCTCATGTGACATGTCACTCACATAGGGGCCGTGTACAGAGTGGGGCGCTCGTGTGACATGTCACTCACATAGGGGGCGGTGTACAGAGTGGGGCGCTCGTGTGACATGTCACTCACATAGGGGGCGGTGTACAGAGTGGGGTGCACGTGTGACATGTCACTCACATAGGGGGCGGTGTACAGAGTGGGACGCTCGTGTGACATGTCACTCACATAGGGGGCCGTGTACAGAGTGGGACGCTCGTGTGACATGTCACTCACATAGGGGGTCGTGTACAGAGTGGGACGCTTGTGCGACATGTCACTCACATAGGGGGCGGTGTACAGAGTGGGGCACTCGTGTGACATGTCACTCACATAGGGGGCCGTGTACAGAACGGGGCGCTCGTGTGACATGTCACTCCCATAGGGGGCGGTGTACAGAGTGGGGCGCACGTGTGACATGTCACTCACATAGGGGGCGGTGTACAGAGTGGGGCGCTCGTGTGACATGTCACTCACATAGGTTGCTGTGTACAGAGCGTGGCGCTCGTGTGACATGTCACTCACATAGGGGGTGGTGTACAGAGTGGGACGCTTGTGTGACATGTCACTCACATAGGGGGCGGTGTACAGAGTGGGCTGCTCGTGTGACATGTCACTCACAGGGAGGGCGGTGTACAGAGTGGGAGGCTCGTGTGACATGTCACTCACATAGGGGGCGGTGTACAGAGCGGGACGCACATGTGACATGTCACTCACATAGGGGGCGGTGTACAGAGTGGGGCGCTCGTGTGACATGTCACTTACATAGGGGGCGGTGTACAGAGTGGGGCACCCGTGTGACATGTCACTCACATAGGGGGTCGCGTACACTATACAGAGTGGGGCGCTCGTGTGACATGTCACTCACATAGGGGGTCGCGTACACTATACAGAGCGGGGCGCTTGTGTGACATGTCACTCACATAGGGGGCGGTGTACAGAGTGGGGCGCTCGTGTGACATGTCACTCACATAGGGGGCGGTGTACAGAGCGGGGCGCTTGTGTGACATGTCACTCACATAGGGGGCGGTGTACAGAGTGGGGCGCTCGTGTGACATGTCACTCACATAGCGTGTCGTGTACAGAGCGGGGCGCTCGTGCGACATGTCACTGTCATGATAGAGAGGATTTGGCGCGGGATTAAAGGGGTTACACCCCATTGGGCCACCCTCTACTCTCACCTGGGAAGCAAGGGATTAACTGGACTGGGGTCCAGTAATGTGTTTTTGCCTTGCTTCAGCCATCCAACTGTTTATTCCCCTGTATAAATGTATTGTTTCTGGGCCAGTGTCTGCACCACACACACACTGGGGCTTAAGGGGTTAATGCAAAGCAGTGTAGGAAGGTTGGAGAACTGAACACAGGAGAGGAAGATTTTCTTCTCGGTTTCTTTCAACCATTCATTACAGGCTTTTTGATCTACACCTCTGGATCACATCCTCCCCTTTATGTGTAAAATTAATTAAAATAAAACAACTAGATACTTTATTTTGATATTATTACTCTTGAAGTATTTGTTTATGCGTTATGGGAGAATGTGCTCCATGGTTCATTATACGATGGTTTTTTTTAGTTTTTTCAGGTGTTAATCATGGTATATATACATTATGTATATGTATGATTTACGATTTTTGAGTTTTATAAGTGTTTATTTTGTATTAGATTTATTTATTTTTCTGTATGTGTTTATATCCGTAGGTTGTGGAAGGACATCGTTTTTTCCCCTTACGTTTTAATAGATAGGTTTTAACATGTTATAAAGGCATTGTATAGCCAGGTCTTGTATGTTTGCAGCCTAATTTGAGTGTATCATTACGAAATTGTCACTTGTTAATAAAGTTTGTCTTATCTGCATACACGCAGTGCGCGCTGACGTCACCGTTGCACGACGCGCATGACGCGCCACTTGTGACGCGGCTTAGCGCCGAGCGGACGGGGACGTTTTGGCGGGAAACTAAGTGTATATCAGAGACCAGGTAAGAGGGGATCGATATGCACCTTGATAAAGAGCGTTGCTCGAAACGCGTTGGTGGGGGCCGGTGGGCTCACTGTATGTTTATGGTTTGATCCATGAAATATTTTTTATGGGACACACACTCTCTCGCAGATTGTTTTTCCTTTCCTGTGCTCAGTTGTGCTCCAACCTTCCTACACTGCTTTGCTGTCACCTTTGGAAGACCGGATGCACCTACCAGAGGAGGAATATCATGAAGACCATCCAGATGTGAGTAATACTACTCTTACACCTTTTTACTGCTCCACAGCGATCAATCTGACTGGACACTAGCTAGTGGGAGTTGTTACTTATCTTAGTGGAACTCCATCCAGGCCATCGTGTCATAGTGGAAGTAGGTGTTATATCCAATTAGGATTATTGGTCTATCATTTTCCTGATACTCCTAGGATCTTCACAGGTGGAGAAATTCTGTTAAGGACTCTTTGTTGTTTTGATCTGTGTTTTTGAGCACCATACAGCATTTTTTACGTTAAGGGGTTAATGAGCTGCAGTTTAGGAAAATACATTAGGATGCGTGGTGTCTTTTCAGAAATATCTGGGCTTCAAAAGGCTTGATTGAAATTGGGTGTGAAATATAGCACCGGTGACAAATGTTCACTACACAGGAGTCCCTGCTTCAAAGGGTTTCTTGATGGGGCCAGGGTTACGCAAGGAGATATCAGAATGAGTGACCTTATTAAATATAAGAATATTATGAGATGTCCTCAGCTGAACATGCTAAGAGTTACATATGTGTAACCGGGGGACCGAGCCGCAAATAATGATTACAGACACATGATGTCTCGCCGGTACTAAGATACAGATATTAATATCTCTCTTAATTTTAATATTACACGGCAATATTTAGTCTCATTGGGAGCGTCATGCGTGCCGGAATGTATTAATATGTCTCGCGTGCCAGTAAGTATACTGAACTGAAGTTATGACGTTATTTAGATAGGAAAAGCAGTTTGTAAACGTCCTTGGGTGGGAGGAGTTTTACTCTGAGGAATAGTGTCAACCTCACCACTGATTTATGAGAGGGGCTGGGTTTAGGTTGTGTTCAATGGGAAATAATTTTATAAGAACTAGGCTCAGCCTATGGCTATTGTCTTTCATGATTTTCAAGATTGCTGTATGAACTGCTTGTCACGATTTCTGACTATTTCATCATTTCCATCTTAAGTGAGTGTCCATATTTTGTCTGTTATTTGTATAATCTCGTGTGTTCACCTTTTTCAAGGAATAAATTATACTTTATCATATCTAAGTCTCGTTCAGTTCAACCCAGTTATATTCTTGGTGGTGTATTATTAATAGCCTGTCACAAAGCTACAGTCACAGTCACTCACATAGGGGGCGGTGTACAGAGCGGGGCGCTCGTGTGACATGTCACTCACATAGGGGGCCGTGTACAGAGCGGGGCGCTCGTGTGACATGTCACTCACATAGGGGGCCGTGTACAGAGCGGGCGCTCGTGTGACATGTCACTCACATAGGGGCGGTGTACAGAGCGGGGCGCTCGTGTGACATGTCACTCACATAGGGGGCGGTGTACAGAGTGGGGCGCTCGTGTGACATGTCACTTACATAGGGGGCGGTGTACAGAGTGGGGCTCTCGTGTGACATGTCACTCACAGAGGGGGCGGTGTAAAGAGTGGGGCACCCGTGTGACATGTCACTCACATAGGGGGTCGCGTACACTGTACAGAGTGGGGCGCTCGTGTGATATGTCACTCACTGGGGGTCATGTACAGAGCGGGGCGCTTGTGTGACATGTCACTCACATAGGGGGCGGTGTACAGAGTGGGGCGCTCGTGTGACATGTCACTCACATAGGGGGCGGTGTACAGAGTGGGGCGCTCGTGTGACATGTCACTCACATAGCGTGTCGTGTACAGAGCGGGGCGCTCGTGCGACATGTCACTGTCATGATAGAGAGGATTTGGCGCGGGATTAAAGGGGTTACACCCCATTGGGCCACCCTCTACTCTCACCTGGGAAGCAAGGGATTAACTGGACTGGGGTCCAGTAATGTGTTTTTGCCTTGCTTCAGCCATCCAACTGTTTATTCCCCTGTATAAATGTATTGTTTCTGGGCCAGTGTCTGCACCACACACACACTGGGGCTTAAGGGGTAAATGCAAAGCAGTGTAGGAAGGTTGGAGAACTGAACACAGGAGAGGAAGATTTTCTTCTCGGTTTCTTTCAACCATTCATTACAGGCTTTTTGATCTACACCTCTGGATCACATCCTCCCCTTTATGTGTAAAATTAATTAAAATAAAACAACTAGATACTTTATTTTGATATTATCACTCTTGAAGTATTTGTTTATGCGTTATGGGAGAATGTGCTCCATGGTTCATTATACGATGGTTTTTTTTAGTTTTTTCAGGTGTTAATCATGGTATATATACATTATGTATATGTATGATTTACGATTTTTGAGTTTTATAAGTGTTTATTTTGTATTAGATTTATTTATTTTTCTGTATGTGTTTATATCCGTAGGTTGTGGAAGGACATCGTTTTTTCCCCTTACGTTTTAATAGATAGGTTTTAACATGTTATAAAGGCATTGTATAGCCAGGTCTTGTATGTTTGCAGCCTAATTTGAGTGTATCATTACGAAATTGTCACTTGTTAATAAAGTTTGTCTTATCTGCATACACGCAGTGCGGGCTGACGTCACCGTTGCGCGACGCGCATGACGCGCCACTTGTGACGCGGCTTAGCGCCGAGCGGACGGGGACGTTTTGGCGGGAAACTAAGTGTATATCAGAGACCAGGTAAGAGGGGATCGATATGCACCTTGATAAAGAGCGTTGCTCGAAACGCGTTGGTGGGGGCCGGTGGGCTCACTGTATGTTTATGGTTTGATCCATGAAATATTTTTTATGGGACACACACTCTCTCGCAGATTGTTTTTCCTTTCCTGTGCTCAGTTGTGCTCCAACCTTCCTACACTGCTTTGCTGTCACCTTTGGAAGACCGGATGCACCTTACCAGAGGAGGAATATCATGAAGACCATCCAGATGTGAGTAATACTACTCTTACACCTTTTTACTGCTCCACAGCGATCAATCTGACTGGACACTAGCTAGTGGGAGTTGTTACTTATCTTAGTGGAACTCCATCCAGGCCATCGTGTCATAGTGGAAGTAGGTGTTATATCCAATTAGGATTATTGGTCTATCATTTTCCTGATACTCCTAGGATCTTCACAGGTGGAGAAATTCTGTTAAGGACTCTTTGTTGTTTTGATCTGTGTTTTTGAGCACCATACAGCATTTTTTACGTTAAGGGGTTAATGAGCTGCAGTTTAGGAAAATACATTGGGATGCGTGGTGTCTTTTCAGAAATATCTGGGCTTCAAAAGGCTTGATTGAAATTGGGTGTGAAATATAGCACCGGTGACAAATGTTCACTACACAGGAGTCCCTGCTTCAAAGGGTTTCTTGATGGGGGCCAGGGTTACGCAAGGAGATATCAGAATGAGTGACCTTATTAAATATAAGAATATTATGAGATGTCCTCAGCTGAACATGCTAAGAGTTACATATGTGTAACCGGGGGACCGAGCCGCAAATAATGATTACAGACACATGATGTCTCGCCGGTACTAAGATACAGATATTAATATCTCTCTTAATTTTAATATTACACGGCAATATTTAGTCTCATTGGGAGCGTCATGCGTGCCGGAATGTATTAATATGTCTCGCGTGCCAGTAAGTATACTGAACTGAAGTTATGACGTTATTTAGATAGGAAAAGCAGTTTGTAAACGTCCTTGGGTGGGAGGAGTTTTACTCTGAGGAATAGTGTCAACCTCACCACTGATTTATGAGAGGGGCTGGGTTTAGGTTGTGTTCAATGGGAAATAATTTTATAAGAACTAGGCTCAGCCTATGGCTATTGTCTTTCATGATTTTCAAGATTGCTGTATGAACTGCTTGTCACGATTTCTGACTATTTCATCATTTCCATCTTAAGTGAGTGTCCATATTTTGTCTGTTATTTGTATAATCTCGTGTGTTCACCTTTTTCAAGGAATAAATTATACTTTATCATATCTAAGTCTCGTTCAGTTCAACCCAGTTATATTCTTGGTGGTGTATTATTCATAGCCTGTCACAAAGCTACAGTCACAGTCACTCACATAGGGGGCGGTGTACAGAGCGGGGCGCTCGTGTGACATGTCACTCACATAGGGGGCGGTGTACAGAGCGGGGCGCTCGTGTGACATGTCACTCACATAGGGGGCCGTGTACAGAGCGGGGCGCTCGTGTGACATGTCACTCACATAGGGGGCCGTGTACAGAGCGGGCGCTCGTGTGACATGTCACTCACATAGGGGCGGTGTACAGAGCGGGGCGCTCGTGTGACATGTCACTCACATAGGGGGCGGTGTACAGAGCGGGGCGCTCGTGTGACATGTCACTCACATAGGGGGCCGTGTACAGAGCGGGGCGCTCGTGTGACATGTCACTCACATAGGGGGCAGTGTACAGAGTGGGGCGCTCGTGTGACATGTCACTCACATAGGGGGCCGTGTACAGAGTGGGGCGCTCGTGTGACATGTCACTCACATAGGGGGCGGTGTACAGAGCGGGGCACTTGTGTGACATGTCACTCACATAGGGGGCGGTGTACAGAGCGGGGCGCTCGTGTGACATGTCACTCGCATAGGGGCGGTGTACGGAGCGGGGCGCTCGTGTGACATGTCACTCGCATAGGGGCGGTGTACAGAGCGGGGCGCTCGTGTGACATGTCACTCGCATAGGGGGCGGTGTACAGAATGGGGCGCTCATGTGACATGTCACTCACATAGGGGGCGGTGTACAGGGTTGGACGCTCGTGTGACATGTCACTCACATAGGGAGCCGTGTACAGAGTGGGACGCTAGTGTGACATGTCACTCCCATAGGGGGCCGTGGGGGCCTTGTACAGAGCGGGGCGCTTGTGTGACATGTCACTCACATAGGGGGCCATGTACAGAGCGGGGCGCTCGTGTGACATGTCACTCACATAGGGGGCAGTGTACAGAGTGGGGCGCACGTGTGACATGTCACTCACATAGGGGGCGGTGTACAGAGTGGGGCGCTCGTGTGACATGTCACTCGCATAGGGGCGGTGTACAGAGCGGGGCGCTCGTGTGACATGTCACTCGCATAGGGGCGGTGTACAGAGCGGGGCACTCGTGTGACATGTCACTCACATAGGGGGCAGTGTACAGAGTGGGGCGCACGTGTGACATGTCACTCACATAGGGGGCGGTGTACAGAGTGGGGCGCTCGTGTGACATGTCACTCACATAGGGGGCCGTGTACAGAGTGGGACGCTCGTGTGACATATCACTCACATAGGGGGCGGTGTACAGAGTGGGATGCTTGTGTGACATGTCACTCACATAGGGGGCGGTGTACAGAGTGGGGCACTCGTGTGACATGTCACTCACATAGGGGGCGGTGTACAGAGCGCGACGCACATGTGACATGTCACTCACATAGGGGGCCGTGTACAGAGCGGGGCGCTCGTGTGACATGTCACTCAGATAGGGGGCGGTGTACAGAGCGGGGCGCTCGTGTGACATGTCACTCACATAGGGGGCGGTGTACAGAGTGGGGCGCTCGTGTGACATGTCACTCACAGGGGGGGCGGTGTACAGAGTGGGGCGCACGTGTGACATGTCACTCACATAGGGGGCCGTGTACAGAGCGGGGCGCTCGTGTGACATGTCGCTCACATAGGGGGTCGTGTACAGAGCGGGACGTTCATGTGACATGTCACTCACATAGGGGCCGTGTACAGAGTGGGGCGCTCGTGTGACATGTCACTCACATAGGGGGCCGTGTACAGAGCGGGGCGCTCGTGTGACATGTCACTCACATAGGGGGCCGTGTACAGAGCGGGGTGCTCGTGTGACATGTCACTCACATAGGGGGCCGTGTACAGAGTGGGGCGCTCGTGTGACATGTCACTCACATAGGGGGCGGTCTACAGAGCGGGACGCTCGTGTGACATGTCACTCACATAGAGGGCCGTGTACAGAGCGGGGCGCTCGTGTGACATGTCACTCACATAGGGGGTCGTGTAAAGAGTGGGGCGCTTGTGTGACATGTCACTCTCATAGGGGGCCGTGTACAGAGCGGGGCGCTCGTGTGACATGTCACTCACATAGGGGCGGTGTACAGAGTGGGGTGCTCGTGTGACATGTCACTCTCATAGGGGCGGTGTACAGAGTGGGGTGCTCGTGTGACATGTCACTCACATAGGGGGCGGTGTACAGAGCGGGGCGCTCGTGTGACATGTCACTCACATAGGGGCGGTGTACAGAGCGGGGCACTCGTGTGACATGTCACTCACATAGGGGGCGGTGTACAGAGTGGGGTGCTCGTGTGACATGTCACTCACATAGGGGGCGGTGTACAGAGTGGGGTGCTCGTTTGACATGTCACTCACATAGGGGGCCGTGTACAGAGTGGGGCGCTCGTGTGACATTTCACTCACATAGAGGGCGGTGTACAGAGCGGGCGCTCGTGTGACATGTCGCTCACATAGGGGGCCGTGTACAGAGTGGGGCGCTCGTGTGACATGTCACTCACATAGGGGGTGGTGTACAGAGCGGGGCGCTCGTGTGACATGTCACTCACATAGGGGGCGGTGTACAGAGCGGGGCGCTCGTGTGACATGTCACTCACATAGGGGGCGGTGTACAGAGCGGGGCGCTCGTGTGACATGTCACTCACATAGGGGGCGGTGTACAGAGCGGGGCGCTCGTGTGACATGTCACTCACATAGGGGGCCGTGTATAGAGCGGGGCGCTCGTGTGACATGTCACTCACATAGGGGGCAGTGTACAGAGTGGGGCGCTCGTGTGACATGTCACTCACATAGGGGGCCGTGTACAGAGTGGGGCGCTCGTGTGACATGTCACTCACATAGGGGGCGGTGTACAGAGCGGGGCACTTGTGTGACATGTCACTCACATAGGGGGCGGTGTACAGAGCGGGGCGCTCGTGTGACATGTCACTCACATAGGGGGCGGTGTACAGAGCGGGGCGCTCGTGTGACATGTCACTCACATAGGGGGCCGTGTATAGAGCGGGGCGCTCGTGTGACATGTCACTCACATAGGGGGCAGTGTACAGAGTGGGGCGCTCGTGTGACATGTCACTCACATAGGGGGCCGTGTACAGAGTGGGGCGCTCGTGTGACATGTCACTCACATAGGGGCGGTGTACAGAGCGGGGCACTTGTGTGACATGTCACTCGCATAGGGGGCGGTGTACAGAATGGGGCGCTCATGTGACATGTCACTCACATAGGGGGCGGTGTACAGGGTTGGACGCTCGTGTGACATGTCACTCACATAGGGAGCCGTGTACAGAGTGGGACGCTAGTGTGACATGCCACTCCCATAGGGGGCCGTGGGGGCCTTGTACAGAGCGGGGCGCTTGTGTGACATGTCACTCACATAGGGGGCCATGTACAGAGCGGGGCGCTCGTGTGACATGTCACTCACATAGGGGGCAGTGTACAGAGTGGGGCGCTCATGTGACATGTCACTCACATAGGGGGCCATGTACAGAGCGGGGCGCTCGTGTGACATGTCACTCACATAGGGGGCAGTGTACAGAGTGGGGCGCACGTGTGACATGTCACTCACATAGGGGGCGGTGTACAGAGTGGGGCGCTCGTGTGACATGTCACTCACATAGGGGGCCGTGTACAGAGTGGGACGCTCGTGTGACATATCACTCACATAGGGGGCGGTGTACAGAGTGGGATGCTTGTGTGACATGTCACTCACATAGGGGGCGGTGTACAGAGTGGGGCGCTCGTGTGACATGTCACTCACACGGGGGGCGGTGTACAGAGTGGGGCGCTCGTGTGACATGTCACTCACATAGGGGGCGGTGTACAGAGCGCGACGCACATGTGACATGTCACTCACATAGGGGGCCGTGTACAGAGCGGGGCGCTCGTGTGACATGTCACTCAGATAGGGGGCGGTGTACAGAGCGGGGCGCTCGTGTGACATGTCACTCACATAGGGGGCGGTGTACAGAGTGGGGCGCTCGTGTGACATGTCACTCACAGGGGGGGCGGTGTACAGAGTGGGGCGCACGTGTGACATGTCACTCACATAGGGGGCCGTGTACAGAGCGGGGCGCTCGTGTGACATGTCGCTCACATAGGGGGTCGTGTACAGAGCGGGACGTTCATGTGACATGTCACTCACATAGGGGCCGTGTACAGAGTGGGGCGCTCGTGTGACATGTCACTCACATGGGGGGCCGTGTACAGAGCGGGGCGCTCGTGTGACATGTCACTCACATAGGGGGCCGTGTACAGAGCGGGGTGCTCGTGTGACATGTCACTCACATAGGGGTCCGTGTACAGAGTGGGGCGCTCGTGTGACATGTCACTCACATAGGGGGCGGTCTACAGAGCGGGACGCTCGTGTGACATGTCACTCACATAGAGGGCCGTGTACAGAGCGGGGCGCTCGTGTGACATGTCACTCACATAGGGGGTCGTGTAAAGAGTGGGGCGCTTGTGTGACATGTCACTCTCATAGGGGGCCGTGTACAGAGCGGGGCGCTCGTGTGACATGTCACTCACATAGGGGCGGTGTACAGAGTGGGGTGCTCGTGTGACATGTCACTCTCATAGGGGCGGTGTACAGAGTGGGGTGCTCGTGTGACATGTCACTCACATAGGGGGCGGTGTACAGAGCGGGGCGCTCGTGTGACATGTCACTCACATAGGGGCGGTGTACAGAGCGGGGCACTCGTGTGACATGTCACTCACATATGGGCGGTGTACAGAGTGGGGTGCTCGTGTGACATGTCACTCACATAGGGGGCGGTGTACAGAGTGGGGTGCTCGTTTGACATGTCACTCACATAGGGGGCCGTGTACAGAGTGGGGCGCTCGTGTGACATTTCACTCACATAGAGGGCGGTGTACAGAGCGGGCGCTCGTGTGACATGTCGCTCACATAGGGGGCCTTGTACAGAGTGGGGCGCTCGTGTGACATGTCACTCACATAGGGGGTGGTGTACAGAGCGGGGCGCTCGTGTGACATGTCACTCACATAGGGGGCGGTGTATAGAGTGTGGCACTCGTGTGACATGTCACTCACATAGGGGGCGGTGTACAGAGGGGCGCTTGCGTGACATGTCACTCACATAGGGGGCCGTGTACAGAGCGGGGCGCTCGTGTGACATGTCACTCACATAGGGGGCCGTGTACAGAGCGGGGCACTCGTGTGACATGTCACTCACATAGGGGGCGGTGTACAGAGCGGGGCGCACGTGTGACATGTCACTCACATAGGGGGCGGTGTACAGAGTGGGGCGCTCGTGTGACATGTCACTCACATAGGGGGCGGTGTACAGAGTGGAGCTCTCGTGTGACATGTCACTCACAGAGGGGGCCGTGTATAGAGCGGGGCGCACGTGTGACATGTCACTCACATAGGGGGCCGTGTACAGAGCGGGGCGCTCGTGTGACATGTCACTCACATAGGGGGCCGTGTACAGAGCGGGGCGCTCGTGTGACATGTCACTCACATAGGGGGCCGTGTACAGAGCGGGGCGCTCGTGTGACATGTCACTCAGATAGGGGGCGGTGTACAGAGCGGGGCGCTCGTGTGACATGTCACTCACATAGGGGGCCGTGTACAGAGCGGGGCGCTCGCGTGACATGTCACTCACATAGAGGGCCGTGTACAGAGAGGGGCGCACATGTGACATGTCGCTCACATAGGGGGCCGTGTACAGAGCGGGATGCTCGTGTGACATGTCACTCACATAGGGGGCCGTGTACAGAGTGGGGCGCTCGTGTGACATGTCACTCACATAGAGGGCCGTGTACAGAGCGGGGCGCACGTGTGACATGTCACTCACATAGAGGGCCGTGTACAGAGGGGCGCACGTGTGACATGTCACTCACATAGAGGGCGGTGTACAGAGGGGCGCTCGTGTGACATGTCACTCACATAGGGAATCGTGTACAGAGCGGGCGCTCGTGTGACATATCACTCACATAGGGGGCGGTGTACAGAGCGGGGCGCTCGCGTGACATGTCACTCACATAGGGGGCGGTGTACAGAGCGGGGCACTCGTGTGACATGTCACTCACATAGGGGGCGGTGTACAGAGCGGGGCGCACGTGTGACATGTCACTCACATAGGGGGCGGTGTACAGAGTGGGGCGCTCGTGTGACATGTCACTCACATAGGGGGCGGTGTACAGAGTGGAGCTCTCGTGTGACATGTCACTCACAGAGGGGGCCGTGTATAGAGCGGGGCGCACGTGTGACATGTCACTCACATAGGGGGCCGTGTACAGAGCGGGGCGCTCGTGTGACATGTCACTCACATAGGGGGCCGTGTACAGAGCGGGGCGCTCGTGTGACATGTCACTCACATAGGGGGCCGTGTACAGAGCGGGGCGCTCGTGTGACATGTCACTCAGATAGGGGGCGGTGTACAGAGCGGGGCGCTCGTGTGACATGTCACTCACATAGGGGGCCGTGTACAGAGCGGGGCGCTCGCGTGACATGTCACTCACATAGAGGGCCGTGTACAGAGAGGGGCGCTCGCGTGACATGTCACTCACATAGGGGGCCGTGTACAGAGTGGGGCGCTCGTGTGACATGTCACTCACATAGGGGGCCGTGTACAGAGCGGGGCGCACGTGTGACATGTCACTCACATAGGGGGCCGTGTACAGAGCGGGACGCTCGTGTGACATGTCACTCACATAGGGGGCCGTGTACAGAGTGGGGCGCTCGTGTGACATGTCACTCACATAGAGGGCCGTGTACAGAGCGGGGCGCACGTGTGACATGTCACTCACATAGAGGGCCGTGTACAGAGGGGCGCACGTGTGACATGTCACTCACATAGGGGGCCGTGTACAGAGGGGCGCTCGTGTGTCATGTCACTCACATAGGGAATCGTGTACAGAGCGGGCGCTCGTGTGACATATCACTCACATAGGGGGCGGTGTACAGAGCGGGGCGCTCGCGTGACATGTCACTCACATAGGGGGCGGTGTACAGAGCGGGACGCACATGTGACATGTCACTCACATAGGGGGCCGTGTACAGAGCGGGGCGCACGTGTGACATGTCACTCACATAGGGGGCGGTGTACAGAGTGGGGCGCTCGTGTGACATGTCACTCACAGGGGGGGCAGTGTACAGAGTGGGGCGCACGTGTGACATGTCACTCACATAGGGGGCGGTGTACAGAGTGGGGCGCTCGTGTGACATGTCGCTCACATAGGGGGTCGTGTACAGAGCGGGACGCTCATGTGACATGTCACTCACATAGGGGGCCGTGTACAGAGTGGGGCGCTCTTGTGACATGTCACTCACATAGGGGGCCGTGTACAGAGCGGGGCGCTCGTGTGACATGTCACTCACATAGGGGGCCGTGTACAGAGCGGGGCGCTCGTGTGACATGTCACTCACATAGGGGGCAGTGTACAGAGTGGGGCGCTCGTGTGACATGTCACTCACATAGGGGGCGGTGTACAGAGTGGGGCGCTCGTGTGACATGTCACTCACAGGGGGGGCGGTGTACAGAGTGGGGCGCACGTGTGACATGTCACTCACATAGGGGGCCGTGTACAGAGCGGGGCGCTCGTGTGACATGTCGCTCACATAGGGGGTCGTGTACAGAGCGGGACGCTCATGTGACATGTCACTCACATAGGGGGCCGTGTACAGAGTGGGGCGCTCTTGTGACATGTCACTCACATAGGGGGCCGTGTACAGAGCGGGGCGCTCGTGTGACATGTCACTCACATAGGGGGCCGTGTACAGAGCGGGGCGCTCGTGTGACATGTCACTCACATAGGGGGCCGTGTACAGAGTGGGGCGCTAGTGTGACATGTGACTCACATAGGGGGCCGTGTACAGAGCGGGGCGCTCGTGTGACATGTCACTCACATAGGGGGCCGTGTACAGAGCGGGGCGCTCGTGTGACATGTCACTCACATAGGGGGCCGTGTACAGAGTGGGGTGCTCGTGTGACATGTCACTCTCATAGGGGGCCGTGTACAGAGTGGGGTGCTCGTTTGACATATCACTCACATAGGGGGCGGTGTACAGAGTGGGGCATTCGTGGGACATGTCACTCACATAGGGGGCCGTGTACAGAGCGGGGCGCACGTGTGACATGTCACTCACATAGGGGGCGGTGTACAGAGTGGGGCATTCGTGGGACATGTCACTCACATAGGGGGCGGTGTACAGAGCGGGGCGCTCGTGTGACATGTCACTCACATGGGGGGCGGTGTACAGAGCGGGAGAGACATACTGTAGGGACAGCACTGCACAGCGGTTTATGAATACAGTAATAGTATGTGCGTGATTCTCTGAGGATCACGGTAATGTCTGAGTATCTGTAACAATAAGGGGTTTATATAAATACATTTTGTTATTCTGGCCTGCTGTCCTGTTCTATTGTCTGACCTTTGGGCCATGTGCCCAGCACGAGGACAGCGCTGTTATAACGGGGAGTAGGACTCGGGCCCCCACCTCAGCGAATAGAAGTCAGTCTAAGGAAAGAGGGGTTTCACACCTCTCTCAACCTCTCTCTCTCACCCTCTCATTTCTCATCTTTTTGTCCCTCTCTTCTCTCTCCTTTCCTCCGTTACTGTCTGTGTCTCTCCACCTCTCGTTCTCTCTGCCCTCACTCCCGTTTCCCTTTATCCCCCTGCTCTCCCTGCCATCCCTCCTCCTCTCTCCACCTCTCGTTCTCTCTGCCCTCACTCCCGTTTCCCTTTATCCCCATGCTCTCCCTGCCACCCCTTCTCCTCTCTCCACCTCTTGATCTCTCTGCCCTCACTCCCGTTTCCCTTTCTCCCCCTGCTCTCCCTACCATCACTTCTTCTCTCTCCTTTTCTCAGTTACTGTCTCACTCTCCACCTCTTGTTCTCTCTGCCCTCACTCCCCTGTTCCCCTTTATCCCCTGCTCTCCCTGCCATCCCTTCTCCTCTCTCCACCTCTCATTCTCTCTGCCCTCACTCCCCTGTTCCCCTTTACCCCCCTGCTCTCTCTGCCATCCCTTCTCCCTGCCTCTTTCACTCCTACACAATCTCGGTAGACGGGTTGGATGGGAAGGGGAGGAGGGGGCTCTCTTTATCTCCCCATGGGATGCTTTAAATAAGCACACTGCATAGTTTCTCCTCGAGGTTGAGAGGACAAGTGAAAGTCCCATTATCTCCTGTCACTGGGAAGTGGCAGAAAACGAGCTTTCTGCAGAGAGGATTCCTCTCATCTGGACAGATAAAGCCGGACAAAGACTTTGGAATCCCAATTATATTATTATCGTGTATTTCTATAATTACTTCTCAGTTCCCAGGCACTGTACAATTATATTTTAATGGCATTCCTGTAGCCAAGAAGTGTCATCGTTCCTCAGATACAACCCCTCCCGGCTCCAACATAAGGGAAAGAAGGAAACCACGTCATGTGATCATTGTCTTCCTTCAACAAATGTAACCGTCTTAAAGCAAAGATGGGTCTGCTTTGGTCTCCAGAGAATGTGGGTGGAACGCGTCAATTTACAATGGTCTCAAAATAGCTAATGTGTCAAAATGGTATTAAAAAAAGCCATCCATCACCCAGATTTGACCCCTTAACCCTTTCACACGCAGCATTGCACAGCAGTTGGCCACCCAGGGCTGGTGAACCAGTCGAGAAGATATGGAACTCTATTAATGTAATTCTCCCCCCCCCCCCACCTTTGGGATTACAAGGACCTTCTCACCCATCGCGTGGTACTGGCTGAATTGTCAGAGCCTAAGTCCCAACCACTTCTGCCTGGTGACAGGGATGTCACAGTAGGATATATATAGGAAGGAGAAGGTGCTGGAACTCGGATTCCTGGTGGAGTTCTAGTGGAGGAGACTCCATGTGAAAAGTGTAAATATGTTTACATATATAGATGGATCTGTTACAGTGCAGGGGTCCCGTATCTTGTTTTCAAGTTAGGGACAGTCCCACAAACATAGGCTCCATTAGAATGGCTCCACATTATCCATTTTATGAATATTATTCATATTACAGGAGACGGGAGAGAATACAATATATACAGAGCACAGTTACAGATTGTAGGAGAGGCAGGTGAGAGGCAGGAAGGCCGGGCAGCAGGAGGTTACAGGAGACGGGAGAGAATACAATATATACAGAGCACAGTTACAGATTGTAGGGGAGGCAGGAAGGCCGGCAGCAGGAGGATACAGGTGAGAATACAACATCTTCAGAGCACAGTTACAGATTGTAGGGGAGACAGGTGAGAGGCAGGAAGCCCGGGCAGCAGGAGGTGACAGGAGAGAATACAATATATACAGAGCACAGTTACAGATTGTAGGGGAGACAGGTGAGAGGCAGGAAGGCCGGGCAGCAGGAGGTTACAGGAGATGGGAGAGAATACAATATATACAGAGCACAGTTACAGATTGTAGGGGAGGCAGGAAGGCCGGGCAGCAGGAGGATACAGGTGAGAATACAACATCTTCAGAGCACAGTTACAGATTGTAGGGAGACAGGTGAGAGGCAGGAAGCCCGGGCAGCAGGAGGTGACAGGAGAGAATACAATATATACAGAGCACAGTTACAGATTGTAGGGGAGACAGGTGAGAGGCAGGAAGCCCGGGCAGCAGGAGGTGACAGGAGAGAATACAATATATACAGAGCACAGTTACAGATTGTAGGGGAGACAGGTGAGAGGCAGGAAGCCCGGGCAGCAGGAGGTTACAGGAGACAGGAGAGAATACAATATATACAGAGCACAGTTACAGATTGTAGGGGAGACAGGTGAGAGGCAGGAAGGCCGGACAGCAGGAAGTTACAGGAGACGGGGGAGAATACAATATATACAGAGCACAGTTACAGATTGTAGGGGAGACAGGTGAGATACAGGAAGGCCGGGCAGCAGGAGGTTACAGGAGAGAATACAATATCTTCAGAGCACAGTTACAGATTGTAGGGGAGACAGGTGAGAGGCAGGAAGGCCGGGCAGCAGGAGGTTACAGGAGACGGGAGAGAATACAATATATACAGAGCACAATTACAGATTGTAGGGGAGGCAGGAAGCCCGGGCAGCAGGAGGTTACAGGAGAGAATACAATATATACAGAGCAAAGTTACATATTGTGGGGGAGGCAGGTGAGAGGCAGGAAGGCTGGACAGCAGGAGGTTACAGGAGAGAATACAATATATACAGAGCACAGTTACAGATTGTAGGGGAGACAGGTGAGAGGCAGGAAGGCCGGACAGCAGGAAGTTACAGGAGACGGGAGAGAATACAATATATACAGAGCACAGTTACAGATTGTAGGGGAGACAGGTGAGAGGCAGGAAGGCCGGACAGCAGGAGATGACAGGAGAGAATACAATATCTTCAGAGCACAGTTACAGATTGTAGGGGAGACAGGTGAGAGGCAGGAAGGCCGGGCAGCAGGAGGTTACAGGAGACGGGAGAGAATACAATATATACAGAGCACAGTTACAGATTGTAGGGGAGACAGGTGAGATACAGGAAGCCCGGGCAGCAGGAGGTTACAGGAGAGAATACAATATATACAGAGCATAGTTTCAGATTGTAGGGGAGACAGGTGAGAGGCAGGAAGCCCGGGCAGCAGGAGGTTACAGGAGACAGGAGAGAATACAATATATACAGAGCACAGTTACAGATTGTAGGGGAGACAGGTGAGAGGCAGGAAGGCCGGACAGCAGGAAGTTACAGGAGACGGGGGAGAATACAATATATACAGATCACAGTTACAGATTGTAGGGGAGACAGGTGAGATACAGGAAGGCCGGGCAGCAGGAGGTTACAGGAGAGAATACAATATATACAGAGCACAGTTACAGATTGTAGGGGAGACAGGTGAGAGGCAGGAAGGCCGGGCAGCAGGAGGTTACAGGAGACGGGAGAGAATACAATATATACAGAGCACAGTTACAGATTGTAGGGGAGGCAGGAAGCCCGGGCAGCAGGAGGTTACAGGAGAGAATACAATATATACAGAGCAAAGTTACATATTGTGGGGGAGGCAGGTGAGAGGCAGGAAGGCCGGACAGCAGGAGGTTACAGGAGAGAATACAATATATACAGAGCACAGTTACAGATTGTAGGGGAGACAGGTGAGAGGCAGGAAGGCCGGACAGCAGGAAGTTACAGGAGACGGGAGAGAATACAATATATACAGAGCACAGTTACAGATTGTAGGGGAGGCAGGAAGCCCGGGCAGCAGGAGGTTACAGGAGAGAATACAATATATACAGAGCAAAGTTACATATTGTGGGGGAGGCAGGTGAGAGGCAGGAAGGCCGGACAGCAGGAGGTTACAGGAGAGAATACAATATATACAGAGCACAGTTACAGATTGTAGGGGAGACAGGTGAGAGGCAGGAAGGCCGGACAGCAGGAAGTTACAGGAGACGGGAGAGAATACAATATATACAGAGCACAGTTACAGATTGTAGGGGAGACAGGTGAGAGGCAGGAAGCCCGGGCAGCAGGAGGTTACAGGAGATGGGAGAGAATACAATATATACAGAGCACAGTTACAGATTGTAGTGGAGGCAGGTGAGAGGCAGGAAGGCCGGACAGCAGGAAGTTACAGGAGACGGGAGAGAATACAATATATACAGAGCACAGTTACAGATTGTAGGGGAGACAGGTGAGAGGCAGGAAGGCCGGGCAGCAGGAGGTTACAGGAGGAGAATACAATATATACAGAGCACAGTTACATATTGTAGGGAGACAGGTGAGAGGCAGGAAGCCCGGGCAGCAGGAAGTTACAGGAGACGGAGAGAATACAATATACAGTAGAGGCAACGCTTATTCTAACATTTGCCTTAAACTAGCCGGGTTACATTCTGGGTATGTGCTGGGTGTGTGCTGGGTATGTTCTGGGTGTGTGCTGGGTGTGTGCTGGGTGTGTGCTGGGTGTGTGCTGGGTGTGTGCTGGGTATGTGCTGGGTGTGTGCTGGGTGTGTGCTGGGTATGTGCTGGGTGTGTGCTGGGTGTGTGCTTGGTGTGTGCTGGGTATGTGCTGGGTATGTGCTGGGTATGTGCTGGGTATGTGCTGGGTATGTGCTGGGGTATGTTCTGGGCTAGTTTGAGGCAAGTTAAGGCATTTCTGCATTGACTAACGACCCATAGGATTAACACAGCAGGGATCCCTGGCATTCCCATTCAGTTTGAATGGGACTGCCAGGGACCCCCGCTGTTAATCTGATAGGCCATTCATCAATGCAAAAATGCTGGGGCTAGTTTAAGGAAATGTATTCAGAATGTACCTGGGTGTACCTGGGTCTTTTGGGGAATTGCCACTGGTTTTTGTTAGAATAATCGCTGCCTCTACTGTATACAGAGCACAGTTACAGATTGTAGGGGAGACAGGTGAGAGACAGGAAGGCCGGGCAGCAGGAGGTTACAGGAGAGAATATAATATTATACAGAGCATAGTTACATATTGTAGGGGAGATAGATGAGAGGCAGGAAGGCCGGGCAGCAGGAGGTGACAGGAGAGAATACAATATATACAGAGCAAAGTTACATATTGTAGGGGAGGCAGGTGAGAGGCAGGAAGGCCGGCAGCAGGAGGTTACAGGAGACGGGAGAGAATACAATATATACAGAGCACAGTTACATATTGTAGGGGAGGCAGGTGAGAGGCAGGAAGGCCGGCAGCAGGAGGTTACAGGAGACGGGAGAGAATACAATATATACAGAGCACAGTTACAGATTGTAGGGAGGCAGGAAGCCCGGGCAGCAGGAGGTTACAGGAGAGAATACAATATATACAGAGCAAAGTTACATATTGTGGGGGAGGCAGGTGAGAGGCAGGAAGCCCGGGCAGCAGGAAGTTACAGGAGACGGGAGAGAATACAATATATACAGAGCACAGTTACAGATTGTAGGGGAGACAGGTGAGAGACAGGAAGGCCGGGCAGCAGGAGGTTACAGGAGAGAATACAATATATACAGAGCATAGTTACAGATTGTAGGGGAGACAGGTGAGAGGCAGGAAGCCCGGGCAGCAGGAGGTTACAGGAGACAGGAGAGAATACAATATATACAGAGCACAGTTACAGATTGTAGGGGAGACAGGTGAGAGGCAGTAAGGCCGGACAGCAGGAGGTTACAGGAGACAGGAGAGAATACAATATATACAGAGCACAGTTACAGATTGTAGGGGAGACAGGTGAGATACAGGAAGGCCGGGCAGCAGGAGGTTACAGGAGAGAATACAATATCTTCAGAGCACAGTTACAGATTGTAGGGGAGACAGGTGAGAGGCAGGAAGGCCGGGCAGCAGGAGGTGACAGGAGAGAATACAATATATACCGAGCAAAGTTACAGATTGTAGGGGAGACAGGTGAGAGGCAGGAAGGCCGGACAGCAGGAGGTTACAGGAGACGGGAGAGATACAATATATACAGAGCACAGTTACATATTGTAGGGGAGGCAGGTGAGAGGCAGGAAGGCCGGGCAGCAGGAGGTTACAGGAGACGGGAGAGAATACAATATATACAGAGCACAGTTACAGATTGTAGGGGAGGCAGGTGAGAGGCAGGAAGGCCGGGCAGCAGGAGGTTACAGGAGACGGGAGAGAATACAATATATACAGAGCACAGTTACAGATTGTAGGGGAGGCAGGTGAGAGGCAGGAAGGCCGGACAGCAGGAGGTGACAGGAGAGAATACAATATATACAGAGCACAGTTACAGATTGTAGGGGAGACAGGTGAGAGGCAGGAAGGCCGGACAGCAGGAGGTTACAGGAGACGGGAGAGAATACAATATATACAGAGCACAGTTACAGATTGTAGGGGAGGCAGGTGAGAGGCAGGAAGGCCGGGCAGCAGGAGGTTACAGTAGTCTGGATAGGAGAGAGTGAACGCCTGCGTTAAACATGTACAATGGTTATGGCTCAGAGTAAACTGGAGAGGGTATTGCATACGCTCTCTGTGTGTGTGTTATACAGAGGCTTATAGATACATGCACAATAAGCGAGGTCCAGATATGTACAGTATGCGGGTCCAACACACGTGTGGTAAGGAGTTTGGTTAGCGTGTTACATGTACACTGCAGTATTTCCTGTTGTGATGGTAGCGCGGTGCGTGCATGTATATACAAAGCGTCCCGTATGCGGATGTGTGGCGCACACAAAGGGATCTGCAATGCTTTGCAAATATTTAAATAAAGTCATTCTACACAAACATTTTCCGTCTTATCTTTCCAGTTCTGATTACACGTCACACAATGGCAGGGATTTATTCCTCTGCTCGGAGCCCTGTAACTGGGTGTAAGGAAGTGGCAGGGATTGTCAGAAAGCTATGCATTTCTAAGCAGATATTTCTGGAATCCGATGGGGGGAGAGAGAGAGGAGGGGGGGAGAGAGAGAGGAGGGGGGGGAGAGAGAGAGGAGGGGGGAGAGAGAAGGGGGAAGAGAGAGAGGAGGGTGGGAGAGAGAGAGAGAGGAGGGTGGGAGAGAGAGAGAGAGGAGTGGGGGGAGAGAGAGAGGAGGGGGGGAGAGAGAGAGGGGGGGGGAGAGAGGGGAGGGGGGAGAGAGAGGAGGGGGGGAGAGAGAGAGAGGAGTGGGGGAGAGAGAGAGAGGAGGGGGGGAGAGAGCGAGGAGGGGTAGAGAGAGGAGGGTGGAGAGAGAGGAGGGTGGAGAGAGAGGAGGGGGGAGAGAGAGAGAGGAGGAGAGAGAGAGAGGAGGGGGGGAGAGAGAGAGGAGGGGGGGAGAGAGAGAAAGGAGGGGGGAGAGAGAGGAGGGGGGAGAGAGAGAGAGGAGGAGGAGAGAGAGAGGAGGGGGGGAGAGAGAGAGGAGAGAGAGAGGAGGGGGAGG